>NC_092824.1:55899537-56211582 GCF_023375885.2 Dermacentor andersoni
ATGCGCGCGCTGTTGCTTTGTCTCTGCGTGTAGTAGTTGAGAGAGCCAGTTTAAGGGCAGAGTAGTTGGAAGGCATACTTTCTAGGAAAAATGGCCGCTCAAGGAGAAGAGCGAACTCGAGCGGCTTTAGAGGCTAGGAAAACTGCCTTAAAATATTTAGACTTGAGGGAAAGCTTCGTTAACAAACTATAACACGGCAATCAGCACTCGAATACGACGAGAGAAATTACTGAGACGTGGAAAATTCCCTTGAAAAAAATCTGGTTTGCTAGACAAATGCTCGTATGTACTGAACCTCTTAAAAGATGAGGGGTGAAATATGCGCTCACCGAGAGGGCATCTTCAGCGCGAGACATCCACAAGGCACCTTACAGAGATGTGGAGAGCTTCGCGGCCGGAACGAAGCATCCCTTCTCCGCCGGCCAAGAGGGGGAAACGTGCTTTCCGATCGCTCAAGGTTGCGCGGACAACGCATAGCTCTAGCGTCTAGGAAAAGCTTAACCAGGTGCGATGGCGGCACGCATAGCGTGGGAAGCTAGCCGCCAGAATAACTATACCAAGGACTGCTGCTGATGAGGGCGAAGTACCTTCGTGTAATTATAATAACCCTAATAGGACTACTTTCGAAAAAAAAAAAAAGGAAACGGCCCAGAGGGCTATACTACGAGAGCTATGACTGATAGTTTTCTATATATATATATATATATATATATATATATATATATATATATATATATATATATATATATATATTCATCTCATCTATGGGATCGCATTCGCGCGCTGTTTCTTTGTCTCTGCGTGTAGTACAGTTAAGAGAGCCAGTTTAAGGGCGGAGAAGAAGAAAGAAGAGAAAAGCAAAAACTGCAGCGCCGTGGTTTTAAAGCGCACCCGTGGTAGAGAAACGGAATGCGATATAAGCGTGCGTAGCCATGATACACACACGACAAACTGCCTTACAATATTTAGACTTGAGGGAAAGCTTCGTTAGCAAACGATAGCACGGCAATCAGCACTCGAATATAATTATAACCCTAATACTAATTGTAAATATTCATCTCATCTATGGGATCTAATGCGCGCGCTGTTTCTTTGTCTCTGCGTGTAGTAGTTGAGAGAGCCAGTTTAAGGGCAGAGTAGTTGGAAGGCATACTTTCTAGGAAAAATGGCCGCTCAAGGAGAAGAGCGAACTCGAGCGGCTTTAGAGGCTAGGAGAACTGCCTTAAAATATTTAGACTTGAGGGAAAGCTTCGTTAACAAACTATAACACGGCAATCAGCACTCGAATACGACGAGAGAAATTACTGAGACGTGGAAAATTCCCTTGAAAAAAATCTGGTTTGCTAGACAAATGCTCGTATGTACTGAACCTCTTAAAAGATGAGGGGTGAAATATGCGCTCACCGAGAGGGCATCTTCAGCGCGAGACATCCACAAGGCACCTTACAGAGATGTGGAGAGCTTCGCGGCCGGAACGAAGCATCCCTTCTCCGCCGGCCAAGAGGGGGAAACGTGCTTTCCGATCGCTCAAGGTTGCGCGGACAACGCATAGCTCTAGCGTCTAGGAAAAGCTTAACCAGGTGCGATGGCGGCACGCATAGCGTGGGAAGCTAGCCGCCAGAATAACTATACCAAGGACTGCTGCTGATGAGGGCGAAGTACCTTCGTGTAATTATAATAACCCTAATAGGACTACTTTCGAAAAAAAAAAAAAGGAAACGGCCCAGAGGGCTATACTACGAGAGCTATGACTGATAGTTTTCTATATATATATATATATATATATATATATATATATATATATATATATATATATATATATATATATATTCATCTCATCTATGGGATCGCATTCGCGCGCTGTTTCTTTGTCTCTGCGTGTAGTACAGTTAAGAGAGCCAGTTTAAGGGCGGAGAAGAAGAAAGAAGAGAAAAGCAAAAACTGCAGCGCCGTGGTTTTAAAGCGCACCCGTGGTAGAGAAACGGAATGCGATATAAGCGTGCGTAGCCATGATACACACACGACAAACTGCCTTACAATATTTAGACTTGAGGGAAAGCTTCGTTAGCAAACGATAGCACGGCAATCAGCACTCGAATATAATTATAACCCTAATACTAATTGTAAATATTCATCTCATCTATGGGATCTAATGCGCGCGCTGTTTCTTTGTCTCTGCGTGTAGTAGTTGAGAGAGCCAGTTTAAGGGCGGAGAAGAAGAAAGAAAAGAAAAGCAAAAACTGCAGCGCCGTGGTTTTAAAGCGCAGCCGTGGTAGAGAAACGGAATGCGATATAAGCGTGCGTAGCCACGATACGCACACGACAAACTGCCTTAAAATATTTAGACTTGAGGGAAAGCTTCGTTAGCAAACGATAGCACGGCAATCAGCACTCGAATATAATTTTAACCCTAATACTAATTGTAAATATTCATCTCATCTATGGGATCTAATGCGCGCGCTGTTGCTTTGTCTCTGCGTGTAGTAGTTGAGAGAGCCAGTTTAAGGGCAGAGTAGTTGGAAGGCATACTTTCTAGGAAAAATGGCCGCTCAAGGAGAAGAGCGAACTCGAGCGGCTTTAGAGGCTAGGAAAACTGCCTTAAAATATTTAGACTTGAGGGAAAGCTTCGTTAACAAACTATAACACGGCAATCAGCACTCGAATACGACGAGAGAAATTACTGAGACGTGGAAAATTCCCTTGAAAAAAATCTGGTTTGCTAGACAAATGCTCGTATGTACTGAACCTCTTAAAAGATGAGGGGTGAAATATGCGCTCACCGAGAGGGCATCTTCAGCGCGAGACATCCACAAGGCACCTTACAGAGATGTGGAGAGCTTCGCGGCCGGAACGAAGCATCCCTTCTCCGCCGGCCAAGAGGGGGAAACGTGCTTTCCGATCGCTCAAGGTTGCGCGGACAACGCATAGCTCTAGCGTCTAGGAAAAGCTTAACCAGGTGCGATGGCGGCACGCATAGCGTGGGGAGCTAGCCGCCAGAATAACTATACCAAGGACTGCTGCTGATGAGGGCGAAGTACCTTCGTGTAATTATAATAACCCTAATAGGACTACTTTCGAAAAAAAAAAAAAAGGAAACGGCCCAGAGGGCTATACTACGAGAGCTATGACTGATAGTTTTCTATATATATATATATATATATATATATATATATATATATATATATATATATATATATATATATATATATATATATATATATTCATCTCATCTATGGGATCGCATTCGCGCGCTGTTTCTTTGTCTCTGCGTGTAGTACAGTTAAGAGAGCCAGTTTAAGGGCGGAGAAGAAGAAAGAAGAGAAAAGCAAAAACTGCAGCGCCGTGGTTTTAAAGCGCACCCGTGGTAGAGAAACGGAATGCGATATAAGCGTGCGTAGCCATGATACACACACGACAAACTGCCTTACAATATTTAGACTTGAGGGAAAGCTTCGTTAGCAAACGATAGCACGGCAATCAGCACTCGAATATAATTATAACCCTAATACTAATTGTAAATATTCATCTCATCTATGGGATCTAATGCGCGCGCTGTTTCTTTGTCTCTGCGTGTAGTAGTTGAGAGAGCCAGTTTAAGGGCGGAGAAGAAGAAAGAAAAGAAAAGCAAAAACTGCAGCGCCGTGGTTTTAAAGCGCAGCCGTGGTAGAGAAACGGAATGCGATATAAGCGTGCGTAGCCACGATACGCACACGACAAACTGCCTTAAAATATTTAGACTTGAGGGAAAGCTTCGTTAGCAAACGATAGCACGGCAATCAGCACTCGAATATAATTTTAACCCTAATACTAATTGTAAATATTCATCTCATCTATGGGATCTAATGCGCGCGCTGTTGCTTTGTCTCTGCGTGTAGTAGTTGAGAGAGCCAGTTTAAGGGCAGAGTAGTTGGAAGGCATACTTTCTAGGAAAAATGGCCGCTCAAGGAGAAGAGCGAACTCGAGCGGCTTTAGAGGCTAGGAAAACTGCCTTAAAATATTTAGACTTGAGGGAAAGCTTCGTTAACAAACTATAACACGGCAATCAGCACTCGAATACGACGAGAGAAATTACTGAGACGTGGAAAATTCCCTTGAAAAAAATCTGGTTTGCTAGACAAATGCTCGTATGTACTGAACCTCTTAAAAGATGAGGGGTGAAATATGCGCTCACCGAGAGGGCATCTTCAGCGCGAGACATCCACAAGGCACCTTACAGAGATGTGGAGAGCTTCGCGGCCGGAACGAAGCATCCCTTCTCCGCCGGCCAAGAGGGGGAAACGTGCTTTCCGATCGCTCAAGGTTGCGCGGACAACGCATAGCTCTAGCGTCTAGGAAAAGCTTAACCAGGTGCGATGGCGGCACGCATAGCGTGGGAAGCTAGCCGCCAGAATAACTATACCAAGGACTGCTGCTGATGAGGGCGAAGTACCTTCGTGTAATTATAATAACCCTAATAGGACTACTTTCGAAAAAAAAAAAAAAGGAAACGGCCCAGAGGGCTATACTACGAGAGCTATGACTGATAGTTTTCTATATATATATATATATATATATATATATATATATATATATATATATATATATATATATATATATATATATATATATATATATTCATCTCATCTATGGGATCGCATTCGCGCGCTGTTTCTTTGTCTCTGTGTGTAGTACAGTTAAGAGAGCCAGTTTAAGGGCGGAGAAGAAGAAAGAAGAGAAAAGCAAAAACTGCAGCGCCGTGGTTTTAAAGCGCACCCGTGGTAGAGAAACGGAATGCGATATAAGCGTGCGTAGCCATGATACACACACGACAAACTGCCTTACAATATTTAGACTTGAGGGAAAGCTTCGTTAGCAAACGATAGCACGGCAATCAGCACTCGAATATAATTATAACCCTAATACTAATTGTAAATATTCATCTCATCTATGGGATCTAATGCGCGCGCTGTTTCTTTGTCTCTGCGTGTAGTAGTTGAGAGAGCCAGTTTAAGGGCGGAGAAGAAGAAAGAAAAGAAAAGCAAAAACTGCAGCGCCGTGGTTTTAAAGCGCAGCCGTGGTAGAGAAACGGAATGCGATATAAGCGTGCGTAGCCACGATACGCACACGACAAACTGCCTTAAAATATTTAGACTTGAGGGAAAGCTTCGTTAGCAAACGATAGCACGGCAATCAGCACTCGAATATAATTTTAACCCTAATACTAATTGTAAATATTCATCTCATCTATGGGATCTAATGCGCGCGCTGTTGCTTTGTCTCTGCGTGTAGTAGTTGAGAGAGCCAGTTTAAGGGCAGAGTAGTTGGAAGGCATACTTTCTAGGAAAAATGGCCGCTCAAGGAGAAGAGCGAACTCGAGCGGCTTTAGAGGCTAGGAGAACTGCCTTAAAATATTTAGACTTGAGGGAAAGCTTCGTTAACAAACTATAACACGGCAATCAGCACTCGAATACGACGAGAGAAATTACTGAGACGTGGAAAATTCCCTTGAAAAAAAATCTGGTTTGCTAGACAAATGCTCGTATGTACTGAACCTCTTAAAAGATGAGGGGTGAAATATGCGCTCACCGAGAGGGCATCTTCAGCGCGAGACATCCACAAGGCACCTTACAGAGATGTGGAGAGCTTCGCGGCCGGAACGAAGCATCCCTTCTCCGCCGGCCAAGAGGGGGAAACGTGCTTTCCGATCGCTCAAGGTTGCGCGGACAACGCATAGCTCTAGCGTCTAGGAAAAGCTTAACCAGGTGCGATGGCGGCACGCATAGCCGCCATCGCCGGACAGGCCGCCATTGGAATCTGAACCTGGCAACGTTTAACGTTAGAACGCTATCTAGTGAGGCGAGTCTAGCAGTGTTATTGGAGGAATTAGAGGGTAGTAAATGGGATATAATAGGACTCAGTGAGGTTAGGAGGACAAAAGAAGCATATACAGTGCTAAAAAGCGGGCATGTACTGTGTTACCGGGGCTTAGCGGAGAGACGAGAACTAGGAGTCGGATTCCTGATTAATAAGGAAATAGCTGGTAACATACAGGAATTCTATAGCATTAACGAGAGGGTGGCATGTCTTGTTGTGAAACTTAATAAGAGGTGCAAAATGAAGGTTGTACAGGTCTACGCTCCTACATCTAGTCATGATGACCAGGAAGTCGAAAGCTTTTATGAAGACGTAGAATCGGCGATGGGTAAAGTCAAAACAAAATACACTATACTGATGGGCGACTTCAATGCCAGGGTAGGCAAGAAGCAGGCTGGAGACAAGTCAGTGGGGGAATATGGCATAGGCTCTAGGAATAGCAGAGGAGAATTATTAGTAGAGTTTGCAGAACAGAATAATATGCGTATAATGAATACCTTTTTCCGCAAGCGGGTTAGCCGAAAGTGGACGTGGAGGAGCCCGAATGGTGAGACTAGAAATGAAATCGACTTCATACTCTGCGCGAACCCTGGCATCATTCAAGATGTAGACGTGCTCGGCAAGGTACGCTGCAGTGACCACAGGATGGTAAGAACTCGAATTAGCCTAGACTTGAGGAGGGAACGAAAGAAACTGGTACACAAGAAGCCAATCAATGAGTTAGCGGTAAGAGGGAAACTAGAGGAATTCCGGATCAAACTACAGAACAGGTATTCGGCTTTAACTCAGGAAGAGGACCTTAGTGTTGAAGCAATGAACGACAATCTCATGGGCATCATCAAGGAGTGCGCAATAGAAGTCGGTGGTAACGCCGTTAGACAGGAAACCAGTAAGCTATCGCAGGAGACGAAAGATCTGATCAAGAAACGCCAATGTATGAAAGCCTCTAATCCTACAGCTAGAATAGAACTGGCAGAACTTTCTAAGTTAATCAACAAGCGTAAGACAGCGGACATCAGGAACTATAATATGGATAGAATCGAACAGGCTCTCAGGAAAGGAGGAAGCCTAAAAACAGTGAAGAAGAAACTAGGAATAGGCAAGAATCAGATGTGTGCGTTAAGAGACAAAGCCGGCAATATCGTTACTAATATGGACGAGATAGTTCAAGTGGCTGAGGAGTTCTATAGAGATTTATACAGTACCAGTGGCACCCACGACGATAGTGGAAGAGAGAATAGCCTAGAGGAATTCGAAATCCCACAGGTAACGCCAGAAGAAGTAAAGAAAGCCTTAGGAGCTATGCAAAGGGGGAAGGCAGCTGGGGAGGATCAGGTAACAGCAGATTTGTTGAAGGATGGTGGTCAGATTGTTCTAGAGAAACTGGCCACCCTGTATACGCAATGCCTCATAACCTCGAGCGTACCGGAATCTTGGAAGAACGCTAACATAATCCTAATCCATAAGAAAGGGGACGCCAAAGACTTGAAAAATTATAGACCGATCAGCTTACTGTCCGTTGCCTACAAAGTATTTACTAAGGTAATCGCAAATAGAATCAGGAACACCTTAGACTTCTGTCAACCAAAGGACCAGGCAGGATTCCGTAAAGGCTACTCAACAATAGACCATATTCACACTATCAATCAAGTGATAGAGAAATGTGCAGAATATAACCAACCCTTATATATAGCTTTCATTGATTACGAGAAAGCGTTTGATTCAGTCGAAACCTCAGCAGTCATGGAGGCATTACGGAATCAGGGTGTAGATGAGCCATATGTAAAAATACTGGAAGATATCTATAGCGGCTCCACAGCCACCGTAGTCCTCCACAAAGAAAGCAACAAAATCCCTATAAAGAAAGGCGTCAGACAGGGAGATACGATATCTCCAATGCTATTCACAGCATGTTTACAGGAGGTATTCAGAGGCCTGGAGTGGGAAGAATTGGGGATAAAAGTTGATGGAGAATACCTTAGCAACTTGCGATTCGCTGATGATATTGCCTTGCTTAGTAACTCAGGAGACCAATTGCAATGCATGCTCACTGACCTGGAGAGACAAAGCAGAAGGGTGGGTCTGAAAATTAATCTGCAGAAAACTAAAGTACTGTTTAACAGTCTCGGAAGAGAACAGCAGTTTACGATAGGTAGCGAAACACTGGAAGTCGTAAGGGAATACATCTACTTAGGGCAGGTAGTGACCACGGATCCGGATCATGAGACTGAAATAACCAGAAGAATAAGAATGGGTTGGGGTGCGTTTGGCAGGCATTCTCAAATCATGAACAGTAGGTTGCCACTATCCCTCAAAAGGAAAGTGTACAACAGCTGTGTGTTACCAGTACTCACATATGGGGCAGAAACCTGGAGGCTTACGAAAAGGGTTCTGCTGAAATTGAGAACGACGCAACGAGCTATGGAAAGAAGAATGATGGGTGTAACGTTAAGGGATAAGAAAAGAGCAGATTGGGTGAGGCAACAAACGCGGGTAAACGACATCTTAGTTGAAATCAAGAAAAAGAAATGGGCATGGGCCGGACATGTAATGAGGAGGGAAGATAACCGATGGTCACTAAGAGCTACGGACTGGATTCCAAGAGAAGGGAAGCGTAGCAGGGGGCGGCAGAAAGTTAGGTGGGCAGATGACATTAAGGCGTTTGCAGGGACAACATGGCCACAATTAGTACATGACCGGGGCAGTTGGAGAAGTATGGGAGAGGCCTTTGCCCTGCAGTGGGCGTAACTAGGCTGATGATGATGATGATGATGACCTGACTGTTTGCGACAAAGGAGAATGCAGTTACTCTATAGAGGTAAGGTCGACACAAGAATCACTCATACATACCGTTCACCAATACATCGGTAGTGTACAGGTTGGGAACGCAGGCGAGTAAATAAAAACTGCAAGCATGGACAAAACAAAATAGCGTATTGGGAGAACTACAGGATGGCCTGAAAATCGGTTGGCGTCCGTCGGCATGATAACTGATTTGTTCTCCATCGGTGTATTGAAATATCGAGAGTACAAAGAAGGTCATTCAATGTGGCTTTTTTCTACATTACCGGAGCGTATCATAATGTAGAACGTCACATTCGGTGTTATATGCTGGAAGGACAAGGTGTAGGCCACGACTGTATAGAGCTTTTGTGGGAGATTTAGCAAGAAAATGCCGTTTGCTCTGAATTATAAAAGATGAGGATCAAGGAGGAAGTTGACATCACCAAGGGGCATAGACCGGGGCGCCCTCCATCAGCGCTGCTGTTCATGGTGTACATGGTAAGGATGAAAAGGACGCTAGAAGGAATTACTATTGGTATTAGCCACTGATTCTATGCGGACGACATTGTATTGCTTGCTAACAAGCAATATGATATGCAACGTCGGGCTGATATATGTCGGCGAGAAGGTGAGAATTTAGGATTAAAATTTAGCCTCCAAAAATCAGGTTCTATAGTTTTAAACGAAAACAGTCAACGGACAGTGTTAATACAGTGCCGGGAAATACGTCGGGCAAAGGAATACAAGTACATTGGTGCATCGATAAACGAAGGTGATAGATCTCTCGAGACACAATCACCGTAAACAACAGCGTCCGCGTCTTCGAGCTGAGGCACAGCTTCTTATCGACAGCATCTCATACGTCTAGCAGTCAAGAAGGAAGATTGTGGGTATATTTCCTTAGCCCTCTACATTAACATTATTATTATTATTATTATTATTATTATTATAATTATTATTATTATTAATATTAATATTAATATTAATATTATTACATTGCTGTTGTTGTTTGTATTTGTTTTGAAAATATACAGACACTAGAAAAAAAGAACGGATGGCGAGGGGCGGTCTAGAGACTGCCACCGAAAGGGGCACACCAGCTGCCTACTCTTAGAAAGAAGGGACAGAAACGTGGAAACGGCAGAGAAGAAGGAAAGGAGGGAAGAGAAAATAAAGAGGAATATGACAAATCTCAGAGTTACGCAGAACGCACAGAGTACAGGTCGAGCACAGTAGCGCCAGTCACTGCAAGTCACGCCACTAAATAATGCCGAAATACAGGGAATCGTGTTTCAGGGCCGATAGTGAATGTATTAGAACACTACAGTGAAACGTATGAGGTGATAGGCCAATGAAACCATCAATTTAGTGGCTTCTCACTACCTGAACGCGGGTTACGCGCAAGCGAATGGACGCAGCGAACTCCGCGGCGTCGGTGCACAATCGAGTAGTCCGCGAACGCGGCGAATCCCTTCTCCACTTTCAAGCGCTTTCCTCCCCCGGCTCTTGCTTCCCTCGCGGCGACAAATGTAATTTTGTCGATTTGATAGACGGGGCATCTGCGCTTTCTCGTAGAAAAATACGGGGGAGAAACTTTAGAATATTTATGGGTGTGTACGCAGAAGCACATGAGTGGCTTCGGTGAAATGTCATTTTTTTTTTTTCGCGCGTTCCTGGTCTTAGTAAGCTCTAGCCTAAGTTCTAACTACGCCTCGGTAATGACAAAAGACAAAGTGTCGCTGCAGACGTTCTCCTGGAAAACAAAAGTGAGGGAAGACTATGTACGAATAATAGAAACCGATTCTTAGTTAAGGCAAACAGCATGTCAATGGTTGCAGAGGCCGCAATAAAAACGCCAGGCGAACTCGTATTTACTGTATTTGTGCAATGAGGGGGGAGAAAGAATGGTAGGATGTAGTCTTAAAGCAATCCAGTACTTCTTAGCTATTACTCAAGTATTGTTCGAGTAGTTTTTGGTAAACATCATCAATAACGGATTGTTAAACAAGTCAGCGTGATTGGTTGCATTATTGAGGTCATGTGTACAAGTCTGGCTACCGGACACATTCGCAAAGAGTGAGCAGAAGATCACGCACTCTAATGCATAGGCTTCATTCTTCGCGCACTTGTATTGCGCAAAGTTCTCTACTTGTATAGATTCCACATAGATAAGGACTCTTAGCGTATCACCATTGATTTCGGGAACGCCTAGCTTCCACGCATGAACACGCGTCGGTGTCAATACTGAAGCCGTTCGTAGCTGAACGACGCGGTTGTTGAACGCTACTGTCGCAGAAGGGCCCCCGCTTGTTGCTCATTTGGAATTAGAGGCAAACATTGCATCTAAGAAGTTAAGTAATGAGTCACTTTAACAATACGTTTACTTGCACTTATTTGCGCAGCTACATTTAATAAAGAACGCACTGGGAGGGAACACGTGTTGCAGCCTTCGAGAACGGCAATGTACGGGTGTTTATTGTCGGCCGTACCGCCACTTCTACCTTTTTGGCTTTGAGCGTTACAAAATAAAGAGCGGCTGATTTCAAATCCCTACGGCGAAAAGTGAACTATATCAAAAGAATCTTTTAAAAATTATGGGGTTTTACGTGCCAAAACCACTTTCTGGCACGCCGTAGTGGAGGACTCCGGAAATTTTGACCACCGGGGGTTCTTTACCGTGCACCTAAATCTAAGTACACGGGTGTTTTCCCATTTTGCCCCCATCGAAATGCAGACGCCGTGGCTGAAAAGAATATTTTGGTGGCACAAGCATCGATTGACCCTCTTGTTTCTTGCGCAACACTTCTAGCTCACCTGCTGAGAGGACGCGGGAGAAAATAAAAATAAATCAGACACAAAAATACAAGAAATTCCGCGTTAAAAATATACGCGTTTTGTTATAGTGATCATATCAGAGCATAAGTTTAGCCCACAAGTTGAGTTACGGAAGGGCCTGGCAATAAATAAAATTTATAAGAAAGCAGTGATCACCGCACACTGAAGCACAGAATCGTAGAGTTTGGAGACCCGCCAAGTGAATATGATTTTTGCAAAATTTCTTGAATCCCGCTATAAGAAAGCGAAAGTAATGACGTCACTAATGACGTCGCACATTAAAGGGTGGCATGGTGTTTAACCAGCTAGTACATAAAAAACAGTTGCCTGGCATAGATTGAACATCTGAATAGCAGAGCGGATGTGACGTCACTCCCTCCTGTCGCCTTACTTCTCCCGTCGCGCACCTGCTCACTCGCTCGCTCGCTTGCTCGCAACAGCTGTGCACGTGGTGCTGGTTGTATCTTCTGACGTCAGCACCGGAGAGGGCGCGAAAGGTGTGCCTTGTGCGCCGCCTGCTAGGGGCTCGCACCCCCCTCTAGGTGGCGCGCGTTTCGGTTCCTGCTCGGCCTCCCTCATTTCTCGCCCGCATATCGTGCCACGGTAAAGACGTTCCCTCGCTTAATCTAAAGAGCACGAACATCGAGATGCGAGTGCCACTAAGAGACATACAAGTGTAAGATAAAGGTCACCAACCATAATTTTTCGTTGTAATGGCTTATGCTTCACTTCAGGTCTTCCATTGGCAGCAACACCAAATCAGACACATTAGTAAGCCTAGCCTTATCGGATTAATGCGGGAGACATTTGACCAAGCTGTGTTTCCGGCGCGTGACGACTGAAGCTTGTGCATTGACCAATACATCACGACTTATCTATTTAATTATTTACTTATTTAGCACAACCTCAAGGTCATTACGGCATTATAGAGGGGAGTGGTTACAAGCAAAACGGGTAAATTCAACACACAGGCGTTGCTAATGCAGAAAATTATATATATGTATATACAAAAACATTTAACACATGGCACCTAGATGTACAGTGTTAGCTATGGCGTTTGTTAGTACAGGTTGAACAAAGGGAAGAAAAAGGTTCCTACTTATACAGTGCTAGACATGGCATTCTTGATTAATTGGCGATCTGCGATGGTGGCCATCGAAGCGGGAATCTGATTCCATTCATTGGAAGTGCGTGGTACAAATGACTGCAAAAAAGGGATGCATCTCCAAATTGGAATGCCGACCTTATGAATGTCATCTAGTCTGGGCCATACATACGGAGGCGGAGAAATAAGTTTGTTGCGTAGCTGCGGGTAATGAAATAATTTATGAAAGAGGCAGAAACGGAAGATATTGCGACATGATGACAAGGACAGTAAGTTAAGGCTAGATTACATGGCACTGATACTAGCGGTTCTATTAGAGTTTGAAAGAATGAAACGAGTAGAGTTATTCTGAACCATTTCCAGTGAGTGCGTTAGATTTACTTGACCTGAAGCCCAGATTGAAGCACCATACTCAAATTTAGGTCGTATTAGAGTTCTGTAGAGGATTAATTTTAAAGAACAAGGTGCTTTGGAAACGTTGCGTCGTAAGTAACCTAGCATTCGGTTAGCGTAACTTATTAAATGGGTGATGTGGCTATTCCATGCGAGATCAGTGGTGATGTGAAAGCTAGGGTACTTGTAAGTTGTTACCAAATCTAATGAAGCGTTATTAAGGGAGTACACAGGTGGTTCACTGATATTTCTAGATACACGCATGAATGTACACTTGTTAACCTTTAGTTCCATTAACCATAATTTGCACCATGCAGAAAGGGCGTTAAGGTTACTTTGAAGCATGGTTACATCCTCATCGCAAGTTATTTCGGTGTAAATTACAGAGTTGTCAGCAAATAGGTGAATTTGATATGAAACACAGGAAGGTAAGTCGTTAACACGTATGAGAAATAGGAGGGGTCCAAGCACGGAGCCTTGTGGTACACCTGAATAAACACTACTCAGATTAGAGGTTCCTTCGTTAGCTGAAAGAAACGGTGAACGGTTATTGAGGAAGACCTCAAGCCAGTACAAAATTTTAGGATCAAGGTTTAGTGATTGCAGTTTGTAGATTGATAAGCTATGGCACACTTTATCGAACGCCTTTACGAAGTCTAAAGAAATTAGGTGTGCAACCATCACATAGCCCGTTGACAGGGAGCGTACCTTCTCGCGACAGCAACACCTCACGCCGAAACCTGCCTCACGACTCTCGACTTCTGGGCGCTGTCGTCTGCCACTGATTCGCAACATGCTCGGCGTACACCGCATTTACATCATAAGAAAAATGTGGCCAGTTTTGAGGAGACGACAGGGTGCCAGGGCGAATCAGAAAGTATTTGCTGTTATTTTTTTAGCCAAATTATGGCTCTAAATGCGATGTCAAGCTATCAATTCCCAGCGGTGGACCTTTCTTGGAACAGACAGGCGTTATATGGCGGTGGCACCGCGACACAGCGCAGCAGTCTGCTGTTGATGATGGCGGTTCTACTTCGCATGTCCACGGCGTATCTAAGTGTGAGAGCAACGAAGTGTGATTCGTTTTCTGCGGAGAAAGCGACAAACGCCCATCGAAATCCACAACAAAATGCAGCCCACATATGGCGATAGGTGATACGCTTCAAAACGTGTGAGGCGGTGGTGTTGTGATTTCGCAAAGGCCACGAGACTTGCATGCAAACGAACGCTCGGGGAGGCTGAATGCGTCGATGACGTGCCATATTTTTCAAATTTACCTCAACGATATCATAAATGTCTTAACCGACGTGGGTGGCATGTGGAAAAGTTGTGTAGGGTACGTGGAATATTACGCATGTTTTAATTACCTGTATATGCTTCAATTAGGGAAATAAAATATGAGGGGCAAGGATTTTCTTATTCCCCTAGCATGGGGTTTCAGCCATATGATGAAATTCTTTTTTAATGAAATTGGCGCAACTCTCCACCCAGAGGTATTTAAGCCATGGCCGATGTGCACGGCCAGAGGAACGTCTCCAGCCACAGTCATGGACATCCTTTGAACTCTAGAATTCGCCGTAATAAACATATAACGGTGAACAGCAAATTAAAAAGTCATCAATGAAGTTCCCTATTGAGCGCTGGTGGCATCCACAGGACATGTTTTCTTTAGTAGCCTGAGAGCTTCTTTTATTTTTCGTTGTTAATGCCTTGAATCAGCTATTCAACAATGTTCTTAAGAGGAAGCTTTAGCTCGGGCCCAACTCCGACGCGGCCTATTCAAATGCATGCAAAACGCAAAAAACCTTTTCCTGAGATAACCCTTGGACCGATTTTAATGAAATCTGTTGAATTTGAAAGAGAAAGTTAAGTTCTAGGGACTCTTGGAAGCGGAGTTTTAATTTCGGGCTTGAATTTTGTTAAGGAGAGTTTCAAATGTTCGACCGCTTGAAAAGAAATAGAAGCACGAAGTTTACAAATTCATACCTCTGTATCAAGAACAGATATCGCGGTTCTGTAAACGGCATTCATTAGATCATTCAACGCGGAAAATTTTTATGTCATTTTACATCTTACATCAATTTGTTAGGTTGGGTACAAGGGTTCTGCAAAAGCTGTATTTCCATGTTATAAAATTTTTTTATATTCATGTGTAACATATCAATGTTGTCCGCTTTAGTTGTGCTATATGATACAATTCACAGAATTGCGGTATCATTTTCTCTTGCTGAGTAACGGAATTGTAAGCTTGATAGTTCCGTTTTTTGAAAATTTTCAATTTTCGCCGATTTTTAATAAAAATTTTACGACCTAGCTCAAAAATTCGAAACGAACAGTAACTAGATTTTAAGTTTTTTTTTTTTTTAGGGGACAGGGTAGGTCCTATTCTTGCCATGCATTTTAGGCTATGTTCGTGACCCTTTTTCTTATGAACTGCTGGGCTTAGAACATTAACCTTGGTAGCATTGTAATCAGCAATGTTAGGTTACTGAACCAGGATTATCTTTTTTTAAAGATTGGTTTTATTGTTTTCTTTTTTTACTGGACCCACCAAATTTTAGAGCAAAATTCTGCAGTAAATAGCCCGTAAACAAAAATCCCCTACAAGAATATTTATAATCCTGGTTCAGTAGACTGTCTGTAATGTTTGCTCAATTTCTGGAATGTATTATCTCCCTAGCGCTTGTAGTTTCTGAAAAAAAAAGGTCAAATGCAGCAAAATTTTGTGTTTTGAGATAATTGGCTTTGAAGTGGAAGAAAGAGCTTTATTGCAATATAGGACTATAGAAACAAATTCTGGCGCATTTTTTCAATAGCCACCTGCCTGGTAGTCCCTCCATCGTCAACATTTATTTTCTGTGCTAGCTTTCTTGTTTTCCAGGCCTCATTAGTGACCAGTCGTGTAGCCCTCTCTGCAAAGTACAGTCACCGTCGGTCAGCTTCGCGCAACCGCTGGACTGTGAACCATCCTGGAGAAACTCCGAATGACCTCAAAATGTCGGCTCGAGCAATGCTGCATTCATTAAAAGTTAGCAAAGCATCTATTGTCGCTGTTTTCAGCGTCTTGAGGCCAAGAAAGACATTCTTCTGAGCGCGCTCCCATACAACGTTGTTGAACGCCTCCTTCGCGTTCTGATTTTTTTCCATGGAGACAATTCTGGAGAAGCTCAGGCTTTGAGAGCTGCTGAAACATTGGCGTTCCGCTTCAAGCGTTCAGCCGAGCGCGAACGCTTCGATGCAGCCGCGCACGTGGTGGCCGCGGCGCCCACTCCTGGATTGTGTTGCGGAGAATTGACGTCATTGGAGATCGACTTATGCCGGTTTCCGTGGAAGAAACGTTTTTTAAAGCAATTCTTTGGCTTCGTCACTGCACTAAAGCTAAATAACCGGCACCATAGTATGAACAAATTCGATTGTCCGCGAGAACACTCCAAAGCACGAGCAAAACGCCGCGCGTTGCGAGTAATCCGGCTGCATCTTAGGATTCGTTTGGCTAAGTGAAATATGCTAGCTAGGTTTTCACTGTTGCCCGATGAGTGACAGCCATTCCGCTAAACGTGAGAAAAAATAGGCGGTGAAAAAATTTTTTTTTTTCAGTTTAGGAGAGACACAGATCCCGAGCATGTGTTAAAGGGGGCGTGGTTGGATGCTGCCTAGGTTCTGAAAAATTTTGATTTTGAGGTAAATATTTCGCGTGCGCGCATATGAAACACTGGACCATGTTAAGGAAAGAATAGAGAATCTAAATTACACAAAAATAAAAATCAATTTTTTTTCGGAAACTTTGCCTACCCTGTTCCCTTAAATGCAACAAACCTCGTCAAATTCGGTGCAGTGGTTACCGAGAAAAACTAATTCTCCTTTGACATGTATTTAGATAGAAGCAGCCGAGCTAAACCTTCCTCTTAATATACAACAGGCACATGCTTCATCATGGGTAAATGAAAACAGCTTCAAGCGTATAGTATCATTTCTTTTGTCATGTCTACGTACGGAGAGGCTGGCGCCTCGTACAGTCAATTATCAATAATTGTGTTGGAAGCGCTGAATAATTTATTAGCTATACATGTCCAATAACTTCTTCATAAAATCAGTCAGGACGTTACTCTGTGACAGAAAAATTGAAGCCGATGATAAACCTACTTGCTCGGTTTTCCTCACCAAACTTCCCTAAACATTAATGATAGCTGTACTTAACAAAGCTCCAAGAAGCTCCCGTCGAGTAAGGCAGGTCAAAGTCAAACGGAACACTTTGGTAATTGTTGACAGATTTGAAGACGAATGCAATAGAAGTTGTGCTAGTCTCACAGTTCCTGCTAAGGAGACCTGCATTGAAACTGGCCGTACAAATTTCTGAAATTGAGGAACGAGCCGAAGAGCGAAAAAAAAAAATGAGAACTGAGTACTACACCTTTGGTTTTTCTAATTCGTCATAGTAGATTTCTGCAAGGAAAGACATTATTTCTACTTGATTGTTAGAAACCTTTTTCCATCTTTCTGCTTGTACAATGTGGAATATGGATGGGCGATGACCTTGAAATCATGGCACCAGGTAAGATCCACCTTACATTTCTACTTTATTCACTTACCACAGAAACAGTATGTTGATGACGTTGGAGATTTCGCAATCGTGTTCATTTGCGGGCGTGAAAGATTAGACCTCATTACTTTCTGTTAGGACATTATTTCTGAAATATCATCTCTTGAAACCTCAAGAATGTAATAGGTTAAGGCCCGTTTTCAACAAGCGACTTGATACTTATCTTTTGTCTTATATATTTAGATTTAGGTGCACGTTAACGAACCCCAGGTGGTCGAAATTTCCGGAGTCCTCCACTACGGCGTGCCTCATAATCAGAAAGTGGTTTTGGCACGTAAAACCCCATAATTTCATTTCATTTTTTTTTGTCTTATATATTCAGCACCTTAATGCCATTCATAAAGAAGCCCTACACTCAAGTGGAATCCTTCCTTAACGTGATGGCCTCAACCAAGGAGAGTTCCTTAGGGTAGGCCTGCAGCTACCTTAAGAAACAATGACCCACCACGCAAGTAGCTTTTCTGAGATGGTCGATTTTGTTGCCCTTCTATAGGAACCCAGGTTCGCGAAGACCATCCACGCCTACAACTAACGCGGCGTGTATCCGGAGACCGTCAGAATGGCACCAAGATGTACACCGACGGCGAGTTTCTTAGCAGGTTCCACTCTTCGAAACAAGCCGTGGCCCACCTTCTCTCCCTGCTGCCACTATCTCCGAGCCTAAACGATTGTGGTCCTCCCATGCCGCCACTTGTAGACATCATGGTCTCCGTCCGTTTCTACGGCACCGGGGCTTTTGAAATGGTCACTGGCGACTTGTTCAACGTCTCCCAGCCTACAGCGTCTCGCATCGTTGAACGTGTCATAAGCTGTGATCGCTGCTACCCTGTTCACAGCACTTGTGAAGCTTCCCGATGTCGCACAACTATCTCGAGCGGTGGAAGAATTTTATCGCATAGCGAAGTTTTCTGGCGTGATAAGGTGCACCGACTGCACGCAGATCTGGATCAGGAACACTGCAGGCAATGACGCGGAAGTCTTTCGCCGAAGGAAATTATATTTTTCTTTTAGTGTTCAGGTATGTGCAAAGTTCATGTTACAATTATAGGGAGTCATAAGAGTTTTAAAATACAGGCACAAGCTAAGTTCGGGTTATCTTGCGGCTTCTAAAGAAACTGTGAGCATTATTTAAGCTATATTATTGTTTTAAACTCAAAGCATATTATGCTTCATGACTTTAAGTACTAAAGGCAATTCCCCGAATATATTTATTTGCAGCTGCTGTAATCGAATCGAGGCTGAATTATTAAAATTTTAGCAGCTTCGTTTAGTTCAATTGACAAATTTATTTCACTACTTACTACACATAAGGATGTTGAGAGATTAAAGTGTGAGCTTATGTCTCGTATGCCAGCATGTCATTTTATCATGGCAAATTTGTTCAGCTCACCAGAAATACTGTTCTATTGCAGTAATGCTGCACTATCGCATCACAACAAGGGTATTATGCGACAAGCCTAAAGCATGCCATCATGAAATCATTTAATAATAGCTGCATATCATCCTACTGCAGGCAATCACAGGACCTTGGTTCCTGCAACGTAAAAATATTCCAATCTATTTTTATTTCAATGTGCCATCGTGCCATCGGTGCACAATGTTTCATTTTGCCATCGTAGAGTAAAATTTTGAAAAATGTTGTACGTCATCGACTCACTCAGCCTCCCCGAGCGTTCGTCGTCATGCAAGTCTCGTGGCCTTTGCGAAATCACAACACCACCGCCTCACACGTTTTAAAGCGTATCACCTATCGCCATATGTGGGTTGCATTTCCTTGTGAATATTTATGGGCATTTCTCCCTTTCTCCACAGAAAACGAATCACACTTCGTTGCTATCACACCTAAATAAGCCGTGGACATGTGAAGTACAACCGCCATCATCAACAGCAGACTGCTGCGCTGTGTCGCGGTGCCACCGCCATATAACCCCTGGCTGCTCCACGAAAGGTCCACCACTGGGAATTAATATCTTGATATCGCATTTAGAGCCATAATTTGGCCAAAAAAATAACAGCAAATACTCTCTGATTCGCCTTGGCACCATGTCATCTCCTCAATTACTGGCCACATTTTCTTGTGATGTAAACGTGGTGTACGCCGAGCATGCTGGGAATTAGTGACAGACGACAGCGCCCAGAAGTCGACAGTCGTGAGGCAGGTTTCGGCGTGAGGTGTTGCTGTCGCGAGCAGGTACGCTCCCTGTCAACGGGCTATGTGATGGTTGCAGACCTAATTTCTTGAGAACTTGTAAAGGCGTTCGATAAAGTGTGCCATAGCTTATCAATCTACAAGCTGCAACAAGTAAACCTTGATCCTAAAATTTTGTACTGCTTGAGGTTTTCGTCACTAACCGCTCACAGTTTGCTTCAGCTTACGTAGTAACCTACGTAGTTACGCTAACCGAACGCTGGGTTACTTACGACGCAAAATTAATCCTCTCCCTTTTCATTTCCAGCAAGCATGTTGCGTCTCTGTCCTCATTTCTCTCGTCATTAGACTTCAAGGCTAACAATATTGCTACTCATTGCTTGGCCATGTGGCAAGTTTTCCTCGACTATAGCAACCACATTTGTTAGTTCAGCGCTCGCGCTTCCACTGGAAATTCTTTGTTCTTTGCTCTCTTTGCCAACAACATATACCATTTCCAAAATTATGCGTTTTTGTCTACTCCCTATACTGCTACATCCTTCCTCATCAATGATCATTTCTCCCAATCGATCACAAACTCCATCATTAGAGAGTAATCGATGGCGAATGGACTAAATCTGCCTTCTCGCGTGATCTGGCCATCACATTTCGGCCACGTATTCATGATAACGAGGTTACGTTATTCACATAAACCCAGCATATAATTCACGTTGTTGTCGGTGCTGCCGTCTAGATCCTCTATGTGAGCATTAATGTCAACCAACAGGATAACTCGCTATCATTCCCGAAACACTTAATATCACCGCTTCGGCGATGCACTTACTGCTGATTCTATTCTAGGCAATTTTTACGCGTCGATAAGCAAGTCACGGCTAGACAAGCTATTTCGGCTGACTGCGCCTGATAACCAAAGATGATCTTGACACTTTGAGTTTAGTCTTTCTCATCTGGCTCCAGCATGTATGAACATTCCGACTCCCCCTCCCTTTCTTTCGCAATTTGTTCTTTTACAACGTGCCCAAACGCGATTGTCAATCACTGGTTGCTCTTGCTGGTCTCTAACGTGCGCTTCCGTAATGACATACACACCTATTTATTCTCTATTTAGCTTCTCCTCAATGACTAACCACTTTTGTTCAGCCGCGTTACATGGCTGGGTAACCTGTTGCTATGAATGCGCAGCTGCGATACTTCAAAGACACGGCACTTTCTCGCAAATTGTGACAGTACACTGTGTGGCGTAGGACTCTACGGTGACACTGCGTAAGACTAGGAAGGCCTTGGCGGGCTACGAGACGGTGCCCACAGAAACAGTTCATGTGTACGTGCGTGTGTGTGCTTAGGTATTTTTATCCTTTCTTTTTTATCCTCCTTTCTTTCTCACCTATTGCATACCCTTTCCCCTCCACCAGTACAGGGTAGCCAACCGGAGATTATCTCTGGTTAACCTCCCTGTCTCTCCTTTGCCTTTCTCTCTCTTTCTCTCTCTGTTGGATGTCGAGCTCCTTTCCTTCTTTTTTTTCTCGTTTTTCTGTTGTTGCCGGAGATGCTAGCCTGAAGCGCCCTTACGGCGCCTTCTTTATTCCTACCTACACTGGCGTCCTGGGCGCCCGTGTGCCCTCCCCTCCCCTTCCCCCTGAATGAAAGTAAGGAAGAAAGCAAATGCACGACCAGCAAGTCGCCTGCACACTTCTAGTCAAAGCCGATGAGTGAAATGCATTCCGTCTGTTTGACACGCGACATACCTTTTCACTTCCCTGTTGACTACTACAACCTAGAAACCTTTCACTTACCTCACTTTCCAAATCTATTTATTAGTGGCCCAACCACTCTTGGTACGTTAGTGTGAAGTACACGGAGCTCCGGCACTTTGCCCACCACAATCTGCGGCAGAAGGCACATCACGCTCAGGTCGTCTAGACCTTTCGCCAAACCCTGTTTCAGCCCCACCGATTTCCTGTTTCGCACGTCATTCAGGCCGCCGGCTACTTCTACAAGGTTTTGTCCCGGTGCATTCCCGCAACATTTTCTCTATCTAGCTTTATCACATAACCCAATGTACGCCCTAGAAAGGTCACTACTGCAAGTCCTTTCTCGTCTTTTACACACTCCACAACTACCTCTGATCACGTAGACAGAATTGAGCCACCGGCGACAATTACCTTTTCAATCTTTCCTATTGACGAGGATTCTTCTTGATTCTCTTTGTCAACCGTTTCCGCGTGATTCGTATTTGACATCGCGCATTGACCCTTGCGTTTCCGCTTTCCTTTTGTGGTACCTTCAAAATAGCTAGCCCTCCTTCCGGTTGCCCACGGCGCATGTTCCTCGCATTCCACGCACTTTGTCGGCACAACCGCTGTACCACCACCACTTGCATTTTCGTTCGTGACGACGGCCCTGTTCACTTTTTCTGCCGTCTTCCATGCGTCACACCACATTTTCAGCTCATTTTTCAGCTCTTCGATCTGCTTCACAAGCTCATCCTGGACAAACTCCATTTTCTTTAGCCTAGCATGGACATCGCAGTGTCTGCCTATTGAATCAATTTGCTGGCCATTCTCATTGTTCCCCTCGTCTACCTTCAGGGACTCCCCGCAATCTTGACGCATGACTGCCATGCTTTCCATATATTGAATTGGACCTTTTCGGGTGCAAACACCAAACGTTTCAAACCACCTACCTACAAGCGAAGCCCGATAACTTTTCTAGAACGTTTTTTCAACTGGCACGTGTGTTATTAATGTACTTTCTTGGCTTCGAAACGCTTCCCCAAACTCCACGCAGTCGCTAGAGGAACCTGAGGCTATCGACCAGCTTTGAAGCATTCCAGACATCGACTTACTTCCGGCTGGTAAAGGAAGCGCAACTGTTTTGCTTGATTACGGCGACTGCACCAAGACGACGCTGAAACTGGTTAGTGACGCCGCAACGTATACTGGCCTGACGTTTGGTACCACAGGAAAACTGCAACTTTGAGCTGACGCCTTCCGTTAGGTGCCGCCTCAGCCCGAACAGACGGCTTTGCCACAACGAATCAGCTCCTGCACTTTATGGCCTACCAAATATACACATGCAATGTGTTACTATGCGACACATTGTTGACTCCGCTCGCTAACATCTGCAAAATATTTGCGCTTTCATACACCAGATTATTTCAACAGTCAGAAACAGCTGCGTCCACGTGCGCAACTCTGGCGACATATTGAAAATGTATGACGCGTTGTTTCTATCCATTATGACGTCATGGTCTGATTCGATGTTAATTCCCTACTCACAATTTTTTCGCGTAGAACAGGCTGTAAAGGTTTCCGCCACTGACACCCAATCTGACGGTTCCCTGCCCGACTGCTCGCACGCTTCTTCGAGAAAAAGGGTGGCTTAACGCTCCGTTAGGGGCCCCCGCGCGTTGCGCATGGGTACAAAATCCGGCTGAGATGTTCACCACAGCTTATGCCATCCCAAGCGTGTTTCTTTTCACCAATATCGGGGGCTGGTTCAGGTATTATGTAAGTCTTTCAAGCGTGAGCAAGGCTTAGTCGTTTTTAGGGGCACCTATATATACGGCCCTCTAGAGTACCATGATTTCTCCTTCGCTAGTTACCACAGCAAGCGAACTTCTTAAATATATTTGAATTTTCAAAGGGTTGTCTCGCTCTGCTGCTAGATGCGCTGTGGTGTGATGAGCAGCGGTGTGGAAATCGGAGAAATATGTTTAAATGAAGTGTCAAAAATGAAAAGTAGTTATTGTTAAACTCGGAATTAAGGCGCAGCTGCCGCCGCCTTGTAAGAACATCCCCCCTATCTGATTATACTGAAACTTCTATGCTTGGAGCGTATCGTAATCCTATAAATCAGGGTACGCAAGCTTTCTGGTATTTCGAAACTCCACGTGCCTTTTCGAGGTGCCGCGGATCCATCCCCTTCGCTTTGGTATAGGCACCTTGTCCAGTCGTACCTGCTCGTGTAAATTCTAGCTCTCGTATACGATTTTTCGCAAAATTTGAGCATCACAAATATTGGAGGTAGCAACTCGGCGGCCCCTTTGCAGTTGACTGTTTTTATACGCCCAGGTTTATCTTAATATTTTAGCGATAAGGTCATGACGATGTCGGACCTTGTTGCGCGATCAAGCTAGGTAGTGGATAGCGAAGCCTACTTTTCAAATAAAGAAAGAGGACACGAGCATTTTTCAATTGCAAGAAGAAAGTGTCCATATAAAGATTTACGTTGTGCATATTTTACATACACGCTATTTCATGAACGTTTGCACATGTACAGCACCTCGTGAGAAATAATGATACATTTATGAAAAGATTCCAGGCCACGAAAGGAGTTTGTGTAACGTAGCGCGAGTGCGAGCATCTTAAAGAGCTGGCTCCATCGACGACACCTTCGAATCCCCTTGCGTCGCTGTAGTGCACTTAGTTCAAAACAAGAGGTGTCTAAAGCTTACCGAATAGGAAATGTACTCTCGGGTGATCGCTTTGGGCCGTATGACCTTCAGGGGGAGCTTATATGCACCGGGCGGCCGTCCAAACGCACCAGCGACGCGCTGGCGAACGGCAGAAGTCGGAGCACAGGTATGTGAAGCAGACGACGCGACGACAGCGCTCACTGTATGGTATGGTATGATGAAATTTATTCCCGTCCTGAAGATCAAGCCTAACGTTGACGCAGGCGGTTGTTATGTCGCGACAGTAAGGTTTAACGTTAGCGCCATATCCTGGGCCCTCTGGACGGCCTGTATTGAAGGACTGGTCGCCAGTAGTCTCTTGCGCTCGCGGTGCTTTCGGTGATCTCGCACTGCGGGTTTTAAGGCCTGACGTCACGGAAAACGCATTTTCGTGTATCCGCTTCTGAGAAAGGTCCCCACTTGTACAGATTAAGACAAATAGCGATGCAAATGCACCCCGCCGACAGAGCTCAACGCGGCAAGCTCAGGCATGGAGCACCTAAATTTATATTCCACGTGTTATCTTGTCGTGCACAATAACATTGTCACGTACCTAACCACGTAAATAGGAAAAGGGCACAAAACAATTCGCCCACGAAGTATCAGAAATGTATAACTGACATTTCACTGGTTATGTAGCCATGAGGCCAATGATTATGTGCCCCACGGACAAACAGGGAATCTGCTGCTCTTCAAGAAACCGCAACATCAACTTGGGTTACTGCAATACTCACATCACACCTACCCGGCGACATTCACGTAAAGCGGTTTTTCTTGCAAATGAATGTCGGCGTCCAAAGTGATCATTTTACGGCTCTGAAAAAACGGGTTTTACTGAATCTGACCTTCAACATCGCATTTGTGATCTTTACAGTCTTTGTGTAGCAGATATAAAGAAGCTTTTGCTGCTACCGTAGCTGTTGATAAAGACTGTTCCAAATTTCTTGATAATCACACCATAACGAAGTATTTGTCAGAAGACTACGAAGGTTACCATAGTGGACGCATGGGTATGAGCGATAACACGTAGCATTGTGCGTCTATTATTCGGCTCCAATATCAGTAGAATTCATATCCCGTACCTTCGCAAAGATGGTTGGATCGAACCGCTGATGCCGCAGGCATACGAACGCGATGTTCAAACCGTAGGCATGCATCTCTCTTGCCTACGCCAACTGCACTCTAGCACCTCTATAACGAAAGTCTCTAGAACAGGATGACTTGTATAACGAAGGAATAACTCTGCCCCTGTTCTTGTGTGCGTTGTGCGCTGCGGGAACTTTACAATGTTGTGACCGGTATAACGAAGGATTCCGGAGGACCCAAGCACTCCGATTTAAAGGCGTTCAACTGCATTACAGTTCTGACTCGACTGGCACGCATAGGTGACGTCCCACATAGCGCGAGCTGGTGCAGTTGTGTGCGCTGTAGCTTCCTTCCGGCCACTGGAATTAATGATTTTCTTCCTTGCGCGACCAGTGGGAGTTACAAGTTTGTCCCATTCACAACTCGTGGGGACTAATGGTGTAGGACGCTGTGTTAAACTGCAACGCCGCATTTGGGGTTGCAGTTGCAGCCGGCGCTCATTGCCCAGCCATTTCCTCGTAGCAGAATGCGACGAAGCCGCTGCGAGACATTGAACCGCCTTCTGTTTCGGTGCAGGTTATACCCTTTTTCCGGGGCAGAAGATACACCGGCGATTACGGTACTCTCTAATGCGAAGTATATGCGTGTTTTCACTTCGTAGTATATTCGCTGGCGCGGACAATCTGTCTCGGGCGGGAAATTACAAACGGTGCGAAGTGTAGCGGGACTGCCTCGCTAATCGGGAGATGGCGAGAGGCAGCGCGTGGGTGGCGCTTAGGCGCGATTCACAGCCGCCGCCGCATACTGACCTCCGCTCAAGCAGCGCATTGTTTCCAAATATGGGATCGGTGTGCGCGGTCTCTGGATGCAATCACTAAACAGACGATAGCACGCTATGTTAGAGCGATATCGTAGCGGTCGTCGCTGCCGAGCCCGTCTTGATCGGCACTACGTTTTTTTTTTCTCACGCTTTCGTGATACTATCCATCTCCGCTTTCTGCCATATGGTTTCGTTGCACTGTCCTCCTCCGCACTGTCCGCTATCACCGCCTTTCTTTCACACCCTGCTGCCCTTCGCGTTCGCTCATTTATCCTTCGCTGGACTCGTTTGCTCGGTAACGCCGACGCTCAACGCAGGAACGGGCGCCGAAGAACACTGCACTAAAGTTACGGGAAATGAAGCAAGGATTATTCAGGTGGCACGCATTCATAGTGCCACCTAAATGCAGCCAGCCAACTCCTGCTGCACTTCCTCCTTCTGCCGCACAGCCAGGTCCATAATTGCCACCTGATGAGCTAGAGCAACCACACTCGGAAGATGGGTTCAGAGAACGCAGGCATATTATTCGGTACAATTCTCTCTAAGAACACATAAACTACACTGCTTCTGAAGAAAAATTATTTTTATTCCAACTGTTTTTTGAGCAGCAGCATATATTCAAATTCACATGGACTGCGTTCGCTTCAATGTACCTAAGTCTTCGCGCGTTGATGACGTTCCATTCTTTTCAAAAGCACTCATAATTCGCATAGGCAGCGGGCGCTCCATTCGCCAGTAGCGCTTTGTGGTGCTAGAGCTTCCAGCGGTTTAGGAAATTTTTTTATCGAGCTTTGAAGTTCTTGCCATTCCGCTACGTTTCCGAACAAGTAGAGGTAGTGGACGTGGTGGGCTGGTCGCTCATTGCTGGATCATAGGAACTTGTGGAGCTTGAGAAGCTTCCGGTTCACGTAAACATTGCGCTTGCGCTCAAGAAGTATCATCGCTGAAAGGGCTCAGTCCTTCCAGCTACGAGATAGGGTCATCCTGGTTGGCGAGATGGTCTGTTACATCAGTGGCGGCAAAATAATATACCATTGCCGCGTATAAAGCATACGCCTATTTCTTGCCATTACGAGATAATTTTTCACGTATGGCCTGTAAAACTGAGTATTGGCACAGAGAGCGAACAATACCATGACGGTATGCTCACATCGGCACAATTTTTCCAGTTGTTTTGTCATTACGTACCTTAATTATCAAATATGTCCTGAACCTCTTCCAAATTGCATGGAGGAGATGCCCGAACGTGACCACCTCTTGCCATTATAATGAGCTACCATTAAATTAGCAAAGCTATGCCAGCTAAGGAGCAGCAACTCACACCAGTTACTGTATTTACGGTGCGCTTTCACAAAATCGATGGCTGAAAGAATAAGCGCTTCGCTCTTAGCGACATTTAAATCTGCTTTGACTCGGCATCACCATAAAAGCACTTCACATAACAGACGATACGTAACCTTCTTCAGGTTTAGTAATTCTACTAATTATTTAACATGACGAACATGCTGGCTGTCTCGAATCCAAAATATACTTCCTGTCTTTTACGCAGTCCCGTTATTACCTCAAAAATAGCATGTTTGTACACAACCAGTAATTCTTTTGAAGCCCTACGTAGAGGACAACTGAAACAACATGCGGTTCACGTGTCAAGACAACACGCTGATTATTTTAGCATCGTCTTCAAGGATCGCCACTGGTTGCATGGATGACAACAGTGCAGCAACACCTGCCATGGCAACGCTCGTAGCGACGTTGTGTCGCGCATGGCCGCTATCAAAAGGGTTGTCAATTCATATTCACATATGCGATAGCACGGTGCCCACTGACTGCAGCTCTTCTGTGAGGACCGAATCTGCTACTTTGCCGCCCCCCTGGAAAGGAAGAAAGTCAAGGAGATGCATATTGAATTACAATGCTGATGAAAGTCTAACACAGTCTTTAAAGAATGAGTTCAAGACCGTTCCGCTCCGTTTATCCTCTTGGAGGTACTATCGAAGCAAAATCTTGACCTACTGATCCTTTGTATTCGATGCCGTGTTTCCTACATATGCATGTTTCATTAAACAAATTACCCTAATAATGAACTTAAAAAACACTTTTTCTCCTCTAGGCCATTTGTGATGCTTCCTTGTTCATCGTATAAAATTTTGGGTATACCTGACTGCAAGAGAAAGGCTTACTTGGAAGCCTTGCTTCTGAAAAGAAGCCAAGATTTGCCTTCCAACCTCCACCCTCACGATCACGGATCATCGCGTTTTCAAGTCAGCTCTCTATGACCATGTGCGGCCTCATTGGCTCCCTCTTTTATATTACTGCCACTTCTCTCTTCATTACCTGTACGACCCTGAGTAAATGAGATGAAATGAAATGAAATATATAGTGCTTCCCGTGTAGGAGTGAGAAAAGCAGGCGACCTCCTCACTTTTCGTTTTCCTTCGCGATAAGCGCTCCGCAACCTTGGTCGTGATGGGTCGAGACAACAGAGCCAGCATTCCAGCGCGGCCGCTCCAGCCAGAGACGGGCGACACGGCAAGCGCGACGGAACTCTCGGTGCTTTTGTTTTGCGAGCCATTTGGGCTGAAGGCACGCGGCCCTCACGGATCATACAACGACGCCCAAAGGTGCCATCGCTGTTTAACGTTTTTTTTCTTCTTTCTTCTGAGAAGCGACAGAAGAGAAGGAATACAACTCACCGGTTCGGCTCAGCTCCTTTGTGTCCGTGGCTGTGCCCCACTTCTCTTATCAAGTTGTCCCAACACTTCAGTAGCTGCTCCTCGTAGCTGCTAGTCGCCTTCTGTCTGCTTCAATTTACTGTTCTCCTCGCTTAGGGACACCGCGTCGGTAAGCTTGTTTTCTAGCACGTTTCCGTGTCTCGTCATGAGGTGAATGAAAATTTACCGCTCTTCTTCCGTAAATTGTTTCCTGGAACATACGCACAACAAATTGTGGAATAAATAAGCGAACACTTGAATAAAATAAATATACAAATAAATAAACAAGTAAGCGCAATATCTACCACACACAAAATTAGAAGATGCAAAATTCCAAGTATCACAAAAGAAAAAAAAAGAAAAAAAAAGAAACCGGTGACACGTATTGTCAAATGAGAGATGGATGACAGCTACTACTTCAGGCTGCATTTCTGAAATTCCATTTTTATGGCGTGTACCAATTCGCATTTTTATATCTATTATTTTGAGCAAGATTATTGTATTGTTTTTTTTATAAATGACAGATTTAAGGCTATGAAACGTCTGTAGCTTAGTTCCCATGCTCATTTCTTATTATGATAAGGCAGCCTTTATTAATGATGCCATTTCACGCGAAAAGGCACATTTCTGTATCCCGCCTTGCCTTTTTCTCAATCCTATACTTTCGTTACCGATATAAAAGGGCACCTTTCAGCGCACAAGATAAGGACAGTTAGTCAATACAGGCCAAAGAAAATTTTAGCGGCGCACAAACATACATACGTTTGCGGAAACTTTCACGCACCAAGTGTTGGTAAAAGTATTGTGCTGGAGGGCCCTAACGGTTTTCCTTCATACGCCACAAACAAAGAATAAGACTGGGAACGAACGGGAATGGAGCCGGAGTCATAATGAAAACTGCACTCTTCCTACGCGAGAACACCTGCGATGGTGCGCTGGCCTCCTTACGTATGTTCTTTTTATTATTCAAAGGGTACTTTGCATAGGTGAACGGCGATCGAATGAAACAAAGGTAACATATCCGCAGATCCTGCCTTTACTCCGAAAGGTTCTGTTTTTTTTTGCTAGTCAAAATTCCAGACATTTTACTTTTTCGAAGAATGCTATTCCTCGTCAACTTCGTAGCTAGATAAAGAACGCATGTGTGGCGTCCTTGTGGTTTTAACGCTAAACGCATTAAACGAAAGCTTTCCTGAAACGCGTGGCCACAGCAAGAACGCCGCCATGTTTGTACGGCTCAATATTGTAATGCTAAAAATAATGCAAATAATATTCAATAACAATCATTTACAAGCAGCACTTACGCGTTCAAAACGTGTAAAAAATGACCTCCGTATGTGGGAATGATCGCAGGGTCATTGATAAAAATTTCACGTGATATTTACAATTGATTCATTGAGCCAATAATTGAATAATTCTTTTATTAGAAATGATGGCCAGCGGCCTGATATGATTAGACGTTATGGTAAAGGGCAGGATGTCAGCCTGCTTAACCATGAAGAGCACAGCATCAATTCTTTTGGCGGTGTCTCCTTGCGTTTCGTCACAGTCGTCGTATGCGGCACAATAATTAGAGGTTAGGTGTGTTTGTCGCTGACTCCGGCTGTGGCAGCACAGCCCCTCATCAGATGTTTCATGTCGAAGTTGATTACAAGGCTGTGGGGCCATTCAACTTATGTTGCTCCGGACTTTCTCGGAACATCCGGTGGAATGGATGCTTTATCTCTTGAGTTGGGAAAGATATGAGCTTTTTAGCTGCGTCCGCGCGATATTCGTTTAATCTGACGTTCATTGATGCTCCCGTTTCACCGCTATATTGTTTCTTACGGAAGCAACATTGACGCATATCAATTACACCAGAACTATAGCACAAGTTAAACTAGATTTACCTTCGTGTATATGACTTCTTACGGTGGTTTTAATTTTAATGTCAGTTTGAAAGTACCTGCAGGTTTTCCACCTGCAGCGACAGCATGCTCTTATTAGGGGGAATAGTATTGAATGACTTTTCCGTGCAATAGCATTGTTATGCGTTATTACCGCGCACTGAAGCACGCACGCTGGCGAGCATGGAAGAATGCGCCAGAAAGACGGTGAAGACGACGATCAGAGTAGCGCTCGTGTTGTTGTTCTGCCATCTAGCCTGTAGCCGTCTCTCTCTCGATAAATTTTGTAAATGCAATTTTCTATCCTATTTGGACACTCTCATCCCCATGGCAAGAAATGTTTCAAGTTTATGTTAGGGCAACGGGTCACCCTTGGTACCACCGTGAGCACTTTTCTAAGACGTTCTTTACTTTATAGTATTTGGTGGTATCTTCGTAGGAGCAGGAGGACATTAGAATATCTTGTTACAAGGGTTGGTGAACTATCATATTCTAGTGTAGGTAATTTCTTATCTAATTCTGAGTGCCTCGCCAATCTCTCTCACTAGTAAGTCAATGTGATTCTAAAATATCCAAGGTGCAGCATTCTATTTCTAGCGTATTTCTCACAACCAACTTCCACTTTCACCATTATTTTTGCTGGAAACAGTGTTCAAATCACAGTTATTTTTCTCGCAGTATATTTCCCATTTACTGTCTGTTTCATCTTGCGGCAACTGCGCGTTTTATGCCTCGCTATGCTCTCGTGATCCTTTCTATCGTTTGTCGATCGGTTCCCCTACCTCCATGTTGCGCTAACTTTTCGGTTTTCATTAGGGAGCTTTGGTTTAGGGGGTGCAAGGCGTTGGGGCCCCTAGCGCTTGGGTGCGTTTGCGTTTGCGTACGCATGCAGAAACACGTTATAGGTTAGCGGCCCCAAACGCAAGCCGCACTGAGGTCGCATGCGCTCGCACTGCCATCAACGCCTGATCTTTGCTGCGTTATCATTTTGAAAACATGAAACCAACCATATGAAGTAAGGCACATAAAACTATTCTTATTAAAATCAGGTAATAGAGAGGTTTAGAGTGTCCAGTATTCGGGTAAACGCAGGCTGGGGCGTTGGGGCGGAGCCATGAACGGGAGCGGCCTGCATGGTGCAGCTACCTGGTGGCGCAAAGCTCAAACAGACAAAAACAGCTAATATTGCAGTAACCAAGTGTATTTTACTTTGCTGCGGATGTAAATTTTTGGCAGCAACACGATTACGCCTGTGCCGAAAGTTTAAACCAGCAGCGAAGTAGAATAGATTTGGTTACAGCAATATTCGCTGCTTTTGTCCGTTTGAGCTTTGCGCCGCCAGGTGGATGCACCATGCAGACCGCTCCCGTTCATGGCTCCGCCCCAACGCCCCAGCCTGCGTTTACCCGAATACCGAACACGGTAAACCTCTCTAATAAATATAAAAACAACGTCTGTCGACACTTGGCGAAATATTTATTAGATTATCAACCCGCTAGCTACTCGTAAGTTCTCCTACTCCGCGAGAGTCACGTGGGTAACGTGACCACTTAGGGGCAGCGATGTTTTCGGCCGGCCAAACAACCCAAGGACGCAAGTAGACGAAGCGGTCTGCACATGCGCAGTACCGTCGCCCCTAGTCCTTGCGTACGCAAGCCGCTTGCGTCCCCTAAACTAAATCTCTCTATTTTCTTTTCCAGCAAGCAAGTTGCGTCTCTGTCCTTATTTCTCTCGTCATTAGACTTCAAAGCTAACTATATTCCTACTCATTGCTTGGCCATGTGGGAAGATGTCCTCGACTATTGCAGCCACATTTGTTAGTTCAGCGTTTGCGCTTGCACTGGAAATTCTTCGTTCTTTGCTCTCTTTCCTGACAACATATACCATATTCAAAATTATGCGGTTTTGTCTACTCCCTATGCTGCTACATCCTTCCTCACAATGATCATTTCTCCCAACGGATCACAAACTCCATCATTAGAGAGTAATCGATGGCGAATTGCCTAAATCCGCCTTCTCGCGTGACCTGCGCATCACATTTCGGCCCCGTATTGATGATAACGAGGTTACGTTATTCACATAAACCTAGCATAAAATTCACGTTGTTGTCGGTGCTGCCGTCCAGATCCTCTATGTGAGCATTAATGTCAACCAACAGGATAGCTCCGATCCCCGATCATAATCGCGGCAGAAGGAGGGCAAGGGCGGCCAACCTCCTTAAGCAAATACGCAGTGATCAGCTACAGGGGAGCTTCGTGGATGCCGCTTCTTGTAAGGGACGTCGGGCGTTCACCATCGTCACTGTTGATGGTCGGCAAGGAATCACCAATGCTCCCTCGGTTCGGACGAGGGACTCCGAAATAGCTAAACAAATGGCTATTGCACTAGCCCTGCTGGATAGCTCACCGGATGTCATCTATAGTGATTCAAGATCTGCAGTCAGAGCATATGAAAAAGGCACCGTTTCCAAACAGGCCCTCAGACTTATTGGGGGCAAGGTAATCACGCGCCACTTCATTTATTGATTTCCGGCACATCAGGGTCAGATAAAGGGTGCTCGTCCCAACCTCAACGAGTCGGCTCACGGGGCTGCGCGTGAATTTTCCCACCACGCTAGCCTCGACCAATCGGAAGCCGACTCCCCAGAGAACAAGGACACGCCCTCAACTTACAACGAGATTACTAGACACTACTATCTCAGCCGTAGAACCTACTTTGTTCCTCATCCGCGCCTCAATAGAGCTCAAGCATTAACGCTCCGTCTACTACAAACGAATACCTATCCGAATCCGTCGATCTTACATAAAATATATCCGAATACTTACACCAACGCTACCTGCCACGATTGTGGAGATATAGTCACATTAGACCATATGCTCTGGCGGTGTGCCCGGTCATGCTCTATCATCGCTAACAGCTCGGCCAGATGGGAGGCGGTTCTCCGCAGCCCTCTTCTGGCTGACCAACTCTGGGCTGTCCAGCAGGCCCACAATGCGGCCGAAAGGCTCGGCCTTCCGTTTCCCACGTGGGAGCGGCCCGCTTCGTGATGACTCACGATATGCAGGACTTCTTTAATGTTTCACCATACCATATCATAGGATAGCTCCGCTATCATTCTCAAAACACTTAATACCACCTCAAGGTGATATGCACTAACTCCTGATTCTATTCTAGGCAATTTTTACGCGTCCATAAATACGTCACGGCTAGACAAGTCTTTTCGGCTGACTGCGCCTGATAACCAAAGATGATCTTGACACTTTGAGTTTAGCATTTTCATTTGGCTCCAGCACATATGAACATTCGGACTCCCCCTCCCTTTCTCTCCCAATTTGTTCCTTTACAACGTGCCCAAACGCGATTATCAATCACCGGTTGCTCTTGCTGGTCTCTAACGTGCGCTTCTGCAATGATATACACACCTGTTTATTGTCTATTTAGCTTCTCCTCAATCCCTAACCGCTTTTGTTCAGCCGCCTTACATGGCTGAGTAACCTTTTGCAAGTCGAGCTCTTTTCCTTCTTTTTCTCTCGTTTTTCTGCTGTTGCAGGAGATGCTAGCCTGAAGCGCCCATATGGCGCCTTCTTTATTACTACTTACACTGGCGTCCTGGGCGCCCGTGTGCCATCTCCTCCCCCCTCCCCCTGAATAAAATTAAGGAAGAAAGCAAATGCGCAACGAAGAAGTCGCCTGCACACTTCTAGTCAAAGCCGGTGAGTGAAATGCATTCCGTCTGTTTGAAACCCGGCATACATTTTCACTTCCCTGTTGACTACTACAACCTAGAAACCTTTCACTTACCTCACTTTCCAAATCTCTTTATTAGTGGCCCAACCGCCCTTGTTATGTTAGTGCCAAGTACACGGAGCTCCGGCTCATAGCCGACCACAAACGGCGACGCAGGGTACATCACGCTCAGGTGGTGTACATCTTTCGCCAAACCCTGTTTTAGCCCCGCCGCTTTCCTGTCTCGCACGTTATTCAGGTCGCCCGCTGCTACTACAAAGGTTTGTCCCTGTGCATTTCCGCAACATTTTCTCTAGCTAGCTTTCTCACATAATCCAATGTACGCCCTAGAAAGGTTACTACTGTAAGTCTTTACTCGCTTTTTGCACACTCCACAACTAACTCTGATCACGTAGACCGAATTGAGCCACCGGCGATAATTACCTTTTCAATTTTTCCTATTGACGAGGCTTCTTCTTGATTGCCTTTGTCAACCGTTTCTGCGTGATTTGGATTTGACATCGGGCATTGACCCGTGCGTTCCCGCTTTCCTTTTGTGGTACCTTCAAAATAGACAACCCTCCTTCCGGTTGCCCACGGCGCATGTTCCTCGCATTCCACGCACTTTGTCGGCATAACAGGTGTAGCAGCATCACTTCCATTTTCTTTCGTGCTAACGGCCCTGTTCACTTTTTCTGCCGTCTTCCGTGCATCACACCACATATGCAGCTCATTTTTCAGCTCTTCGATCCACTTCACAAGCTCATCCTGGACAACCTTCATTTTCTTTACCCTAGCATGGACATCGCAGTGTCTGCCTATTCAATCAATTTGCTCGCCATTCTCATTGTTCCCCTCGTCTACGTTCAGGGACTCCCCGCAATCTTGACGCATGACCGCCATGATTTTCATAAATTGAATTTCACCTGTTCTGGTGCAAAGACCAAAAGTTCCAAACCACCTAACTACAAGCGAAGCCCAATGAGTTTTCTAGAACGCTTTTTGCACCGGAACGCGTGTTAATAATGTACTTTCTTGGCTTCAAAACGCTTCTCCAAACTCCACGCAGTCGGTAGAGGAACCTGAGGCTATCGGCCAGCTGTGAATCAATCCAGACATCGTCATTCTTCCGGCTGGTAAAGGAAGCGCAACTGTTTTGCTTGATTACGGCAACTGCACCAAGACGACGCTGAAACTGGTTAGTGACGCCGCAACGTATACTGGCCTGACGTTTGGTACCACAGGAAAACTGCAACTTTGAGCTGACGCCTTCCGTTAGGTCCCGCCTGAGCCCGAACAGACGGCTTTGCCACAACGAATCAGCTCCTGCACTTTGTGGCCTACCAAAGATACACAAGCAATGTGTTACTACGCGACACATTGTCGACTCCGCTCGCTAATATCTGTAAAATATTTCCAGTTTCGTACACCAGATTATTTCAACAGTCAGAAAAAGCTGCGTCCACGTGCGCAACTCTGGCGACATATTGAAAATGTATGACGCGTTGTTTCTATCCATTATGACGTCATGGTCTGATTCGGTGTTAATTCCCTACTCACAATTTTTCAAGTGGAACAGGCTGGAAAGGTTTCCGCCACTGACACCGAATCTGACGGTTCTCTGGCCGACTACTCGCACGCTTCTTCGAGAAAAAGGGTGACTTAACGCTCCGTTAGTGTCCCCCGCGCGTTGCGAACGGGCACAAATCCGGCTGAGATGTTCACCACAGCTTATGCCATCCCAGGCGCGTTTCTTTTCACCAATACCGGCGGCTGGTTCAGGTATTATGTGAGTCTTTCAAGCGTGAGCAAGGCTTAGTCGTTTTTATGGGCACCTATATAAACGGACCTCTAGAGTACCATGATGTCTCCTTTGCGAATTACCACAGCAAGCGAACTTCCTAAACATATTTGAATTTTCAAAGGGTTGTCTCGCTCTGCTGCTAGATGCACTGTGGTGTGATGCGCAGCGGTGTGGAAATCGGAGAAATATGTTTAAATGAAGTGTCAATAATGAAAAGTAGTTATTGCTAGACTCGGAATTAAGGCGCAGCTGCCGCCGCCTAGTAGGAACATCCCCCCTATCTGATTGTATTGAAACTTCATTGCTTAGAGCGTATCGTAATCCTATAAATCAGGGTACGCAAGCTTTCTGGTATTTCGAAACTCCACGTGCCTTTTCGAGGTGCCGCAGATCCATCCCCTTGGCTTTGGTATAGGCACCTTGTCCAGTCGTACCTGCTCGTGTAAATGCTGGCTCTCGTATATGATTTTTTTCAAAATTTGAGCATCACACATATTGGAGGTAGCAACTCGGCGGCCCCTTTACAGTTGACTGTTTTTATACGCCCAGGTTTATCTTAATATTTTAGCGATAAGGTCATGACGATCTCGCACCTTGTGGCGCGATCAAGCTAGGTAGTGAATAGCGAAGCCTACTTTGCAAATAAAGAAAGAGGACACCAGCATTTTTCAATTGCAAGAAGAAACTGTCCATATAAAGATATACGGTGTGGATATTTTACATACACGTTATTTGATGAACGTTTGCACATGTACAGCACCTCCTGAGAAATAAAGATACAGTTAAGAAAAGATTCCAGGCCACGAAAGGAGTTTGTGTAACGTAGCGCGAGTGCGAGTATCTTAAAGAGCTGGTTCCATCGACAGTCACAGGAACTGATCTACCGTCTCTGTAGTGCACTTAGTTCGAAAGAAGAGTTGTCTGATGTGACCGCATGTATTAAAGCTTACCGAATAGGAAATGTACTCTCGGATGATCGCTTTGGGCCGTATGACCTTCAGGGGGAGCTTATACGCACCGGGCGGCCGTCCCAACGCACCAGCGACGCGCTGGCGAACGGCAGAAGTCGGAGCACAGGTATGTGAAGCAGACGACGCGACGACAGCGCTCACTGTATGGTATGGTATGATGAAATTTATTCACGTCCTGAAGATAAAGCCTAAGGTTGACGCAGGCGGTTGTTATGTCGCGACAGTAAGGTTTAACGTTGGCGACATATCCTGGGCCCTCTGGACGGCCTGTATTGAAGGACTGGTCGCCAGTAGTCTCTAGCGCTCGCGGTGCTTTCAGTGATTTCGCACTGCGGGTTTTAAAGCCTGACGTTACGGAAAACGCATTTTCGTGTATCCGCTTCTGAGAAAGGTCCCCACTTGTACAGATTAAGACAAATAGCGATGCAAATGCACCCCGCCGAAAGAGCTCAACGCGGCAAGCTCAGGCATGGAGCACCTAAATTTATATTCCACGTGTTATCTTGTCGTGCACAATAACATTGTCACGTACCTAATCACGTAAATAGGAAAAGGGCAAAAAACAATTCGCCCACGAAGTATCAGAAATGTATAACTGACATTTCACTGGTTATGTAGCCATGAGGCCAATGATTATGTGCCCCATGGACAAACAGGGAATCTGCCGCTCTTCAAGTAACCTCAACATCAACTCACATATCACCTACCCGGTGACATTCACGTAAAGCGGTTTTTCTTGCAAATGAATGTCGGCGTCCAAAGTGATCATTTTACGGCTCTGAAAAAACGCGTTTTTACTGAATCTTACCTTCAACATCGCATTTGTGATCTTTACAGTCTTTGTGTAGCCGATATAAAGAAGCTTTCGCTGCTACCGAAGCTGTTGATAAAGACTGTTCCAAATTTCTTGATAATCACACCATAACGAAGTATTTGTCAGAAGACTACGAAGGTTACCAGAGTGGACGCATGGGTATGAGCGATAACACGTAGGATTGTGCGTCTATTATTCGGCTCCAATATCAGTAAAATTCATATCCCGTACCTTCGCAAAGATGGTTGGATCGAACCACTGATGCCGCAGGCATACGAACGCGATGTTCAAACCGGAGGCATGCATCTCTCTTGCCTATGCCAACTGCACTCTATAGCACCTCTATAACGAACGTCTCTAGAACAGGATGACTTGTATAACGAAGGAATAACTCTGCCCCTGTTCTTGTGTGCGTTGTGCGCGGCGGGAACTTTACAAAGTTGTGACCGGTATAACGAAGGATTCCGGAGGAGCCAAGCACTCCGATTTAAAGGCGTTCAACTGCATTACAGTTCTCTGTCTCGACTGGCACGCATAGGTGACGTCCCACATAGCGCGAGCTGGTGCAGTTGTGTGCGCTGTAGCTTCCTTTCGGCCACTGGAATTAATGATTTTCTTCCTTGCGCGACCAGTGGGAGCTATAAGTTTGTCCCATTCACAACTCGTGGCGACTAATGGTGTAGGACGCTGTGTTAAACTGCAACGCCGCATTTGGGGTTGCAGTTGCAGCCGGCGCTCATTTCCCAGTCATTTCCTCGTAGCAGATTGCGACGAAGCCGCTGCGAGACATTGAACCGCCTTCTGGTTCGGTCCAGGTTACACCATTTTTCCGGGGCAGAAGATACACCGACGATTACGGTACTCTCTAATGCGAAGTATATGCGTGTTTTCACTTCGTAGTATATTCGCTGGCGCGGACAATCTGTCTCGCGCGAGAAATTAAAAACGAAGCGAAGTGTAGCGGGACTGCCTCGCTAATCGGGAGATTGCGAGAGGCAGCGCGTGGGTGGCGCTTAGGCGCGATTCACAGCAGCCGCAGCATACTGACCTCCGCTCAAGCAGCGCATTGTTTCAATATATGGGATCGGTGTGCGCGGTCTCTGCATGTAATCACTAAACAGACGATAGCAGGCTATGTTAGAGCGATCTCATAGCGGTCGTCGCTGCCGAGCCCGTCTTGATCGGCACTACTCCTCTTTTCTCGCGCTTTCGTGATACTATCCCCCTCCGCTTTCTGCCGTATGGTTTCGTTGCACTCTGCTCCTCGCGCACTGTCCGCTATCACCGCCTTTCTTTCACACCCTGCTGCCCTTCGCGTTCGCTCATTTATCCTTCGCTGGGCTCGTTTGCTCGGTAACGTCGACGCTCAACGCAGGAACGGGCGCCGAAATGCACTGCACTAAAGGTATGGACAATGAAGCAAGGGTTATTCAGGTGGCACGCATTCATAGTGCCACCTGAATGCAGCCAGCCAACTCCTGCTGCACTTCCTCCTTCTGCCGCACAGCCATGTCCATAATTGCCACCTGATGAGCTAGAGCAACCACACTCGGAAGATGGGTTCAGAGAACGCAGGCATATTATTCGTTACAATTCTCTCTAAGAACACATAAACTAAACTGCTTCTGAAGAAAAATAATTTTTATTCCAACTGTTTTTTGAGCAGCAGCATATATTCAAATTCACATGGACTGCGTTCACTTCAATGTACTTAAGTTTTCGCGCGTTGATGACGTTCCATTCTTTTCTATAAGCACTCATAATTCGCACAGGGAGCAGGCGCTCCATTCGCCAGTTAGCGCTTTGTGGTGCTAGAGCTTCCAGCGGTTTAGGAAATTTTTTTTTCCGAGCTTTGAAGTTCTTGCCATTCCGCTACGTTTCCAAACAATTAGAGGTAGTGGACGTGTGGGACTGGTCTCGCATTGCTGGCTCATAGGCACTTGTGGAGCTTGAGAAGCTTCCGGTTCACGTAAACATTGCGCTTGCGCTCAAGAAGTATCAGCGCTGAAGGGGCTCAGTCCTTCCAGCTCCGAGATAGGGTCATCCTGGTTCGTGAGATGGTCTGTTACATCAATGGCGGCAAAATAATATACCATTGCCGCGTATAAAGCATACACCCATTTCATGCCATTACGAGATAATTTTTCACGTACAGCCTGTAAAATTGAGTATTGGCACAGAGAGCGAACAATACCATGACGGTATGCTCACATCGGCACAATTTTTCCAGTTCTTTTGTCATTACGTACCTTAATTATCAAATGTATCCTGAACTCTTTTAATTTCACGGAGTGCCGGATGGTGCCCGAACGTGACCACCTCTTGCCATTATAATGACCTACCATTAAATTAGCAAAGCTATGCCAGCTGAGGAGCAGCAACTCACACCAATTACTGCATTTACGCTGCCCTTTCACAAAATCGATAGCTGAAAGAATAAGCGCTTCGCTCTTAGTGATATTTAAATCTGCTTTGAGTCGGCATCACCATAAAAGCACTTCACATAACAGACGATACGTAACCTTCTTCAGGTTTAGGAATTCTACTAATTAGTTAACATGACGAACGGGCTGGCTGTGTCGAATCCAAAACATTCTTCCTGTATCTTACGCAGTCCCGTTATTACTGAAAAAAAGTTTGTTTCTACACAACCAGTAATTCTTTTGAAGCCCTACGTAGAGGACAACTGAAACAACATGCGGTTCACGTGTCAAGACAACACGCTTATTATTTTGGCATCGCCTTCAAGGATAACCACTGGTTGCATGGATGACAACAGTGCAGCAACATCTGCCGTGGCAACGCTCATAGCGACGTTGTGTCGCGCATGGCCGCTATGAAAAGGGTTGTCAATTCATATTCACATATGCGATACCATGGTGCCGACTGACTGCAGCTCTTTTGTGAGGACCGAATCTGCTACTTTGCCGCTAACACAGTCTTTAAAGAATGAGTTCAGGACCGCTCCACTACAGTTATCCTCTTTGAAATACTATCGAAGCAAAAGCTTGACCTAGTGCTCCTTTGTACTCCACGCCGTGTGTCCTACATACGCACGTTTCAATAAACAAATTACCCTAATAATGAACTTAAAGAATACTTTTTCTCCTCCAGGCCATTTGTGATCCTTCCTTGTTCATCGTATAAAATTTTGGGTATACCTGACTGCAAGAGAAACGCATACTTGGAAGCCTTGCTTCCGAAAACAAGCCAACAATCGCCTTCCAACCTCCACTCTCACGATCACGGATGATCGCGTGTTCAAGTCAGCTCTTTGTGACCGTGTGCGGCCTCATTGGCTGCCTCTTTTATATTACTGCCACTTCTCTCTTCATTACCTGTACGACCCTGAGCAAATGAAATGAAATGAAATATATAGTGCTTCCCGTGTAGGAGTGAGAAAAGCAGGCGACCTTCTGACTTTTCGTTTTCCTTCGCGATAAGCGCTCCGCAACCTTGGTCGTGATGGGTCGAGACAACAGAGCCAGTATTCCAGCGCGGCCACGCCAGCCAGAGACGGGCGACACCGCAAGCGCGTCCGAACGCTCGGTGCTTTTGTTTTGAGAGCCATTTGGGCTGAAGGCACGCGGCCCTCACGGATCATACGAGGACGCCCAGCGCTGCCATCGCTCTTTAACGTTTCTTTTTTTATTTTTTCTGAGAAGCGACAGAAGTGGAGGAATACAACTCACCGGTTCGGATCAGCTCCTTTGTGTCCGTGGCTGTGCCCTGCTTCTCTTTTCAAGTTGTCCCAACACTTGCGTAGCCGCTCCTCATAGCTGCTACTCGCCTTCTGTCTGCTTCCATTTCCCGTTCTCCTCGCTTAGGGACACCGCGTCGGCAATCTTTTTTTCTAGCACGTTTCTGTGTCTCGTCATGAGGTGAATGAAAATTTACCGCTCTTCCTCCGTAAATTGTTTCCTGTAACATACGCACAAGAAATTGTGGAATAAGTAAGCGAACAGATGAATAAAATAAATATACAAATAAATAAACAAATATGTGCAATATTTTCAACACACACAACTATAATATGCAAAATTCCAAGAATCACAAAAGAAAAATACAAGATAAAAAAAAGAAACCGGCGACACGTATTGTCAAATGAGAGATGTACGACAGCTACTACTTCAAGCTGCATTTGTGAAATTCCATTTTTATGGCGTGTAACATTTCGAATTTTTGTATCTATTATTTTGAGCAAGAATATTGTATTCTTTTTTATAAATGACAGATTTAAGGCTATGAAACGTCTGTAGCTTAGTTCCCATGGTCATTTCTTATGATGATAAGGCAGCCTTTTTTAATGATGCCATTTCACGCGAAAAGGATTTCTGTATCCCGCCTTGCCTTTTTCTCCATCTTATACTTTCGATACCGATATAAAAGGGCACCTTTCAGCGCACAAGATAAGGACAGTTAGTCAATACAGGCCAAAGTAAACTTTAGCGGTGCACAAACATACATATGTTAGCGAAAACTTTCCTTTCACGCACCAAGTGTTGGTAAAAGTATTGTGCTGGAGGGCCCTAACAGTTTTCCTTCATACGCAACAAACAAAAAGCAAGAGCGGGAAAGGTGCTTGGAGACGGCCATATTACACATGGTTCACGTCTGTTACCTTTGGCGCACGCATCTGTAATGGAATGCTTTCCTTTTGTAAAGCAGTGCATTGTTTCGCAAATTTATATACATGTCTTCACGGGAAACAAAGAGCGTATCCACCGCGGACGACCCACGTTCGCATGTGTAATGAAATGCTTTGCTTTTCTGATGAGTACATCGTTTCCTAAATTTACATACATGTCTTCACGTGCAACCACGACGGAACGAAGCGGAATGGAGCCGGAGTCGTAATGAAAACTGCACTATTCCTACGCGAAAACACCTGCGATGGTGCGCTGGCCTCTTTACGTATGTTCTTTTTTTATTTTTCGAAGGGTACTTTGCATAGGCGAACGGCGATCGAATAAAACTAAGGTAATATATCCGCAGATTCTGCCTTTACTCCGAAAGGTTCTGTTTTTTTTTTTTTTTTTACTAGTCAAAATTCCAGTCATTTAACTTTTTTGAAGCATGCAATTCCTCGTCAACTTCGTAGCAAGATAAAGAACGCATGTGTGGCGTCCTTGTGGTTTTAACGCTAAACGCCTTAAACGAAAGCTTTCCTGAAACGCGTGGCCACAGAAAGAACGCCGCCATGTTTGTATGGCTCAATTTTGTAATGCTAAAAATAATGCAAATGTTATTCAATAACAATCATTTGTTATTTATTAAACGCGGGCCCCAACGCCCCAGCCTGCGTTTATCCGAATACCGAACACGCTAAACCTCTCTAGTATGGCACCTGATTCATATAAAAACGACGTCTGTCGACACTTGGCAAAATATTGTCACGTGGTGGTGACGTTGAAGAAAGAACACAGTAGCAATACTGTGAACAAGAAAACTAACTTTTATTGGGCGAACCTGTGCCCACAAAACAGGCTACACTTATAGCGCAACGATAGCGGCGAGCACGCTCGGCGATCGTCGAAAATCTGCTCAGCGGGTCAAGCGCGTCGGCTTTTATAGAGCAGTCGTCGAATGTTCCAGACTAATCGTTTGGACCCGCGTGCTTTCCACAAAGTTCTACACCATTCGCGCTACGCGATGAAATCAGATAACACAAGGTTCGGCGACAACAGACAGCCGGGTAGAAGCATCGATAACTTTCTAGAAACGTCGGATACATGCAGGCGCGTCCCGCGCTGTGCGATTGCATTTGTTAAGCGGCGAAACGTGGTCGCCCGATAAAGATAAGTACACGTGTCAATACCCCCCTCTTAAAAAGCATCGACCCGATGCTGCAAACAAACGAAGGTAATAAACAAAAGCACTCGTAGCAAAGAAAAGAACAAAATGACGAAGTTCGTCAGCGTCCGTAAAAGGGTTTAAGGCGCACCACGTGGACCACTTCAGATCGTGCGCGGCGCCGCTGTGAATGCGAAATGCCGTCTGGCACGACCTCATAGTCCAGAGCGCCAATACGTCGGATGACCTTGTAGGGTCCGAAATAGCGTCGGAGTAGTTTCTCACTGAGTCCTCGTCGGCGTATCGGGGTCCAAACCCAAACACGGTCGCCGGGCTGGTACTCAACAAAGCGTCGTCGGAGGTTGTAGTGTCGGCTGTCGGTCCTCTGTTGGTTCTTGATCCGTAGGCGGGCGAGCTGTCGGGCTTCTTCGGCTCGCTGGAGATAGCTAGCGACGTCAACATTCTCTTCGTCAGTGACGTGGGGCAGAATGGCGTCGAGCGTCGTCGTCGGGTTCCTGCCGTAAACCAGCTTAAACGGCGTGATCTGTGTTGTTTCTTGCACCGCCGTGTTGTAAGCGAATGTTACGTACGGCAGGACGGCATCCCAGGTCTTGTGTTCGACGTCGACGTACATCGCTAGCATGTCGGCGAGGGTCTTATTCAGCCGCTCCGTAAGACCATTCGTCTGCGGGTGGTAGGCCGTGGTTCTCCTGTGCCTTGTCTGACTGTATTTCAGAATGGCTTGGGTGAGCTCCGCTGTAAAGGCCGTTCCTCTGTCGGTGATGAGGACTTCTGGGGCGCCATGTCGAAGCAGGATGTTTTCGACAAAGAATTTCGCCACTTCGGCTGCGCTACCTTTCGGCAGTGCTTTAGTTTCAGCGAAGCGGGTGAGGTAGTCTGTCGCCACGACGATCCACTTATTTCCGGTTGTTGACGTCGGAAAGGGTCCCAGCAAGTCCATCCCGATCTGCTGGAATGGTCGGCAAGGAGGCTCGATTGGCTGTAGTAATCCGGCTGGCCTTGTCGGCGGTGTCTTGCGTCGCTGACAGTCTCGGCATGTTCTGACATAACGGGCGACGTCGGCGGTCAGGCGCGGCCAATAATACTTTTCTTGTATCCTCGATAGTGTCCGGGAAAAACCGAGGTGTCCAGCGGTCGGATCGTCATGTAGGGCGTGCAATACTTCTATACGAAGTCCTGACGGGACAACAAGAAGGTAGTTGGCGCGGACTGGTGAAAAGTTCTTCTTCACGAGGAGATTGTTTTGAAGCGTGAAGGAAGATAATCCGCGCTTAAATGCCCTGGGGACAACGTCGGTGTGCCCTTCCAAATATTCCACCAGGCCTTTTAGCTCCGGGTCTGCCCGTTGCTGTTCAGCGAAGTCTTCCGCGCTTATCATGCCAAGGAAGGCGTCATCTTCGTCATCTTGCGGCGGCGGGTCAATGGGGGCGCGTGATAGGCAATCTGCATCGGAGTGTTTTCGTCCTGACTTGTAGGTTACAGTGATGTCGTATTCTTGTAGTCTGAGGCTCCACCGTGCCAGTCGTCCTGAAGGATCCTTTATACTCGCTAGCCAACACAACGCGTGATGGTCACTGACGACTTTGAATGGCCTGCCATAAAGATAAGGGCGAAATTTAGCTGTAGCCCAAACGATGGCGAGGCATTCCTTTTCGGTTGTAGAATAGTTGCCTTCCGCTTTTGACAGCGACCGGCTAGCGTAAGCTATCACCTGTTCGACTCCGTTTCTCCTCTGGACTAGAACGGCACCGAGGCCTAGGCTACTGGCGTCAGTATGGATTTCTGTATCGGCGTACTCGTCGAAGTGCGCAAGTACCGGCGGCGACTGCATGCGTCGTTTGAGTTCTTCAAATGCGTCGGCCTGCGGCGTTTCCCACTTGAACTCAACATCACATTTAGTTAGACGTGTCAACGGCTCGGCGATGCGTGAAAAGTCCTTGACAAAGCGCCTGTAGTAGGCACACATGCCAAGGAATCTACGCACTGCCTTCTTGTCGGTGGGCTGCGGGAACTTTGCGATGGCAGCTGTTTTCTGGGGGTCGGGGCGTACTCCGGATTTACTGATGACGTGGCCTAGGAACAGAAGCTCGTCGTAAGCGAAGCGGCATTTTTCTGGCTTCAGAGTGAGCCCTGATGACTTGATGGCCTCTAGTACTGTGGCAAGCCGCCTAAGGTGATCGTCGAAATTTCCGGCGAATACAACGACGTCATCCAAGTAAACGAGACAGGTCTGCCATTTCAATCCCGCTAAAACCGTGTCCATCACGCGCTGGAACGTTGCAGGCGCCGAGCACAGTCCAAATGGCATAACCTTGAACTCGTAGAGGCCGTCTGGGGTGATGAAGGCGGTCTTTTCGCGATCTCTTTCGTCGACTTCTATTTGCCAATAGCCAGACTTGAGGTCCATCGAGGAGAAGTACTTAGCGTTGCAGAGCCGATCCAATGCGTCGTCTATCCGTGGAAGGGGGTATACGTCCTTCTTCGTGATCTTGTTCAGACGACGATAATCGACGCAGAAACGTAGGGTTCCGTCCTTTTTCTTCACCAGGACAACAGGGGATGCCCATGGGCTTTTCGACGGCTGGATGATGTCGTCGCGCAGCATTTCGTCGACTTGTTCTCTTATAGCTTCGCGTTCTCGCGGCGAAACTCGGTAAGGGCTTTGCCGGAGTGGTCGAGCGTACTCCTCGGTGATTATGCGATGCTTGGCGACTGGTGTTTGTCGAATCCTCGATGTCGTCGAAAAGCAGCTTTTGTATCGTCGGAGCAGACTTCTGAGCTGCTGTTGCTTAATCACTGGGAGACTTGGATTAATGTCGTAGTCTGGTTCGGGAACCATGGTCGTCGGGGTAGATGCGGCGGAATCCGAGAGGACAAACGCATTACTTGTTTCCAGAATTTCCTCGATGTACGCGATCGTCGTGCCCTTGTTGAGGTGCTTGAACTCCTGGCTGAAGTTTGTCAGCAACACTTCAGTTTTCCCTCCATGCAGTCGAGCGATCCCTCTTGCGACGCAAATTTCGCGGTCTAGCAGTAGACGTTGGTCGCCTTCGATGACGCCTTCTACGTCAGCGGGTATTTCGGTGCCGACCGAAATAACAATGCTGGAGCGGGGCGGGATGCTCACTTGGTCTTCGAGCACATTCAAGGCGTGGTGACTACGAGGGCTCTCCGGCGGTATCGCTTTATCTTCCGACAGCGTTATTGACTTCGACTTCAGGTTGATGATTGCGCCGTGTTGGTTGAGGAAGTCCATGCCGAGAATGACGTCTCGTGAACACTGTTGGAGGATAACGAAGGTGACAGGGTAAGTCCGGTCGTGAATGGTAATTCTTGCCGTGCACATTCCAGTCGGCGTTATGAGGTGTCCTCCGGCGGTACGAATTTGAGGGCCTTCCCACGTAGTCTTAACTTTCTTCAACTGGGCGGCGATGTGTCCACTCATGACGGAGTAATCAGCCCCTGTGTCGACTAAGGCGGTAACTGCGTGGCCGTCGAGAAGCACGTCGAGGTCGGTGGCTCTTTGTCTTGCATTACAGTTCGGTCTTGGCGTCGGATCACGACTGCGTCGCGTTGACTTGTGGCTGGTATGTGACGTCGTCAGGTCGTCTTTCGTCGTCGGATTCTTTCCTTCCAGACTTCGTCGGGACGGCGGCGTGTCGTTATGTCGCCGAGGTAGTTTCTTCGGCGTCTTCGTCGGCGGCGGAGGATCTTCGACAGTTCGACGGACAGCAACCGCACCTCCATCGGTTGCTGCTTTTAGTTTTCCGGATATGGGCTCGCTGACCGGCCCCGAGCTGGGCCAGTGTATGGTCGGCGCTGCGGCGACAGGTAGCGGCCTGGTGATGGTGAACGCGACGGTCGTCGAGAACTCCACTGAGTAGCCGCGAGGTAGTCAGCGATATCGGGAGGGCGTTCACCTTGCTGCGGGCGCGGAGCATTGACGGCGAAACCTCGCAGTCCCATTTCCCGGTATGGACATCGTCGGTAGACGTGACCCGCTTCCCCGCAGTGGTAGCAGAGCGGGCGGTGGTCAGGAGCGCGCCAAACGTCGGTCTTCCTCGGGTAGCTCCGCTGGGCGACGGGTGGGCGCGCTGTCGGCGGCGGCGGCGCTGGTCGACGGAATTGCGGCGTTACAGGGCTCTGGCGCGGTCGCTGAGGAGGGCCTTGACGGCGTACGACGGCGGCGTAGGTCATCGCTTCGGGTTGGGGTAATTGAGGTTGCACCTCCGGAACTCCAAGCGACCGCTGAACCTCATCTTTGACGATGTCAGCGATCGAGGCCACTTGAGGCTGCGACGACGGGAAGATCTTCTGAAGCTCCTCTCGTACGACTGCCCTGATAGCCTCGCGCAGGTCTTCGGAGGCCAGTGATTGAACTCCGGCATAGTTTGTAGCGTTGGTGCGGCGGTCGAATTGCCGGTTCCGCATTTCGAGTGTCTTTTCGATGTTCGTCGCCTCACGAAGAAACTCTTCGACGGTCTTCGGTGGGCTTCTTACCATCCCGGCGAAAAGTTCCTCCTTCACACCACGCATGAGTAGGCGAACTTTCTTTTCCTCGGCCATATCCGGGTCGGCGTGGCGGAACAGACGGGTCATTTCTTCCGTAAAGATGGCAACGTTCTCGTTTGGTAGCTGCACTCGGGCGTCCAGCATAGCTTCGGCCCTTTCCTTGCGCACGACACTTGTAAAGGTGCACAGGAAGCCGCTACGGAACAGGTCCCACGTAGTCAAGGTCGACTCCCTGTTCTCAAACCACGTTCTGGCGGCGTCTTCTAAGGCGAAGTAGACATGCCGCAGCTTGTCGTCGGAGTCCCAGTTGTTGAATGTCGCGATTCGCTCGTAGGTCTCCAGCCAAGATTCCGGGTCTTCAGTCGCTGCTCCATGGAAGGTCGGTGGGTCCCGGGGTTGTTGTAGGATAACGGGGGACGCTGGGGCAGCCATTGAGGTTGTCTTGACCACGATCTTCTTTGTCGCCTCAGGTAGAAGTCCGTGCTCTGGGGGCAGGCCTTGCAGTCTGCGGCTAGCACGCTGGTCTTGGGCGGTGTCGGTTTTGTCCTCGGGCTTCGGGCTTGGATCGCGGCTTTGCGGGGGCGTTCGGTACATGAACGCACAAGCACCTCCACCAGATGTCACGTGGTGGTGACGTTGAAGAAAGAACACAGTAGCAATACTGTGAACAAGAAAACTAACTTTTATTGGGCGAACCTGTGCCCACAAAACAGGCTACACTTATAGCGCAACGATAGCGGCGAGCACGCTCGGCGATCGTCGAAAATCTGCTCAGCGGGTCAAGCGCGTCGGCTTTTATAGAGCAGTCGTCGAATGTTCCAGACTAATCGTTTGGACCCGCGTGCTTTCCACAAAGTTCTACACCATTCGCGCTACGCGATGAAATCAGATAACACAAGGTTCGGCGACAACAGACAGCCGGGTAGAAGCATCGATAACTTTCTAGAAACGTCGGATACATGCAGGCGCGTCCCGCGCTGTGCGATTGCATTTGTTAAGCGGCGAAACGTGGTCGCCCGATAAAGATAAGTACACGTGTCAATATTTATTAGATTATCAACCCGCTAGCTACACGTAAGTTCTCCTACACCGCGAGAGTCACGTGGGTGACGTGACCACTTAGGGGCAGCGATGTTTTCGGCCGGCCAAAGAACGCAAGGACGCAAGTAGACGTAGCGGTCTGCGCATGCGCAGTACCGTCGCCCCTAGTCCTTGCGTACGCAAGCCGCTTGCGTCCCCTAAACTAAAACTCTCTATTTTCTTTTCCAGCCAGCAAGTTGCATCTCTGTCCTTATTTCTCTCGTCATTAGACTTCAAAGCTAACTATATTCCTACTCATTGCTTGGCCATGTGGGAAGATTTGCTCGACCATTGCAGCCACATTTGTTAGTTAAGCGTTCGCGCTTGCACTGGAAATTCTTCGTTCTTTGCTCTCTTTCCCAACAACATATACCATATTCAAAATTATGCGGTTTTGTCTACTCCCTATGTTGCTACATTCTTCCCTACAATGATCATTTCTCCCAACGGATAACAAACTTCATCATTAGAGAGTAATCGATGGCGAATTACCTAAATCCGCCTTCGCGCGTGACCTGCGCATCACATTTCGGCCCCGTATTCATGATAACGAGGTTGCGTTATTCACATAAACCTAGCATAAAATTCACGTTGTTGTCGGTGCTGCCGTCTAGATCCTCTATGTGAGCATTAATGTCAACCAGCAGGATAGCTCCGCTATCATTCCCGAAACACTTAATATCACCGCTTAGGCTATGCACTAACACCTGATTCTATTCTAGGCAATTTGTACGCGTCCATAAATACGTCACGGCTAGACAAGTCTTTTCGGCTGACTGCGCCTGATAACCAAAGATGATCTTGATACTTTGAGTTTAGCATTCGCATTTGGCTCCAGCATATATGAACATTCGGACTCCCCCTCCCTTTCTTTCCCAATTTGTTCCTTTACAACGTGCCCAAACGCGATTATCAATCACTGGTTGCTCTTGCTGGTCTCTAACGTACACTTCTGTAATGACATACACCCCTGTTTATTGTCTATTCAGCTTCTCCTCAATCCCTAACCGCTTTTGTTCAACCGCCTTACATGGCTGAGTAACCTTTTGCAAGTCGAGCTCCTTTCCTTCTTTTTTTCTCGTTTTTCTGTTGTTGCCGGGGATGCTAACCTGAAGCGCCCATATGGCGCCTTCCTTATTAATACTTACACTAGCGTCCTGGGCGCGCGTGTGCCCTCCCCTCCCCCCTCCCCCGGAATAAATGTAAGGAAGAAAGCAAATGCACAACCAGGAAGTCGCCTGCACACTTCTTGTCAAAGCCGGTGAGTGAAATGCATTCCATCTGTTTAAAACCGGCATACATTTTCACTTCCCTGTTGACTACTACAACCTAGAAACCTTTCACTTACCTCACTTTCCAAATCTCTTTATTAGTGGCCCAACCGCCCTTGTTACGTTAGGGTCAAGTACAGGGAGCTCCGGCTCATGGCCGACCACAAACGGCCACAGAGGGTACATCACGCTCAGGTCGTGTACACCTTTCGCCAAACCCTGTTTTAGCCCCGCCGCTTTCCTGTTTCGCACGTCATTCAGGTCGCCCTCTACTACTACAAAGGTTTGTCTCTGTGCATTTCCGCAAGCTTTTCTCTAGCTAGCTTTATCCCATAACCCAATGTACGCCCTAGAAAGGTTACTACTGTAAGTCCTTTCTCGCTTTTTACACACTCCACAACTACCTCTGATCACGTAGACAGAATTCAGCCACCGCCGATAATTACCTTTTCAATCTTTCCTATTGACGAGGCTTCTTCTTGATTCCCTTTGTCAACCGTTTCTGCGTGAATTAGATTTGACATCGGGCATTGACCCTTGCGTTCTCGCTTTCCTTTTGTGGTACCTTTAAAATAGATAACCCTCCTTCCGGTTGCCCACGGCGCATGTTCCTCGCATTCCACGCACTTTGTCGGCACAACCGGTGTACCACCACCACTTGCATTTTCGTTCGTGATGACGGCCCTGTTCACTTTTTCTGCCGTCTTCCGTGCATCACACCACATTTTCAGCTCATTTTTCAGCTCTTCGATCCGCTTCACAAGCTCATCCTGGGCAACCTCCATTTTCTTTAGCCTAGCATGGACATCACAGTGTCTGCCTATTGAATCAATTTGCTGGCCATTCTCATTGTTCCCCTCGTCTACCTTTAGGGACTCCCCGCAGTGTTGACGCATGACTGCCATGCTTTTCATATATTGAATGAACCTTTTCTGGTGCAAACAGCAAAAGTTTCAAACCACCTACCTACAAGCAAAGCCCGATAACTTTTCTAGAACGTTTTTTGCACCGGAACGCGTGTTATTAATGTACTTTCTAGGCTTCAAAACGCTTCTCCAAACTCTACGCAGTCGGTAGAGGAACCTGAGGCTATCGGCCAGCTGTGAAGCAATCCAGACATCGTCATTCTTCCGGCTGGTAAAGGAAGCGCAACTGCTTTGCTTGATTACGGCAACTGCACCAAGACGACGCTGAAACTGGTTAGTGACGCCGCAACGTATACTGGCCTGACGTTTGGTACCACAGGAAAACTGCAACTTTGAGCTGACGCCTTCCGTTAGGTCCCGCCTCAGCCCGAACAGACGGCTTTGCCACAACGAACCAGCTCCTGCACTTTGTGGCCTACCAAAGATACACAAGCAATGTGTTACTACGCGACACATTGTCGACTCCGCTCGCTAATATCTGTAAAATATTTCCAGTTTCGTACACCAGATTATTTCAACAGTCAGAAAAAGCTGCGTCCACGTGCGCAACTCTGGCGACATATTGAAAATGTATGACGCGTTGTTTCTATCCATTATGACGTCATGGTCTGATTCGGTGTTAATTCCCTACTCACAATTTTTCACGTGGAACAGGCTGGAAAGGTTTCCGCCACTGACACCGAATCTGACGGTTCTCTGGCCGACTACTCGCACGCTTCTTCGAGAAAAAGGGTGACACAACGCTCCGTTAGTGTCCCCCGCGCGTTGCGAACGGGCACAAATCCGGCTGAGATGTTCACCACAGCTTATGACATCCCAGGCGTGTTTCTTTTCACCAATACCGGCGGCTGGTTCAGGTATTATGTGAGTCTTTCAAGCGTGAGCAAGGCTTAGTCGTTTTTATGGGCACCTATATAAACGGACCTCTAGAGTACCATGATGTCTCCTTTGCGAATTACCACAGCAAGCGAACTTCTTAAACATATTTGAATTTTCAAAGGGTTGTCTCGCTCTGCTGCTAGATGCACTGTGGTGTGATGCGCAGCGGTGTGGAAATCGGAGAAATATGTTTAAATGAAGTGTCAATAATGAAAAGTAGTTATTGCTAGACTCGGAATTAAGGCGCAGCTGCCGCCGCCTAGTAGGAACATCCCCCCTATCTGATTGTATTGAAACTTCATTGCTTAGAGCGTATCGTAATCCTATAAATCAGGGTACGCAAGCTTTCTGGTATTTCGAAACTCCACGTGCCTTTTCGAGGTGCCGCAGATCCATCCCCTTGGCTTTGGTATAGGCACCTTGTCCAGACGTACCTGCTCGTGTAAATGCTGGCTCTCGTATATGATTTTTTTCAAAATTTGAGCATCACACATATTGGAGGTAGCAACTCGGCGGCCCCTTTACAGTTGACTGTTTTTATACGCCCAGGTTTATCTTAATATTTTAGCGATAAGGTCATGACGATCTCGCACCTTGTGGCGCGATAAAGCTAGGTAGTGAACAGCGAAGCCTACTTTGCAAGTAAAGAAAGAGGACACCAGCATTTTTCAATTGCAAGAAGAATCTGTCCATATAAAGATATACGGTGTGGATATTTTACATACACGTTATTTGATGAACGTTTGCACATGTACAGCACCTTCTGAGAAATAAAGGTACATTTATGAAAAGATTCCAGGCCACGAAAGGAGTTTGTGTAACGTAGCGCGAGTGCGAGTATCTTAAAGAGCTGACTCCATCGACGGTTCCGCAGCGCCATCTTGTATCTCTGTAGTACACTTAGTTCAAAACAAGAGTCGTCTCATGTGACAGCATGTAATACAGCTTACCGTCTCACTGTATGGTATGGTATGATGAAATTTATTCTCGTCCTGAAGATCAAGCCTAAGGTTGACGCAGGCGGCTGTTATGTCGGGACAGTAAGGTTTAACTCTGTAGTGCACTTGGTTGAAAACAAGAGTTGTCTCATGTGACAGCATGTATTAAAGCTTACCGAATAGGAACTGTACTCTCGGATGATCGCTTTGGGCCGTATGACCTTCAGGGGGAGCTTATATGAACCGGGCGGCCGTGCAAACGCGCCAGCGACGCGCTGGCAAACGGCAGAAGTCGGAACACAGGTATGTGAAGCAGACGGCGCGACGACAGCGCTCACTGTACGGTATGGTATGATGAAATTTATTCACGGCCTGAAGATCAAGCCTAAGGTTGACGCAGGCGGCTGTTATGTCGGGACAGTAAGGTTTAACGTTAGCGCCATTCCTGGGCCCTCTGGGCGGCCTGTATTGAAGGGCTGGTCGCCAGCAGTCTCTTGCGCTCGCGGTGCTTTCAGTGAGTTCGCACTGCGGGTTTTAAGGCCTGACGTTACGGAAAACGCATTCTCGTGTGTCCGCTTCTGAGAAAGGTCCCCACTTGTACAGATTAAGACAAATAGCGATGCAAATGCACCGCGCCGACAGAGCTCAACGCGGCAAGCTCAGGCATGGAGCACCTAAATTTATGTTCCACGTTTTATCTTGTCCTGCACAATAACATTGTCACGTACCTAATCACGTGAATAGGAAAATGGCACAAAACAATTCCCCCACGAAGTATCAGAAATGTATAACTTACATTTCACTGGTTATGTAGCCATGTGGCCAATGATTATGTGCCCCATGGACAAACAGGCAATCTGCTGCTCTTCAGGAAACCTTATTTGACATCAACTTGGGTTACTGCAATACTCACATCACACCGACCCGGCGACATTCACGTAAAGCGGTTTTTCTTGCAGGTGAATGTCGGCGTCCAAAGTGATCATTTTGCGGCTTTGAAAAAACGCGTTTTTACTTAATCTGACCTTCAACATCGCATGTGTGATCTTTAGGGCTCATTCACACCATCGACTCACAGTGGTCGCGCGACCAAGTTGGTCGCAAAGCGACCAGTCGCAAATGGTCGCAAACGGTCGCCTTTCTTGAAAAGCGACCATTTTGGGCCAGTCGCTCTCTGCGCGATTTTTCAGTCGCGCGACCGTGGTCGCAAAACTGATAAACCAATCAGCGGCGCAGCGGAAGTGATCTTTCGTGTGTCTACATCCGACCTCCTCCGGCGTCGCGTTCAAATTCCGCGTAGATTCCGAGAGTTCTCGCTGAGAACGATAATCTCCGGGATTGCGACTTGCGGGTCGCGCTCAGCCGGGCTTGCCGGTGTGAGCATCAGTCGCCTTCGGTCGCTTTTTGATTGCGAGTCGCAAATGGTCGCGCGACCTCCTCAAGTCGCCGGTGTGAATGTGCCCTTACAGTCTTTGTGTAGCAGATATAAAGAAGCTTTCGCTGCTACCGAAGCTGTTCATAATGACTGTTCCAAATTTCTTGATAATCACACCATAACGAAGTATTTGTCAGAAGACTACGAACGTTACCAGAGTGGACGCGTGGGTATGAGCGATAACACGTAGGATTGTGCGTCTATTCTTCGGCTCCAATATCAGTAAAATTCATATCCCGTACCTTCGCAAAGATGGTTGGATCGAACCGTTGATGCCGCAGGCATACGAACGCGATGTTGAAACCGTAGTCATGCATCTCTCTTGCCTACGCCAACTGCACTCTAGCACCTCTATAACGAAAGTCTCTAGAACAGGATGACTTGTATAACGAAGGAATAACTCTGCCCCTGTTCTTGTGTGCGTTGTGCGCTGCGGGAACTTTACAATGTTGTGACCGGTATAACGAAGGATTCCGGAGGACCCAAGCACTCCGATTTAAAGGCGTTCAACTGCATTACAGTTCTCTGACCCGACTGGCATGTATATGTGACGTCCCACATAGCGCGAGCTGGTGCAGTTGTGTGCACTGTAGCTTCCTTTCAGCCACTGGAATTAATGATTTTCTTCCTTGCGTGACGAGGGGGAGCTATAAGTTTGTCCCATTCTCAACGCGTGGCGGCTAGTGGTGTAGGACGCTGTCTTAAACTGCAACGCCGCACTTGTGGTTGCAGTTGCAGCCGGCGCTCATTGCCCAGTCATTTCCTCGTAGCAGAATGCGACGAAGCCGCTGCGTGACATTGAACCGCCTTCTGGTTCGGTGCAGGTTATACCATTTTTCCGGGGCAGAAGATGCACCGACGATTACGGTACTCTCTAATGCGAAGTATGTGCGTGTTTTCACTTCGTGGTATATTCGCTGGCGCGGACAATCTGTCTCGCGCGAGAAATTACAAACGGAGCGAAGTGTAGCGGGACTGCCTCGCTAATCGGGAGATGGCGAGAGGCAGCGCGTGGGTGGCGCTTAGGCGCCATTCACAGCAGCCGCCGCATACTGACCTCCGCTCAAGCAGCGCATTGTTTCCATTTATGGGATCGGTGTGCGCGGTCTCTGCATGCAATCACTAAACAGACGATAGCAGGCTATGTTAGAGCGATCTCATAGCGGTCGTCGCTGCCGAGCCCGTCTTGATCGGCACTACTCCTCTTTTCTCGCGCTTTCGTGATACTATCCCCCTCCCCTTTCTGCCGTATGGATTCGTTGCACTCTCCTCCTCGCGCACTGTCCGCTATCACCGCCTTTGTTTCACACCCTGCTGCCCTTTGCGTTCGCTCATTTATCCTTCGCTGGGCTCGTTTGCTCGGTAACGTCGACGCTCAACGCAGGAACGGGCGCCGAAAGGCACTGCACTAAAGGTATGGACAATGAAGCAAGGGTTATTCAGGTGGCGAGCATTCATAGTGCCACCTGAATGCAGCCAGCCAACTCCTGCTGCACCTCCTCCTTCTGCCGCACAGCCAGGTCCATAATTGCCTTCTGATGAGCTAGAACAACCACACTCGGAAGATGGTTTCAGAGAACGCAGGCATATTATTCGTTACAATTATCTCTATGAACACATAAACTACACTGCTTCTGAAGAAAAATTATTTTTATTCCAACTGTTTTTTCAGCAGCAGCATATTATTAAATTCACTTGGATTGCGTTCGCTTCAATGTACTTAAGTTTTCGCGCGTTGATGACCTTCCGTTATTTTTTATAAGCAATCATAATTCGCATAGGCAGCTGGTGCTCCATTCGCAAGTTAGCGCTATGTGGTGCAAGAGCTTCGAGCGGTATAGAAATTTTTTTTCGACCTTTGAAGTTCTTGCCATTCCGCTACGTTTCCGAACAAGTAGAAGTAGTGGACGTGAGGGGCTGGTCGCGCATTGCTGGCTCATAGGCACTTGTGGAGCTTGAGAAGCTTGCCGTTCACGTGAACATTGCGCTTGCGCTCAAGAAGTATCAGCGCTGAAGGGGCTCAGTCCTTCCAGCTCGGAGATAGGGTCATCCTGGTTGGCGAGATGGTCTGTTACATCAGTGGCGGCAAAATAATATACCATTGCCGCGTATAAAGCATACGCCTATTTCATGCCAATACGAAATAATTTTTCACGTACAGCCTGTAAAACTGAGTGTTGGCACAGAGAGCGAACAATACCATGACCGTATGCTCACATCGGCACAATTTTTCCAGTTCTTTTGTCATTACGTACCTTAATTATCAAATATGTCCTGAACCGCTTCCAATTGCATGGAGCGCCGGCTGGTGCCCGAACGTGACCACCTCTTGCCACTATAATGACCTGCCATTACATTAGCAAAGCTTTGCCAGCTGAGGAGCACCAACTCACATCAAGTAGTGTATTTACGGTGCGCTTCCACAAAATCGATAGCTGAAAGAATAAGTGCTTCGCTCTTAGTGATATTTAAATCTGCTTTGACTCGGCATCACCATAAAAGCACTTCACATAACAGACGATACGTAACCTTCTTCAGGTTTAGGAATTGTACTAATTAGTTAACATGGCGAACATGCTGGCTGTCTCGAATCCAAAATATACTTCCTGTCTTTTACGCAGTCCCGTTATTACCTAAACAAAGCATGTTTCTACAAAAGCAGTAATTCTTTTGAAGCACTAGGTAGACGACAACTGAAACAACATGCCGTTCACGTGTCAAGACAACACGCTTATTATTTTAGCATCCTCTTCAAGGATCGCCACTGGTTGCATGGATGACAACAGTGCAGCAACACCTGCCATGGCAACGCTCGTAGCGACGTTGTGCCGCGCATGGCCGCTATCAAAAGGGTTGTCAATTCGCATTCACATATGCGATACCATGGTGCCGACTGACTGCAGCTCTTCTGTGAGGACCGAATCTGCTACTTTGCCAATAACACAGTCTTTAAAGAATGAGTTCAAGACCGCTCCGCTACAGTTATCCTCTTTGAAATACTATCGACGCAAAAGCTTGACCTAGTACTCGACACCGTGTGTCCTACATACGCACGTTTCATTAAACAAATTACCCTAATAACGAACTTAAACAATACTTTTTCTCCTCCAAGCCATTCGTGATCCTTCCTTGATCATCGTATAAAATTTTGGGTATACCTGAGTGCAAGAGAAACGCACACTTGGAAGCCTTGCTTCTGAAAAGAAGCCAAGAATCGCCTTCCAACCTCCACCATCACAGATCATCGCGTGAGTAAATGAAAGAAATATATAGTGCTTCCCGTGTAGGAGTGAGAAAAGCCGTCGACACTCTGACTTTTCGTTCTCCTTCCCGATAAGCGTTCCGCAGCCTCGGTCGTGCCGGGTCGAGACAACAGAGCCAGCATTCCAGCGAAGCCGCGCTAGCCAGAGACGGGCTACACCGCAAGGGCGTCGGAACGCTCGGTGCTTTTAACGCGACAGCGTTAAGGAGCTCGTGTCGCAGAAAAGCCGATGTCGTCGGTGTCAGTGTCGGCGTCGGCGGCGTTGGCCGTGAGCGATAAATCCCGTCAGGCACTTCATGAGCGAAAAACAACTTGCAAGATGGGCTGGGTGGGAATCGAACCAGGGTCTCCGGAGTGCGGGACGGAGACGCAACTACTCAGCCACGAGTTCGATGCTTCAGAGCGGTACAAAAGTGCCTCTAGTGAATGCGATGTTGCCTCAGAAACAAGCCGTAGAAACTTATACTGCGGTGTATATCGGTAATTATGAACGTGTAACTTACAGAAGTCGCAGTTACACGAGTAGCGAAGTGCGTATCCGCTACATTTCTTCTTCGCTTTCCGCACACGCAGAGCCATCTTGCGACAAGCGCAGAAGACCCTCTCCTCTCAATGTACGGCGCTGCCGCTGCAGGTGGCGCGCAACGCGCGCATTGGGGCTGTGCGGGGACCGGTGCGAAGGTGCGTCGCGGCCCGGACTCCCTCTCCCCTGACGGCGCTTCGCCTTGCTCCCTCACGGGTTGCAGAATCAAGCGCCCTCCTTTCTTTAGATCACTATCTGTCTATCTCTCTGCCCGTGCCCATCACGACGTTTGGCTGGCGTGCATCGTTTCCCCCCCTCCGAGACACCGAGTTCTTTGGTTCGTTCCGCTTGCTCAGGCGCACGTATCGTTGCCGCGCCGAACGCTGCGTTGCTCGACGCTCACCGCGTCCCCGTAAGTGATCGCTGCGCCGTAGCCCATTGTCTTACACCCCTTGGCAGGTCGACGGGAACGCAACACTCTAGAATGCGAAGCTTAAGCGTCCCCCAATTTTTTGTTTTGCGAGCCATTTGAGCTGAAGGCACGCGGCCCTCACGGATCATACGACGACGCCCAGCGGTGCCATCGCTCTTTAACGTTTCCTTTTTTCTTTTTTCTGAGAAGCGACAGAAGTGGAGGAATACAACTCACCGGTTCGGATCAGCTCCTTTGTGTCTGTGGCTATGCCCCGCTTCTCTTTTCAAGTTGTCCCAACACTTGCGTAGCTGCTACTCATAGCTGCTACTCGGCTTCTGTCTGCTTCCATTTCCTGTTCTCGTCGCTTAGGGACACCGCGTCGGTAAGCTTGTTTTCTAGCACGTTTCTGTGTCTCGTCATGAGGTGAATGAAAATTTACCGCTCTTCCTCCGTAAATTGTTTCCTGGAACTTTGGCACAACAAATTGTGGAATAAGTAAGCGAACACATGAATAAAATAAATATACAAAAAATAAACAAATATACGCAATATTTTCAACACACAAAATTATAAGATGCAAAATTCCAAGAATCACAAAAGAAAACAGCACCAACAACAAAAAAAGAAACTGGCGACACGTATTGTCAAATGAGAGATGTACGACAGCTGCTACTTTCAGGCTGCATTTCTGAAATTCCATTTTTATCGCGTGTAACAATTCGCATTTTTTATATCTATTATGTTGAGCAAGAATATTGGATTCTTTTTTTTATAAATGACGTATTTAAGGCTGTGAAACGTCTGTAGCTTAGTTCCCATGCTCATTTCTTATTATGATAAGGCAGCCTTTATTAATCATGCCATTTCACGCGAAAAGGCACATTTCTGTATCCCGCCTTGCCTTTTTCTCAATCTTATACTTTCGTTACCGATATAAAAGGGCACCTTTCAGCGCACAAGATAAGGACAGTTTGTCAATACAGGCCAAAGTAAATTTTAGCGGTGCTCAAACATACATATGTTTGCGGAAACTTTCCTTTCACACACCAAGTGTTGGAAAGAGTATTGTGCTGGAGGGCCCTAACGGTTTTCCTTCATACGCAACAAACAAAAAGCAAGACCGGGAAAGGTGCTTGGAGACGGCCATATTACACATGGTTCACGTCTTTTAGCTTTGCCGCACGCATCTGTAATGGAATGCTTTCTTTTTGTCAGCAGTGCATTGTTTCGCAAATTTATATACATGTCTTCACGGGAAACAAAGAGCGTATCCACCGTGGACGACCCACGTTCGCATCTGCAATGAAATGCTTTGCTTTTCTGATGAGTACATCGTTTCCTAAATTTACATGCATGTCTTCGCGTGCAACCACGACAGCACGTAGTGGAATGGAGCCGGAACCATAATGAAAACTGCACTCTTCCTACGCGAAAACACCTGCGATGGTGCGCTGGCCTCCTTACGTATGTTCTTTTTATTATCCAATGGGTACTTTGCATAGGTTAACGGCGATCGAATAAAACAAAGGTTACATGTCCGCCGATCCCGCCTTTACTCCGAAAGGTTCTGTATCTTTTTTTTTTTTTGCTAGTCAACATTCCAGTCATTTTACTTTTTTGAAGCATGCTATTCCTTGTCAACTTCGTAGCTAGATAAAGAACGCATGTGTGGCGTCCTTGTGGTTTTAACGCTAAACGCATTAAACGAAAGCTTTCCTGAAACGCGTGGCCACAGCAAGAATGCCACCATGTTTGTACGGCTCAATTTTGTGATGCTAGAAATAATGCAAATATTATTCAATGACAATCATTTACAAGCAGCCCTTACGCGTTCAAAACGTGTAAAAAATGACCTCCATATGTGGGAGTGATCGGAGGGTCACTTATAAGAATTTCATGTGATATTTAGAATTGATTCATTGCACCAGTATTTGATTAAAACTTTTATTAGAAATGATGGCCAGCGGCCTGATATGATTACACGATACGGTAAAGGGAAGGATGTCAGCCTGCTTAACCAAGAAGAGCACAGCATTATTTCTTTTGGCGGTGTCTCCTTGCGTTTCGTCACAGTCGTCGTATACGGCACAATACTTAGAGGTTGGGTGTGTTTGTTGCTGACTCCGGCTGTGGAAGCACAGCACCAGATCAGATGTTTCATGTCGAAGTTGATTACAAGGCTGTGGGGCCATTCAACTTATGTTGCTCCGGACTTTCTCGGAACATCCGGTGGAATGGAGGCTTTATCTTTTGCATTGGAAAAGATATGAGCTGTTTGGCTGCGTCCGCGCGATATTCGTTTAATCTGACGTTCATTGATGCTCCCGTTTCACCGCTATATTGTTTCTTACGGAAGCAACATTGACGCATATCAATTACACCAGAACTACAGGACAAGTAAAGCTAGATTAACCTTCGCATATATGACTTCTTACGGTGGTTTTAATTTTAATGTCACTTTGAAAGTGCCTGCAGGCTTTGCACCTGGAGCGACAGCATGCTTTTATTAGGGAGAATGGTCTTGAATGACTTTTCCGTGCAATAGCATTGTTATGCGTTATTACCGCGCACTGAAGCACGCACGCTGGCGAGCATGGAAGAATGCGCCAGAAAGACGGTGAAGACGACGATCAGAGTAGCGCTCGTGTTGTTGTTCTGCCATCTAGCCTGTAGCCGTCTCTCTCTCAATATATTTTGTAAATGCAGTTTCCTATCCCTTTTGGACACTGTCATCCCCATGGCAACATATGTTTCAAGTTTAAGTTACGGCAACGGGTCACCCTTGGTACCACCGGCAGCACTTTTCTAAGACGTTCTTTACTTTATAATATTTGGTGGTATCTGCGTATGAGTAGGAGGACATTAGAATATTTTGTTATAAGGGTTGGTGGACTATCAGATTCTGGTCTAGGTTATTTCTTATCTAATTCTGACTGCATGGCCAACCTTCACACGACGTCACGGGGTCTGTGGAGCAGAACTTGTGGATAGTTTCTTTCTCCTAGCGTACCTTGAACGTCATTTAGTGGCGGATATAATGGTTGTCTTTCTGGTAGAATCTTTATATTTTTCCTTGTCCGACAAAAATTTCTTGTTTCTAGAGTCGCAGGTTATTACTGTTTTGCCTAAAAATTGCTAGCTATCAGTAGGATTCCAGTAAAATGTCGCTGCGTTCTGACTGCGCCTAACTAAGGCCAAATCAAAACAATCAGAGCGTCTCAACACGCTAGCTTTCCCGCGAGTAGATCATAAAATGAAGGACTTCTCAGCGGTGTTCAATTGGACATTGATGCTTTCGCCTTCACAACTCATAAATCCTTAGGTGTCCTCAGATATTTCTTTAATATTCCTTGACTGAAGTACGCCTTCTTCTTGAATTGATACCGCGCAGTTACTTACATCATCATTAAAGATGAAAATTCACGATTTCTCAGTGCTAATTGCAAGACCTGGATGACGCGTTGCATTGAACCCTATATTCGCAAATCTCTGTAAATTTCTTGCATTGTTCGCGAGTAGCATTATGCCGTTCGCAAACATCAGTTCAGGGACTTCCTTTTGTACTGTTGGCCCGTTACCGATGCAAGATAAATCGACACCTAATTCAATGTTTTCCAGTAGTCTTTCCTTGCCCTTAACGTTACGCGTCAAGAACAATGGAGACAGAAGTCATTCTTCATCAGCCCTCGGTAAATTTCCATTCCTTCTTTCCTTTTCCGGATTTGCCATACCAGTTGTAGAATATTTTTCTTTATATGTCCCTCAACAGCGCCATGAAATGCCTCCGGCTCGAGAGTATGCCATACAAATTCTCTGTCTACGTTGTCATAAGTTTCCTGCATATGTCGAAGTGCTCTCCATAAGGGTCTTATCGTAGCTATTGGTATATCTGTACATTGAATTAAATGTTATAATGCACATTTCTTTGTTTTTTTATCTTGGGACATTGACATATTAGGGCTTGTTACGACTACACCCTTCCCCTCTACAAAATGTGTTATAGTCGCTGTGTTCTTGTTCAGTTTTCCGTAGGGCCTTAACCAAATTACTTGATAAAGGAGGCAACGGAAACCAATGTGGTGGTCTTTACTGCAGAGTAATGCTGCAGCGGCACTAAATGTGTTAACAGCCACTTGAATCACGGAAGTCTCCTGTCTTGTTTTTTCCTTGGAAAACAAGTGGCGTGACACTGCGTTTTTCACACTGATGGTAATGAAAAGAAAGTGTTAAAACGCAATAATTATAGTGCGAGACAATAATATTTGAATGTTGTTACGGTAGGACAGGAAGTAAAAGGAATGTCGAATTTGTTGAAATGGCCGGACTGCATTCGGCTTCACAGCGGATGCCATCATCTCCAACCGTGAGGACGCAGCACAATTACAGATTCCGTGCCAATAGTTATGTAAAGGGTGTGAGGTATCAGTAGTATTGTAAGGGGCGCCTCAGTTCTGTCATCACTAGAATTGTCGGCAACAGTAATATTTAGGTGGGTTTCTGTTAGTCCATAGCAATATCACGGTAGCGCCAGAGTAAATCAGGTAGAAAATAAAATGAACATTAACAACATTATTTCAAAGCAAGGCATAAAAGGATACTTCGCATGAGCAGAAAAAGCAAATGGAACGAAGAAGAAACACCGGATAAAATATTTGTTGCCAACAGCGCAGTCGACAATAGTTAACAATAGAAGATCCCATCGCTCAACCAGGACATTGCATGCTTGCAGAGATTTCCTCTAAGTGCACGAATGGTGGCCGCTATTGGGCGCTTGCGGTATGTAGTAGTAAATTTTCATCCGTGTATATTGCGCTACCCCCAATTCGCCATTGAAATGGCAGGTCACGAAGAGAAGACGATAAGAAAGAAATCGAATCGAGCGATACGAGCATTTACATTGCACGCCCTTAGTACTCGTCGCCCGGTAGCTAATATACGTGCTCGTCTCTATCATTTCAGTAGGGCGGTGATTCTTGGCTAGTGAAGGAAGCCCGTTTGAAGTCAGCGCTAAGATGACCGCAACACGGAGAATATAGGACACAGAACCTCGTCATGTGCCCTCTTCTTTCTGCTGCCGTCGTTTGTACTGCAGATTTCAAATGCGAGCATTTCGCTTGTCCCCTTTGCACAGCACACAACCTATGAAACGCTGTGAGATAAGTCAATGAGCGCCAGCTGCAAAATTAAAATTAATTTATGAAGTGTTACGTGGCGAAACCACTTTCTGATTATGAGGCCCGCCGTAGTGGAGGACATTACAAATTTTGACCACCTGGCGTTCTTTAACGCGCACCTAAATCTAAGTACTTGCGTGTTTTCGCATTTCGCCCCCATCGATATGCGGCCGCCGTTGCCGGGATTTGATCCCACGACCTCGTGCTCAGCAGCCCAACATCACAGTCACTGAGCAACCACGGCGGGTGCGCGTGCTGCAAGCCCTCAGGCGCAGATATTGTCCGGCGTAACGTGGGTGCAGTTACGCTGCGATTGCACAAATCGCACGCTGTTTAGCGCACCCCGCAATCAGTGTGACTGGCGGTATTTGGCTTGCTTTGGCTTTGCCAGCACCGGAACGCATGTTCCATCTGGCGCCAGAGCTGCTAGACCACAGTTCATCGCGCGCTAGCTTGGCTGGCCGGCTATAGCTCGGCTGCAATGAAGAGATTGCGCTGAGTTAGCGCTTTTGCAAACAAAGAAATATAAAAACGCTGGGTTGCCGCGTTCGTGAACGCATGCGCTGAGGCAGCTGCTCATCGCCGCGCCGATGCGAGCCACGTGAAACGCGCCGAACTGCACAAGGGACCAAATTTTCGGTGGTCCTGGCGTCGTTGGCGTGACCTATCTGATCACCCCGGCCGCTGCCTTGCACGTTAGAAGCGCAGGCCAGTCTCCAGCGCTTGAAGGCACAGCCGTTCGGTCGGCGCTGCTTGCATGTAACGCTCAGTGATGAACACGTAATGCAACAGCGTAGTTCTTGCAGGACCCAAGCCACGGAATATAAAGTTGGCCTTCTCACGTCGTGCACTGGCGGGGTGTGAAAAATCTTTTCAGATGGCTGGTGCACACGTAATGGCGCACCAGGCTTTCTACCTTCCGTTACTTCACTTTGGGGTTATGATATCGCAACCACGAAGTGCGACGTTCATTATGCTTCCTTTGATGTGTTGTGTTCGGTTGTCACAGTGAAAATGGTTCGCTGGACCTATACTGACATTTTGTGTGTTCCCAGACGAAGGAAGACGGCCCCTGGAATTAGATGAGGGAGTTTCTCGCCACAATTGCCACATAGCAAGCCGTTGCATGGTAAGTAGGGCTCTGCCCATGCTAGCTCCTTTTTTTCACGAGAGATATTTCGCTCCCATCGAATGTCTTCTGTTTCTCTTGGCCCAACATACTCGCGCGCGATTTGCAGGGCCATGTCCCCAATGACGCATCCGAATCGCTCTGCGTAAGTGCAGCAGCCCAGTGCGCGGCTGCGCTGCTCGTGCCACAATCTAGAGACCGACTGTCAGAATTACCGTTAACATAAAAGTTTCTTAATTTGTAGTTTCTTTTGTCTGTTAAAACATAGATACACTTTCAGGCCAGGTGAAGTAAGATGTTTAAAGCGAAAAACGCTATTGAAGCTTTTTTTTTATTATTGTTTGGTCCGACTTGTGGGACCTTTGCTTATTTGCGATGTTTATTTTGTTGCAGAAAACTTCACAATGTCTGGAATACCGTTAAATTAGAGAATGCTTTATCATCTCCAAACAACAATTTATTGCCGTGTCATTGATGTTTTCAACTGCCTAGCTCTTTTCATAAAAATCATCCCATCAAAGGTTTCGAAAAACTGAACACTACTGACTTTCATACACGTGCTGTCGTACTGTGATACAAATGTTTTTTAACACGAAATTATATCTTCTAATGAAATGTGGACGCATTGAAGGTAGTCCATGAGATGACATCATCAAGCGAGGACTTTGTTATCCAATACCATCTGTAAGCGTAGTTCAGTGCATATAGTACATCGAATGCACGCAGGTCAGTGCATTGAACTCAGTGGCTTCTGCTGCCGCCATGACCAATGGTATTGCAGCAGACGAGGAAATGTTGACGTCATCACACAATCTAGCTCTGCGACCGCATTCCCAGTCGTCTTCATTGCAGTGGCGATTTGTGCAGTATTTTGCTGCTGAACGAAAATACATGCCAGTCTGCCAGACATACGGAAAAAAGGGTAAGCTGAAGGATTGTATGCACTATCAGCAAAAATTGTAATGCAAATAGCGGATCACGAAGCATAAATGCTTCGTGATCCGCTATTCCATGTACGCTATTCCATCCGCTATCCACCATGTACTTTAATTTATGCTCGAAGCATAAATGAAAGTACATGGTGCGCCTTCGCCCTGTCATCAAGCACGTTCATCCTACTGCGGCACACTATTAAACAAAATTAACCATTTGTGCCGCATCTTGCCACACAAAAATAATCATCATATGTCTTACCCGCATTTCCTTCCTTTAACACTGCATGGCAGCATTCTCGACAGCATTCTCGACATGAATGACAGCATTCTCGACAGGAAAGTAGGGAGCGCAGCGTTTTCAAGAAAACAGCGAGACCGATAACGATTATTGTTGTGTGGCAAATATACACCCCAAAGGGTGTGCACTTGTCTACACTTTTAAAACAGTCATACCCTTTAGCGTGCATCTGTCACATAACAATAATCGTTATCTGCCTTGCTTGCGTTTTCTATCTTGAAAACTCGGCGCTCGCTTCTTTCCTGTCCAGAATGCTCTGTCACACTGATAACGCTAGCCGGCTCGTAGCGTTAAAGAAAGGAAACGCGGGCAAGACAAATGACGATTATTGTTGCGGGACAAGTTAAGCGCCAAAGGGTGTAATTTTTTTAAGAGTGTAAGAGAGTCGTTTTCCTCGTCCTTCATTTCAATGCGACCAAACAAAAATCGAAGAAATCAGAACTGTTGCAGAAGGGCATGTGGTTTCGCAGCTGACGGGCGCACCGAGCCAGCGGGCTGTTATCTGTTGATGGCCGACCAACGGTGACCACTGTACTTTCAGTTATGATTGCGGCATGCTCTCCGTAATTCGTAACTCAGTTTTTGCTCATTGCTTTTTCTGTAATTTCAGTGCAAACGACAGCGACCGCAATATGCTTTCATCGGAGAAGCGCAAATGCACCTCGCTTGCGCAGATCATCAGAAGGGAATTGCAAAACCTTGAATAGCTTTGAACAACCTTGAACTTCATTGCATGCGGGCGTAGGTGCTTGACATCATGAGCATTTAACAACCTAACTGGATAACAAGACAATTCATATAGTCAGCATGTGTGACAGCTGGCAGTAGGCTAAAATCAACTTCAGCTTCGGTTGATATGGATGAATGCCGTCGCACAAGACAGTTTTCTCTCTAAACAGATCCAGCGTTTGTCGCACAAGTGCATCGAAGTGTATAGGACGTAGTCCTGGGTAATTCTCCTTCCACAAACAAGCACAATGAAAGTTAATGAAAAAGTTCGTACGTAAATTCTGGCGAATGCTCGCAAACAACTGCTGGAGCCACAAAGATTGTTTTCGACAATGGCAGACGCACGACCACTATACTGACACCATGTAGAAAGCATGTGCACCGGGAAGCATAGTGGAATGAACAAGCCTGTTTTGTAAATGCATCACGATTTGCGAATGTGCTCGCCGTACTCGTATTGCGCCATTCATAACAACGAAGTGCGATGCTATTGTCCCCGGTAAGTGGTGCATATCAGTATGTCGTAGAAATCGAAAAATTAACCGTAAGATTCGGTTAGTAAATGTTCGCCCCAAATGATGCAAAAAACTACGGAAATGCAAGCAATTAAACTTTTTAAAGTGCCATAATGAAACACGTCCTACGGTACATGGTGCCTCAACAACCAATTACTCAAGGTGACGATCAATTCAAGTATTCAAATTGCTCTCGCAATGGTCATTTTTATTCGGAACGTTTTCTTACTCATAATTGCAAACAAAGTTTAGCTAGTAGTTCAATACTATGAATCAATGCTATAATCTTTATTAGAAAGGCTGGAACTTGGGCTTTTCCAGAGCTTTCGAAATTGAGATTCTCGAATGAGGGAAAGGGAGCGCAAAGGCGAAGATTATGAGCCAGCTCACTGCGTGGGCCTCACAGTCTGAGCAGCAAACCAGACTCGTCAGCGAAGGCCAGAAGCGATTTGTACACGACACGGTCATCGAGTTGATCCGCTGGCCGGATCCAGGCCTCGTAATTTGGAATCGTCATCCTCTCTAGGCATTTGTGGCGTGTCTAGCCGGACCTTCCCAGATGAGGTGTTTGGGTGGTGGGGTGGCCTGGTGTGCGGCAGCCGGAGCAGTTATGGTCGAACTGCCTCGTTGTAACCTCATCATCGTTGTGGGTCCCTCTTCTTCCTTTGGGAATATAGGACCTCCTGTGGTCAATGCCATCAGTGGTCAAGGAAAGCCTGCGAAGAAGTGCCTGTGCGGCTATTAGTAATATCGGTGGCAGCACACAATCTTGAACGGTTACTCGTCCACAAATAGCAGCCTTGCGTTCTTGAACAAGCCTCCACATTGCTCGGCGGTGGTCATGCGTCTGTATTTGCTTAGGGTGGGAAGGGGAGGGGGGATGGGAAACGGATTATATGGCTTTCATGCACCGCCAGCTCGTGTGCCCTCCCATATCACTCGATGACCACGTGTCCTGCTGTTTATGGTATTTACATAAGGAAATATCGACGATCCTTCTGTGCAAGCTTGTACGTGGCACATTGTTTCTTCATTCAATGAACCAAGGTGTTTATACGCTGTCGGTCTTGCACTTAATGCTGCTTGTAAGTCTGTATATATGTAGGTATTATTTGAAGGATTGGGATATACACCATTCACGTATTCTATGCCTCGGCATATAGCCATTAGCTAGGCTTCAATGACGGAGGTGGTTTGGCTAAGGTAGAGCCGGACGCTAATTGATGTGTCAGTTGTGCAATGCTAATCGCTGGTGGCTTCTACGCAACTCTTCATGGGACAGTGCACATTGCCTTGTTCTATTTTTCGTGCCGTGGCGTTGCATGTCGATGGTTGTGAGACCGAGGAGTCGCCATACATGTGCATGTTGCTTGCCTATATTGCCCGCGCTTTTTATTCGTGCTGCGGTGCGTGTGACTTACGACCGTACCGATGCTTTGGTCCCATTTTCCTCGGTAGAGGTTTAGGATCTGTAATTCGGCCGTCGCGCCACGGTCCTACACTGATCAACCAGGGCTCGTACTGGAGTCAAACGCGTGTATCTGTATAGCTCATCCGCGCGAATGTGCTTAGGTATTCATATAATGGTCCACAGTGCTTCCTGTGAAGAGTTTCTACAACTTCCCTCTTCTATACGTTGCACTAGGCCACGTACCTAACTCCAGACAGGAGTAAAGCCTCCACCAAAAGTTTTGCGATTCTGGTTCCTGCTCCCTCAGATCTATTTGCGATACGCCGGATCAAACGTAGCATGCAGCGTCATGACTTGCTTAAGTCCTTGAACTATGCATCGCCTGAACCTTAGGGCTGATCATCAGGACGTGAATAAAGTTAATCATACCATACCATACCGTGAGCGCTGTCGTCCCGTCGTCTGCTTCACATACCTGTGCTCTGACTTCTGCCGTTCGCGGCGCTGTTCGCGAGTGCGTCGCTGGCGCGTTTCGACGGCCGCCCGGTGCCTATAAGCTCCCGCTTAAAGTCATACGGCTGAAAGCGATCATCCCAGAGAGAAGAAAGTTAATCATACCATACCATACCATGAGCGCTGTCGTCCCGTCGTCTGCTTCACATACCTGTGCTCTGACTTCTGCCGTTCGCGGCGCTGTTCGCCAGTGCGTCGCTGACGCCTTTCGACGGCCGCCCGGTGCCTATAAGCTCCCGCTGAAAGTCATACGGCCAAAAGCGATGACCCTCGAGTACATTTCCTATTCGCCAAGCTTTAATACATGCTGTACCATGAGACAGAGGCACTGTAGCAATGCCGACGGCAAGACACCGCAGATCAGAGTGGACAGCTGCCGATGGAGCCAGCCCTTCATAATATTCGCACTCGTGCTACTTTACACGATCTCCGATCGTGGCCTGCAATCTTTTCATAACTTTATCTTTATGTCTCAGAAAGTGCTGTACACGTGCAAACATTCATCAAATAATATTTTTGTAAAATATCCGCAGCGTATATCTTTATATGCACAGGTTTTTCTCTCCATTGAAGAATGCTAGTGTCGTCTTTTTATTTTTTATTTGGAAAGTATTCTTCGCTATCCACTACCTAGCTTGATCGCGCAACAAGGTGCGACATCGTCATTATCTTATCGCTATACTATTATAATAAGCCTGGGCGTATAAAAACCGTCAACTGCAAAGGGGCCGCCAAGCTGCTACCTCCAATATTTGTGATGCTCAAATTTTGCGAAAATCATATGCGAGAGCTAGCATTTACACGAGCAGGTACGACTGGGAAAGGTGCCTATATTAAAGCCAAGAAGAGGGATCCGCAGCACTTTGAAAAGGCACGTGGAGTTTCCAGATACCAGAAAGCTTGCGTACCCTGAGTTATAGGATTACGATACGCTCTAAGCAATGAAGTTTCAGTATAATCAGATAGGGGGGATGTTCCTACTAGGCGGCGGCAGCTGCGCCTTAATTCCGACTCTAACAATAACAACTTTTCATTTTTGGCACTTCATTTAAACATACTTCCCCGATTTCCACATCGCTGCGCATCACACCAAAGCGGATCTAGCAGTACAACATTCAAATATGTTTAATAAGTTCGCTTTCTGTGGTAGCTACCAAAGACGAAATCATGGTACTCTTGAGGGCTGTATATATAGGTGCCCGCGAAAACGACTAAGCCTTGCTCACGCTTGCAAGACTTACAGAATACCTGAACCATCCACTGGCACTGGTGAAAGGAAACACGCCGGGGATGGCATAAGCTGTTGTGAACATCTCAGCCGGATTTTGTACCGGTTTGCAACGCGCGGGGGTCCCTAACGGAGCGTTAAGTCACCTTTTTCTCGAAGACGCGTGCGACTTGTCGAGCAGGGAACCATCAGATTCGGCGTCAGCAGTGGAAACATTTACAGCCAGTTCTACCAGGAAAAATAGCGAATTAATATTGTTACATGTAGCTGATGTACAAGTCTATTTACAATATATTTACACGTAGACCAACGGTGGCAAACATGGCGACGCTATATCAAGCGAGGCCACGTCGTCTTCTTTTTCCTCAGTGCAGCCACACTGTGGCGGCTGTTCCGTAGCATCACCCCCGGCAGTAGAAGCATCGTCCCGGTGCTTAATCTACACATCCGCGGTGAAAGATGTGTGGTATGGCTTTAGTCTCGCCATGTGAAAGATGTCACTCGCAGCCGACGATGTCGCTGAGAGGTTCGCGTGGATGACTTCATACGTGACATCTGTCACTTGTCGCACCACACGGTAAGGGCCAGTGTAGCGCGACAGCAGCTTTTCGGAAAGGCCCACACGTCGAATGGACTACCGAAGAAGCACCAGAGAATCCGGAGAAAAGTGCACGTCGCGGTGGTGGCAATCATAGCGGCGTCTCTGATGCTCCTATGAGGCCTCAAGATGGGAGCGGGCGAGCTGGCGCGCGTGGTCGGCGTGTTGTGATCGCGTCGCGGGCGTATTCAGTGGCTGAACGTGTGGCCGAGGGCAGCAAAGTGTCCCAGGGCAACGCGGGTTCTCGGCCATATAGGAGATAGAATGGTGAATAGCCGGCGGTGTCGTGACGCGATGAATTGTACGCGAACGTCACATATGGTAAGTGAAGATCCCAGTCGAGGTGGTCGGTCGCAACGTACTTCGAAAGCATGTCGGTGATGGTCCGGTTGAGGCGCTCAGTGAGGCCGTTGGTCTGTGGGTGGTAGGACGCGCTGAACTTGTGCTTTATCGAGCAGGAGCGGAGGATGTTTTCGACGACTGCCGAGAGAAAGCTGCGGCCACGGTGAGTGAGTAATTGGCGCGGAGCACCGTGCACTAAAATGATGTCACAGAGCAGAAATTCAGCGACGTCAGTAGCACAACTTGTCGGGAGGGCTCTGGTGATTGCGGACTGCGTAGCATAATCAGTAGCGACGGCGACCCATTTATTTTCGGAGCCCGAGAGAGGAAACGGTCCAAGCAGGTCTAGACCAACACGGAAAAGGGGTTCCGGTGGGATGTCGATCGGCTGGAGACATCCAGCTGGAGGCGTGGAGGGCTTCTTCCGGCGCTGACAGGGCTCACAATCGGCAACGTAGCACCGCACGGAGCGGGCGAGACCCGACCATAAGAATCTACGTCGTACACGGCCGTATGTGCGCGAGACGCCCAAGTGTCCAGCCAAGGGAGCGTCGTGAAGTTGTTGGAAGACAGTCGAACGCAGGTGCGATGGAATTACGAGCAGAAGGTCAAGGCCATGTGGATCGAGATTGCGGCGGTATAAGGTCCCCTCCTGAATGAGAAACATACGGAGAAAGGCGTCGCCGGGCGTCGACTCTAGATGGTCGATGAGGGCTCGTAATGAAGGATCGCGGCGTTGCTCGTTGCCGATTTCAAGCAACTCGGACACAGAGAAAACGCAAATGATGGCGTCCGCATCAGCCGGTTCGTCGACGGGGTAGCGGGACAAACAATCGGCATCCTGGTGCAAGCGTCCCGTCTTATATACCACGGAAAAGGTATATTCTTGCAGGCGTAACGCCCTGCGAGCGAGTCGTCCCGTGGGGTCCTTAAGCGAGGATAGCCAGCAGAGCGCGTGGTGATCAGTGATGACACAGAAGGAGCATCCGTACAAGTATAGACGAAATTTCGCAACAGCCCACACAAGAGCGAGGCACTAGCGCTCTGTGATTGAATAATTGCGCTCGGCGGGTGATAGAAGTCGGCTGGCATAGGCTATAACGCGATCGTCTCCACGAGGCGTTGTGCTAACACTGCTCCTATGCCGTGACCACTGGCATCAGCTAGAACTTCTGTTGAGGCAGAAGGGTCAAAGTGAGCCAGAATTGGTGGCGTGGTAAGGAGAGTAGTGAGCTGCGAAAAAGAGGCGGCATGGTCAGGTCCCCAAGAAAATGGGGCGTCTTTTTAAGAGGTTGGTAAGGGGACGTGCGATGGTCGCAAAATATTTCACAAAGCGTAGGAAATAAGAGCACAGCCTTACGAAACTACGAACGTCCTTGGTAGACATCGGAACAGGAAAGTCCGTAACGGCGCGAATTTTGTCCAGATCAGGTCGCAGGCCTCTGGCGTCCACGAGGTGTCCAAAGACGGTGATTTGGCGCTGAGCGAAGTGACATTTTGACGACTTCAACTGGAGACCGGCGCGGCGGAACACGTCAAGAATCGCTGAAAGACGGTCTAGATGCGTGTCAAATGTGGGCGAATAAACGATGACGTCGTCCATATAGCACAAACAGGTGGCCCACTTGAACCCCTGAAGCAAAGAGTCCATCAATCGTTAGAAGGTGGCGGGCGCGTTACAGAGACCGAAAGGCATCACCTTGAACTGATAAAGGCCGTCAGGGGTAATAAATGCAGTCGTCTATCGGTCCATGTCGTCGACGGATATCTGCCAGTAGCCGGAACATAAGTCGATAGAAGAAAAATAGGTGGCACCGTACAGGCAGTCTAGAGCGTCATCAATACGTGGCAGAGGGTACACGTCATTTTTTAGTGATTTTGTTCAGGTGGCGATAATCTACTCAAAAACGCCACGTGCCATCCTTCTCTTTGACAAGTACGACGGGAGAAGCCCAGAGACTACAAGAAGGCTCGATAATGTCCTTTGCAAGCATCTTTTTGACTTCCTGTTGGATAAAAGCTCGTTCGGACGCAGAAACACGATATGGACGTCGGTGAATAGGGTTCGCATCGCCAGTGTTTATGCGATGGATCACGACGGACGTTTGACCTAAGGGTCGATTGTCAAAGTAAAAAATGTCGCGATAGCCTTCAAGAACGTGGCAAAGAGCTTCAGCTTGAACAGGTGTAAGGTCAGAGGAAACCATCTTCTCCATGTCGGCGTCAGTACCGTGCGATGACGTCACGGTATGGGCTGAGCTGTGACGATCTTCCACTGTGAATGGCGCGATCTCACCATCCTGCAAAGCGCTAATTATAGCCAATAAATACCCCTGAGGCAGAACTTGCGCGGTTAGCGCGAAATTGACAAGGGGAAGGCAGGTGCGGTTACCAGTAATTGTCAGCACAGTGTGTGGCACGGTAACACCATGTGTAAGTATAACTACGGGAATTGGTGCGACCACGTAATTACCGTCAGGTACAGCTTGGTCGACGTGTGTAACAGATTGGGGTGGTAGGCGAATAAAATCCATGCAGCTCAAATGGCTTGGAGGCGGGTCCACATGGTCGGCAAGAAAAGGCAAGTCAAGGCGAAGTGAGCCGGCCGAACAGTCAATGAGGGCAGAATGATTGGCGAGGAAATCCAGACCAAGAATGAGTTCGTGAGGGCAATGCTCGATGACGGTGAAGAGAACGACGGTTTGTCTCTCAGCAATGGTGAGGCGGGCAGAGCACATGCGAACAATTGCGAAAGTCCCTCCGTCAGCGACTTGTACAACTTGGTCCGGGGCGGTCGTCAGAACTTTCTTGAGCCGACGGCGAAGAGCACCAATCATAATGGACACATGCGCCCCGGTGTCAGACAACGCGCACACAGGAAGATTGTCGACGAGAACGTCCAAAAGATTCTTGTTCGTGGGTAAAGTGAAGCGAGGATATCGTGCCACTTTCGTCATTGCAGCTTCACCTCCAGAAGCTGTACTGTCTAGTTTTCCGGTCGGGGGTGCGGCGAGTAGGTCGGAGAAAGGGTGCGGCGTGACGGGGGCGAACGAGATTGACGACGGGAAGGAGAAGGCGAGCGGTTGTAGCGGGGTCGTGTCAAAGGTCAGATAATGGGGCGGGCATAGAAGGGGCGAAGGAAAAGGACGCGCTAGAGGGGCGAGGGTGGTAATCAGGAGAATAGCGCACCGGAGAAGTCCGGCGGCTGCAGCAGTGGCGAGCGACATGTCCTATGCGTCGGCATTTAAAACAGATCGGCTTGTCGTCCACGGTTCGCCATTCGGAGGGGCTGCGCTGTCTATAAGAGGAGTAAGAAGGGCGCGGTGGGGACGTGCGTGGAGAAAGAGGTTCCGAGCCTAAGGAACGAATGGACTGCAGGCCGACATTGGACAACTCTTGACGGACGATGGCCTGGATCAAGGAGATTGTCACCGGAGAATGATCAGGTGACGGGAATGAAGGGGCCGCCGGTTGTGCCGCTTCGACCTCACGATGAATGATGCGGGTCAAGTTGTTACATCGCGACGGCTGCTGGAAGAGGTCGTCACAGGATGACGTAGCAGCTGTGTTGGGAAGTCGCGTGATGTGCAGGGATACCTGGCGGCTTTTAGCATGCTTAAGACGGCGGCCCTCCTTGAGGATCGTATCAATGCTGGTGACGTTCGTAAACACCAGTAAATTGAAGGTGTCGTCAGCAATGCCTTTGAGTACGTTATTAACCTTATCGTCCTCAGACATGCTCGGGTCAGCCTTGGTACAAAGGGCCAAGACGTCGAGGATGTAGGACACGTAGAACTCGGTCGACGTCTGTACACGTGTGGCAAGGGATTTCTTGGCATTGTCTTGACGACCGAAGGGATTGCCAAAAAGGTCGCGGAGCTTCTCTTTGAAGAGATCCCATCTCGACATCTCCTCTTCGGGAGTCTGGAACCATGGAAGTGGAGCTCCGTCGAGGTAGAAAAGAACGTTCGGAAGCATAATGGTCGGATTCCACCTATGACTGGTGCTGACACGTTCGTATAAGCGGAGCCAGTCATCAACATCAGGACTGACGAGTCCATTGAAAACACCAGGATCCCGAGGGGGGGGGGGGGAGAACGGCGACGTAGGTCGGGGCTGCAGGCGCAGACGGTTGCGTAGATGAAGTGCCGCCAGCAGGAGCCGAAGTTGCACTGTCGCCGTTGCGACCGCTGCGAAGCTCCATGACGGGTACAGGGAACGTCCACCTCCACCAAATTATTGTTACGTGTAGCTGATGCACAAGTCTATTTACAATATATTTACACGTAGACCAAGGGTGGCAAAGATGGCGACGCTATATCAAGCGGGGCCACGTCGTCTTCTTTTTCCTCAGTGCAGCCACACTCTGGCAGCTGTTTCGTAGCAATATCAAATCAGACCAGGACGTCATCATGAATAGGAACAACGCGTCGTACATTTTCAATAATGTCACCAGAGTTGCGGACGTGGACGCCGCTTTTTCTAACGACTGCTGAAATAATCTGGTGTACTAAACCGGAAATCTACAGAAGTGAGCGAGTGGAGTCAACAATGGGTCGCATAGTAACACCTGGCTTGTGTATCTTTGGTAGGCCATAAATTGCGGGAGCTGATTCGTTGTGGCAAAGCCATCAGTAAGAAAGTATTTGGGCTGAGGCGGGACCTAACGGAACGCGTCAGCTCAAAGCTGCAGTTTTCCTGTGGTATCAAGCGTCAGGCGAGTGCAGGTGGTGGAGCCACTAACCAGTTTCAGCGTCGTCTTGGTGCAGGTCCGTAATCAAGCAAAACAATTGCGCTTTCTTTATTAGCCGGAAGAATGACGATATCTGGATTGCTTCGAAGCTAGACGATTGCCTCAGGTTCCTCTAGCGACTGCGTGGAGTTCGAAAAAGCGTTTCGAAGCCTAGAAAGTACATTAATAACATGCGTGCTAGTTGAAAAAACGTTCTACAAAAGTCGTCGGCGTTCGCTTGTGCGTAGGTGGTTTGAAACTTTTGGTGCTTGCACCAGAAAAAGGAAAATCCAATATATGGTAAGCATGGCGATCATGCGTCAAGATTGCGGGGAGTCCCTCATGGTAGACGAGGGGAATGATGAGAATGGCGAGTAAATTGAGTCAACAGGAAGACATTGTGATCTCCATGCTATGCTAAAGAAAATGGAGGATATCCAGGATCAGCTTGTGAAGCGGATCCAAGAGCTGAAAAGTGAGCTCACTATGTAGTGTGATGCACGGAAGACGGCAGAAGAAAGACTCCACGCAGCCGACGAAAAAGGGAACAGGGCCTTCATCACGAACAAAAATGGAGGTGATGGTGGTACACCGGTTGTGCCGATAAAGTGCGTGGAATGCAAGGAACATGCGCCGTGGGCAACTGAAAGGAGGGTTAGCTATTTTGAAGGTACCACAAAAGGAAAGCGGCAACGCAAGGGTCAATTCCCGATGTCAAATCCGAATCACGCGGAAACGGTTCGCACAGGGAAACAAGAGGCCACGTCAATAGGAAAGATTGAACAGGTAATTATCCCCGGTGGCTCAATTCTGTCTACGTGATCAGAGGTAGTTGTGGAGTGCGTAAAATGCGAGAAAGGACTGGCAGTAGGGGCCTTTCTAGGGCATACATTGGGTTAGGTGATAAAGCTAGCTAGAGAAAATGTTGCGGGAATGCACAGGGACAAATCCTTGTAGTAGTAGCGGGCGTCCTCAATGACGTGCGAAACTGGAAAGCGGCGAGGCTAGAACTGCGTTTGGCGAAAGGTGTAGACGACCTGAGCGTGATGTACCCTCTGTCGCCGATTGTGGTGGGCAAAGTGCCGGAGTTCCGTGTACTTGACACTAACGTCCCAAGAGCAGTTGGGCCACTAATCAGGAAATTTTGAAAGTGAGGTAGGTGAAAGGTTTCTAAGTTGCACTAGTGAACAGGGAAGTGAAAAGGTATGACGGCTTTCAAAGAGACGGGATGCACTTCACTCACCGGCTTTGACGAGAAGTGGCCAGGCGACTTGCAGGTCGTGCATTTGCTTTCTTCCTTATATCTCTTTCTTTCTTGGAGGGGGGGGGGGGCACACGGGGGCCCAGAACGCCAGTGTAAGTACTGATAAAGAAGGTGCTCTAAAGGCACTTAAGGCTAGCATCACCGGCAACAACAAAGGATCGAGAGAAAAAGAAGGAAAATAGCTCGACTTGCAACTGGATACTGAGCCATGTAAGGCGGCTCAACAAAAGTGCTTAGGGATTGAGGAGCAGTTAAATAGAGACTAAATAGGCGTGCATGTGATTACGGAAGTGCACGTTAGAGACCTGCAAGAGCAACCAATGATTGATAATCATGTTTGGCCACGTTGTAAAATGTCAAATTGGGAAAGAAAACGAGTGGAAGTCCGAATGTTCATACATCCTGGAGCCAGATGAGAAAGACGAAACTCAAAGTGTCAAGATCATCTTTGGTTATCAGGCGCAGTCAGCCGAAATAGCTTGTCTATCCGTGACTTACTTATCGACGCGTAAAAATTGCCAAGAATAGAATCAGCAGTTAGTGCAATGCCTGGTCCACCTTCTCTCCCTGCTGCGCTTGCTCCAAGTCCAGGCGATTGCAGTCCTCCCGTGCCGCCACTAGTACACATCATGGTCGCCCTGCATTTCTACGGCGCGGGGACATTTCAAATAGTCACTGGTGACTTGTTCAACGTCTCCCAGCCTACAGCGTCTCGCATCGTTGAACGTGTCATAAACTGCGATCGCTGCTACCCTGATCACAGCACTCGTGAAGCTTCCCGAAGTCGCACAAGTATCTCGAGTGGTGGAACAACTTTACGTCATAGCGAGGTTTTCTGGCGTGATAAGGTGGACGGAGGGCACGCACATCTGCATCAGGAAACCTGTGGGCAATGACGCGGCAGTCTTTCGCCGAAGGAAATTATGTCTTTCTTTTTGTGTGCACGTATGTGCAAAGTTCATGTTACAATTATAGCGAGTCATGAGAATTTTGAAATACTGGCACAAGCTAAGTTCGGTTTCTAAAGAAACTCTGAGCACTATTTAAGCTATATTATTATTCTAAACTCAAAACATATTATGGTTCCTGGCTTTCAGTACTAACGACATTTCCCCGAACACATTTGTTTGCAGCAACTGTAATCGAATCAGGGGTGAATTATTAAAATTATAGCAGCTTCTTTTAGTTCAATTTACGAATTTATTGCACTACATTACTACAGACAAGGATGTTGAGTGATTAAAGTATAATAAACTTATGGCTCGTAGGCCAGCATGTCATTTTATCATGACAAATCTGTTCAGCCCACCAGAATTACTACTCCATTGCAGTAATGGGGCCGCATAACATAAAACTATTCCAATATGATTTTATTCCAATCTCTTGACGTCACGTTTGCGCAGCTGCCGACGCAATCATCGGGCGGTCACCCCCAGGGTTGTCTGAACAAACCAATCAAATGCTCCACTCGTTCATAGGAGGTCACTTTTGTTTGCTTGAAAAACGAATAACATTATCTGCACTGAGCGGCTTGTTTTATCTAATTGGCTCACAAGATGCGAGAAGCATGCTCAAGTGGAGAAGGAGTAGGAACCGAATGAAGATGGTGGTTCCGGCGTCTGCGATTGGTCCGCTTTCTCTTAGCTTGTGGTGGCTCCTCGACAATCGCTGCGGAATGCAACGGAAGCATATGAACGATGCTAAAACGGATCCTCAGCAAAGAAGAGTTGGCAGAACGAGTTCGTAAACATGCCAAAAGTTCTCGAAAACGTTACACGGCCACGCAAAAATGTTTAATACACGCAAATAAACCCATGCTCTCCAGCAGGGGCAAGTAGCCATTGCCGGAGCGATCGGCGGCAACCATCTTTTATTCCTTTCGGAATGGGGCAGCCTGCGGCTATTCAGAAGAAAATTCAGTTTTGTTCGTCATATTAATGCATCTTTAACGCGTACGCGTCACTTTGACGCGGTAAGTTTTTGCGGTTTTGTGACGTCGCGTGAGAGGCAGGTGAAATTGGTGCAGCCAGAAAACTTTTGACCAATAACCTAGGGCTAATGGCAAAAAGGCGTTCAATCAGAAATAACTATTTTAGTTTTGTTCGGTCAAATTAGGCATAATCAGCGTGTGCACGTCATAGCACATGTGGAGCTATAGCGGTTTTCGTGACGTCGCGTAACAGACAGGTGAAGTGGGCTTGGTCCGAAAAAGTATTTAACCAGTCGCGGTGGGATGATTGCAGAAATGGAATAGAAAAATTAGGGATAGTTTTACGTTATAGTGCCTATGGTGCACTCTCACATCCCAACAAGGGTATTATCCAACGTGCCAAATGCATGCTATCATGAAGGCATTTAAATATAGCTGCATATTCTGCTATTGCAGGCAATCACAGGAGCTCGCGTCCTGTAACGTAAAGCTATACCAACCTATTTTTATTCCAATTCGCCCATTAGCCCTCGCTGATGGGTAAGAATGGTCCGTGTCCAGCCCATATGGGCGGACGCCACACACATATGGGCAGAGTGCGGTTCATTTTGACCTATCACGGTGGGCAGATTGCAGATATGGAATAAAAAGAAATTGCAATAGTTTGGCGTTATATCAGCCGTTGTTCGCTGTTTATTTACCTTTCGCCATCTGGCCAGGCTCCAACCACAACAGCTGAATATTTGACACCAGCCGTGTCACAGTTCACTATGACGACGGGGGTATGTAATGCGTGCTTCTGGGAGACATAAAATGCGCTTGCAGGCATTATGTAATGACTCCATTAAGGGAACATTAAAGTTCGACGGAGCGAAGGTAAGCGTCTAGCTGAATGGTAGCAGGGCACAATAACGATTAAGAACAACAATGCAATCCTACATCTTAACATGTATTCCTCCAAAGGTACATTTGATTACATCCCGTATTCAAAGGCGGCTGTAAATGCGCCTTGGAAGCCGCTGTTCAACATCACAACAGATGATATATAGCAGGCCTGGGATGCAGCCCCCATTTTGCGGCATGTGGAACGATCTCATGGCTGCCAGCGGACCACGAATTGGGCTTAGTGAAACAAATTGATTTAAAGGAACATCCCAAGACTTCTCATCAGCTGCAAAAATATAGAGCGACAATCAAAAAGAACTTTGACCGCACACACTGCACAAAGATGCCAGAGATTGAACCAGATTCATGGATTCTGGTCTGAAAGGGACTTGACGCGAAAACGCTGTTTACAGGACCTTACTACGCCATCAAGGCAGCTAGAAAACAAGGACTGCTGAAGACAATATACTGCCAAGGACCCAGTGAAAAAGTTCAAAAGGCTTGAATTGGGGACGTGCTACCGTATTATCCTCGTGGGGGCCGGGACAGCTGATTGGGAATGTGTGGCGATCCACATCGCCAGCGGGATAATGAAGAAGACAAGAAGACGAGGAGGTTAGCCGTAGAAATGTAGCAATAAATGGGTTCTAAAGGTACTACCCTAGTGAAACCTTTACATGTGGAAGAACGGGATCGTTGCTGGCGACACAAGGATTGTCATTGCGACTGCTGAGTGTCATTGCGACTGCTTCCTAGTATTCTCGCCCTGGCCACCGTACTCGGTCGGTAGACCTGGGTTGCAGCAAGCTCGCTTGCCGATGACAATACTTACGTTGTTTTCATGGCTCGCACGGTGTGTCGGGTTACAAAGAAGCGCCTCGACGAGAAGCCACGTTGTAGCGACGGTGAAGAATACACTAGCAAGGACCGTGCGTCCCGAATTCGTGCGTCACAAACAATTTACACCCGGCAGAAAGATAACTCCGTGCGCATGCGTCGATCGTCCAATAAGTGATTGACGGCAACAATCGTCGGATATTCATGCACGATAAGGATAGCAATAGGGGCTTGTTGGTACGGCATATCTTATTTTGTTATAGCGCAAGCTTGACAAGGACAACATATGTTCAGATGTGCCTTCTGTTGTCCTTGTCAAGCTTGCGCTATAACAAAATAAGATATTCATGCACGGCTCGTTGAAGATTCCAGCGTAGTTGTTGGTTCTTGCATGTCATTAAGCATGCACATTTGTATTCGTATTGTGCATGCAATTTGATTACGAAAGGTTCGACTGCAGCATAGAAAAGTTAATAATCAGTGAGAAAGTTTGAGAATGTTCTGATACACGCAGGCGCGTCATGCTCTGCGCGGTAACATAACATTTCTTAACCAGTGAAATGCGTTCAGAGGAAAAATATATACAAATAAGCGTGTGAACATATATGAAAACACACTTGTGGAACATTTATTATTGTGGCACAGAGAGCTTTGTCATATCAGGCTTAAAAGAATGTACGGCTGCAACTAGGGAGCCGCGTGAGTACAAAACCGACTTCCGAGAGGATAAAAAAAAACTGTCGCTTAAACATCAAAGGTTCCTCCACAATAGAACATGGCTAACTAAATATTTTCCTAGTGGGAGACCATATCATATAATGAAGATCCAAATGATTTGAATCTAATACAGTGCGACTACCGTCATCAGCTTAGCTTATGGTATAGAATAAACATCTGCGGTATATATACACACACCAAAGAAAGAACGAAAATTCGAGCAAATAATTAAACATCAAACATCGCACTCTCGCCGCTAGAAAATAGTTGAGGAACTTGCTGAGACCAATATTGCGCTACAGGCATCGTCTAACTGTCGTCAGCGCAACCACGGTTGCCATTCCAGATTCTCTTCTCAGTCCAGCTCCCGTTCTGACCCTCTTCACGAGGCATACTGCTGGTGTCACAACAAATTCGGTGCCACAGCGCGTCAGTGTGCTTCCTCATGTAGTTGGCGGGGAAACATACCACTTAGTATTTGATGGCGGCCGGTGGCTTTCCGTTCGAGAAGCCGCCTCTTCTACACCGCTGACAGGATTGCCGGGCGACGATTTCTGGTGGACACAGGCCCAGAGATAAGCGTCGTTCATGCCGCGCGACCAGACCAGCTGCGTCTCAAAAAACCGCGGCCGTTCAAACAGCGAAATGCTCTTCAATCGACACATGTGGCTAGTGCTCCCTTGCCATCGAAGTGGGTCTCCGACGCACCTTGCGATATATGTTCATTGTTGCAGACGGAAGTGTGGGCATATTGGGCGCGGATTTTCTTACCTACTCCGCTTTTAGTGTTGACACTCCACACTCGTTGCCTCGTGGACACGTCGCGTACGATGTCTGTACAAGACATCCTCACGCCTGTGAGAACCACCACCAAAACGATACCGCCGATACTATCTGCGTCTGCCTCAATTCTGTCAGACTTCCCAACCGTCACGAAACCTTCCAATCTTCATCTGCGAGTACCTCATAACGGCCCGCATCATGGTGTCGCCACAAGGCCCCCAGTGTTTTTCCGACTCGGACGCCTCGCTAGTGACATCCTCGCCATTGCCAGGAGGGAGTTTGACCACATCTGAAGCTGTGTATCATCTGTCTTTGTTCGAGCAGTAGCTCTTCAGCTCTCCACATGGTACCAAAGCGTGACGGCAGCGTCGAAGCATAAACACAAATAGCGCTAACGTGGTCGCGGATGTTAAATTGACATCGACGGTGCAAAAGGCGGTGCGCTACGAATAAATTGCATGTTGCTATAATTGCGAAAGAGAGATGTCACGAATATGCACAGCCAGCACCGCGGTGCCGAAGCACAAACAGAAAGCGCGGGAACGCGGCGATTCTCTTCTCCCCCTCCAGGAGCCTTCCTCCTCCGGCGCTCGCTTCCCTTGCGGCGACAAACATAATTTCGCAGATTCGTCAGATGGGGCATCTGCGAGTGTACGTTAAGAACTCAGCAGAGACACGCAAGACTGCTTACGGGTGGGAATGCAAACAATAGTCCCTTCGGTGAAATATATTTTTTTGGCGCTCGTTTGCCGGTCAGTAACTCATGTTCGCGTAATCAGGCATATAATGTTATCGCGTTATTAACCGGCTGTGCGAGCTCACACTTTTTCCTTGTAAAGAAACAACCCTCAAATATGGCGGTGTTTGCCAGTTGGAAAATGTTACAGCACAGATAGTTCACGTCGTATCCATATAGCTATAGCTTTGTGGCACCCACTCCCTGATTTTTTTGCTTTTGCAAGTAGTGTCAGTCAAGGAGCATAAATAGAGGCATCTGGATTTCCTTACTGGGGATGTATTCTCAGACTATCACTATGAGCGATATTATTGCATTTGTGTGACAGAGCTCAGCCAGCCAATAAGCTCGCACTGAAAGTTATACGGCCGAAACCGATCGTACGAGAGTACATTTGTTGGTGAACTTTTATATATGCTTTAACGTGAGGCAGACGTGGTATTCAGCTATACTCCGTTACATGCATTGCAGTCAACGCTCTGGAAGCTACGCAAGAAGTTTGGTCAAGAAACGTTCATTCATTGGGGAGATGCCTCGTCGGTGTGGTCGCGTGATTCATCAGCTCCGTCTTTTTTCGTGTGCTGTGTGCAAATTTTTGCCTCTACTCTTGTGATTCATGGAGCGCTTGCGTTGTAATTGGCCCGTTCTGGAACGACACCTCTTGAGCGGCAATCGGACCTGTCATGTTAAGTTCATCGCCAATTATTCGAAACTTCCGAACCCCCGCGCCGCTGCCGTGCAACGCAGGCAGTGTGTGTCGGCGGTAGCAGCTGTAGCACCTATGAGTAAGGATGGCGTCTTCATCAGCGTCGACATGACTCCAGAAGAGATCCTCAATTGGTGCGACAAATTTGTTTACTCCGACAACAAGACGCCTTCGCCCATTTGGCCCCGCACCCTCAAGACTCGACCGCAAGTAAGTAACAGTAAGTACCAGTAAGTAGACGGTGGGATCCAACCCATGTGACGCAACACACACAGCAGCGCGACGTTCAAACCACAGGCATGCTACTCTCACAGATAATTGTCAATGGAGCCGGGAACCTCGTAACGACCAGTACAAAATTGTTTCATTCAAGACTGAGCCAACATAAAAGAAATTGGCAGTGGCTTATCTTGGATATGCCTGGATATACGTAGCGAAAGCAAAAGCATATCATGGTTAACCTTGGTTAATCATGATTGCAAGTGCAGCTTAGTCTGCTTGTCAAGATTGTTATGGCGTTTAGCCAGTCGTTCGGCGCACTGTTCGTATGTTTCCTGGGCGATTCGTTTCGAGGTGGATTCCAGGCCTCCTCCTGCTCATCTGATTTGTCGCAGTCCATACTGCCGCCTCAACTATGAGTGCGGCACATGAGAGCTCTCCTTCTCAATCCTCCGACTTTTTATCAGGCAGGTGACGCAGCTGGCGAACGAGCGGAGGCGAGCGTAACGACGAGGAACGCGTTGTGGGGTTGTGTGCCTCCTCTGAGCACGGCCACGGCGAAATCGCAAGTTCGCGGCCAGTAAAGCTTTCGCTTTAAAAACAGTTGCACACAATTGAGGCATAAAATGTCGAACTGTATCCAACTACGAACGAAGCCGCAGAAAGGAGTCTCTCGAGACTCTACAGCGTTGACCTCCATGCGTGGAACAGGGAATATGCTACTAGTGTCAGTGGAGCCAACAGCCTACCGACAAGCTCACTCTTGCTATATTACACAATTGATGTCCTCCGATCTTTTAATAACTTTCTCTTTATTTCTCAAAGTGTGCTGGGCAAATACAATCAGTGATCAAATAATATTTACGTAAAATGTCCGCAGCCTATGCCTTTATATGGACATTTTCTTTTTTCCTATATAAAAATGCTTGTCCTCTTTTTTTCTTTACAAAGTGTATTTCGGCATCCTCTATGTAGCTTGATCGCGCACTATAGTGCGACATCGTAATGATATTTCCGTAAAGCGCATTATATTAAACCGGGGCGAATAAGAAAGCGGCAAGCGCAAAGGCGCTGCCAAGTTGCTACCCCCAATTCTGATCAAGCTAAACATATCCAAAATGTTATGCGAACGCTAGCACTTACACGAGCAGTTTCGGATAGACAATGTGCTTATACCCACGCCAAGGGATGGGTTCTGCAGCGCTTTGAGAAGGCAAGTTGTGTTTCCAAATACCAGTAAGCTTGGAAACCCCTGATCTAGCGCATTACAATAATGCTCGAACCAATGAAGTTAACTTTACGGTGTCCCGCGTCCAGTGTCGAAAGTCGTTTCAGGAAACATCAGTCCGAATCTCAGACACCTCACCACGCAGGCCCTCCATGTAGCGCAAAGAAGTCAGCTGACCTAATTGAACTTAAAGTAAAATGTGTCAGCAAAATTGTAAAGTAGATTTACGCACAACCACCAGACATGGTATCGTCAGGTTGTGTTTGAATATTCGAGAACACATGATTTTGTTACGCGTAAACTCAAACACAAACCCCTTTTAACGGGATAGCGTTTTCCAGCTGCCCTTTGAGGTATGTGTTATACCAGTGGACAACTGTCTGTGGCTATGAACGGAAAACTACGGGAGCGCGGCTGATGCGCGTACGTGACCACGCCAAGTAGTCCGCCAGCGTTTGAAAGTGCCTTTGGTTGCTCGGAACCGATGCTAAATCGATGCGACTGTCGCGTGCAGCGGTTTCGCGTTTCCCCAGACGCGGAAGGGAAAAGCCGCAGTATAACTAAACCTTGACACTCAGTGGTGTGTTCTTAACTTTTGCTAATAGGGTGTTTGTGTTTTGTCTTTTGCAGCCTAAACTAAAGTGGATTGGAGCACAGGACTTTTTTCAGCAGCGCTCTCACTTGCCGGCGCTCTGCCTCCGTAGCTTTACCTTCGTAGCCACAGAGAGTTGTCCGCGGGTAAAGAAGGAATGGCGCGGCACCCTTGGTTTCTTGCATACCACCATAAAATAAGATTAAAAAAAAAGCTCGTCTTCGTGCACAGCACGCCGCCAGCTTTTCCTGGTAAACATTGTGGTTACATAAGTTGCAGTTCAGGAGACGCGTGAGAAGTACTCGGGGATCATCGACTGCTGTCGCGTTCCAACTTGAAAGGCGAAGCTTGATTGCCCTCTAAATTTTTTTCACATGTTAGGGGGGCTGTTTTTACTTGGCAGTGGTAACTGCGCCTTGATTCCGTCTCCGTCAATAAATAGACGTTTTTTTTTTAGTTTTATTTACACACACCTGCCGGATATATACGTGGCTAAACACCACACTGCAGAGCAGCTAACAGCACAGCGAAAGAGGCAGCCCTTTGCACGTTCAAATATGTTAAATAACATTGCTTGCTGTGAAAACTAGCAAAAATGAAAGCAGGGTATTGTGGTGCGCTGCATATATAAGTGCCAGTGAAAAGGACTAGGGATTTCTCACGCTTGCAAAACACACAGGACACTTGAACCAGACGCCGGTACTGGTAAAAATACACACGCCGCGAATAGCATGCGCTCTTATTGAAATGTGAGCCAAATTTTGGACCCATGCGCAGCTCGTGCGTGTCGAAACGTAGCGCCAAGTCACCCTTTTCTCAAAGAAGCGTGAGACCAGTCGGGCAACGAACCATCAGATCCGGCGGCAGTGGTTGAAATGTTTAACGCCAGTTCTACCGGAAGGCTTGTGAACAATCACTTGGCATCAAATGACACCATAGCGTCATCATGAACAGGAGCAACGTGTCGTACACTTTCAGTAAAGTGGCCACAGTTGCGCACGTCGACGCCGCATTTTCAACGACTGGCGGAATGATCTTGTGTACAAAACCGGAAAACATTTACAGAAGTGAGCCAGTGTAGTCGACAATGGGCCGCATAGGAACACCTGGCTTGTGTATTTTTAGTAGGCTATAAAGTGCAGCAGCTGATTCGTTGTGACAAAGTCGTCAGTGATTAAGTGTTTGTTCTCGGACGGGACCAAATGGGAGGCGTCAGCTCGAAGGTTTGGGCAGTCACTTTGCAGTGTTCATGTGGAATCACGCCTCAGGGACTATAGGTGCTGGCCTCACTAACCAGTTTCAGCGTCTTCTTGGAGCAGTCGACAAAGTCAAGCAAAATAGTCGCGTTTCCTTTATCAGCCCGGAAGAATGACCATGTCTGGATTGCTTTGTAGCCGGTCGACAGCCTCACGTTACGCTAGCGACAGCGCGGAGTTTGAAGACTTGTTTTGAAGCCTAGTAGGTACATTTATAACACGCGTGCGGGCTTCATCAAGTCTAGTGGCTTCGACTTCGCTTACATCCTCTTTAACTGCAGAAATCAACTTTTTCGTATGTCGTGTGGACCCTGTGCTAAAGCTTAGGCCTAGACTGAGGACCGATAGTTGCTCTCTGTAAGGCTTATAGGAGAAAAGACTGCGTAATCTCACCCGCTACACTGCGGGACGTCCCATTTAGGGGTGGACGCAGTATTTATATCTTCCCGTGGTGCATGAAGTCGTTGTTTAGTGATGTCACGGCCTCTTGGGGGTTGGCGTGTAGCTGTATTGAAGCAAATTAGGAAGGGCACATGAAGTCTAGTCGGTGATATGCAAAGAAAGTCTAATTTTACAGCCATTCAGATGTCAGCTTTGCAATCCTATATTCAGTCGACGTTTCGCGCAGTTGAAATGAAGCTGTTGCCGAAATTTGAGGGAACCGGCCTGCTTAGCCGTATGGATCGAGGAATCAAGTGCTCCTTCTTGCACCTCATATTAAATGTGACATGGCTCTTGAAATTGGCTGCTCAAGGATGCGTACTGTCGTATCTAGGTTATTAGTGGTTGGTCGGACGCCTGTCGCAGACTGAGAGAATCCACAGTTTGACGACAATCCCTCTGGCTAGGGAAATACATGACGATAACGTGCGAAAACGTACAAGGACCAAAAGAACTGAAAATTTTATGACGTTTGGGCTCCTAATATGGCGAGCCTAGTTCTCAATAAAATTCATGACAGAGACTCAGCATATTTAAGTACGTTTTAGTATGTGACGCATGCAGTGAGCATAAACTGTCGCAAGTGTCCCGTGATTCCTATGCAGCGAGTGTGCCGTGGCCTGTAAGTGCAAGGACTCTAGATGCAGGCGCGACGGAAGCTTCTTTTTCTTGGCCAGAATACGTGCACTTGCCCACTCAGTATTGTAGCCTGAAGGTTCCATATGTTCAGCAAGAACGAGAAGAAAAGGGGTTAAGCAAGGGGCCCGATATTTATTAATCATAACGTAACAAGGCAACAAATACAGCAAGGATGACACAGGGAAAAAAAATCTTGTACTTCCTAGTTAAAGAAATGGTAAATCTATGGATTTAAAAATGGCTGAAAAAAGAACTTGCTGGAGGTTGGGTACGATGCTACGTCTTCGCCTTAGGCGTGCGATGCTCTACCAATTGCGCTACCACGGCGCCGTTTTTCCATCCACTTTCTGGAGTACTTATATGTTACTACTAGAACTAACCCTGAGCCCGCGCCACTACTCGCAAATCTTGGCTGTGGATGTGAGAGATAATTTCGAGTTAAAGGGATATATAGAGGCCACACGCTGTTTCCTAACGTCATACTCATGCTGCTTCGTACGTTTCTTGAAGTCACGTGTCTCGCCGACATACTTATTCTCACGGTCACGCACACTATGATGTAGAGCACACCAGGGAATTTTTCTGTGGTAACTTGTCTTTTACGTTTACTCAAACGTTTTTATGTTTTCGTGTTGGCCCATGAGGATTTTGACCAAGACCTCAGGTCTTGGTTGGTGTATCCTTTCAAGCTCCTTATATACGTATTTCCTCGGCCAGACGGGTTGCGGTATGCTTTAGGTTTCATCCCCCTTTTCTTAAACACTGTGTTTTCGATTGAAGCCTTCTCCTCAATCGTTTCGGGCCACCTGGCAGCTGCCCTTTGAGAGCAGATTCCCATAGAGGGCTCCTCTCGGCACATACCTCATATTTATCATGAAGAGAGCTTGAATAAAGGCGCTTCCTGCTACGAATTGTTTGACTGTGTTTATTTCGCAGTTTAATGAACAGTATGAAGTAATCGAAAATCTTCGTTCCGAATTTCGATAACACTTAGATATTTTCCGAAGAAGCAGATTACCGTCTGCTCACCCTCGGCCGCACCCGGCCACCGTAAGGATGAAACTTTTGTCCACACTGCCTATTTTTGTCGTAGACGTCGGGTCTTGTTAATATCAAATAACTCTGAATACTAAACTAGCCTCGAACGACGCGAGACTTAAGCTGAGAGTACTCGTGCGCTTGCCAGTGCGTGCTGCCTCTGCGCCGTCCCTGGCTAGACGCCTCGGCAGAAATCGTTTCGTGTTGGTAGCGCCTCAAACCGTGGGTGACATGTGATCACACGAATGGCGAGCTGGCAACCTGACCAAGCGCCAACGTCTGAATGGAACAGATTGCATACTTCCCGAATTGCAAACCTTCGATGTGCGATGCCATCATGATCAAATCTCGTTGTGTTAGGACCCCTTCCAAGGAGAGTCCTGACTGCGGAGTCTATCGCTAAGCCAGTTTGCGCACTGCCGACGTATTCACACGGCTGAGCATTAAGGCTACTTTACGTTTGACACTCAAGAGTTGCGCGCTTGCCGTAGTGATTATTGGGGAAGGAAGTTGGCTACTTATGTCAATTCCTGCGAGAAAACAGACGCGTGTAGCTATGAGACTCAATGAAGGACAGCAAAGACTTGAGAGACCATGACCACAACCATAAGTGGAGGGACAGTTCCGGAATTTCGCACGTCATAGGTGCCAAACTGAGAAGTAGTGGCATCAAAGCTAAAATCCAAAATACAAATTTAAACTGTGTGTCACGGTGACGCTCACTAGGCGGGAAGTCGTTGGTAGCCTCCGGTTGCGCCGTAGCCTTGCAAATCACTGAACAAGAAGCGGGAGCGCAGCGCAGGGAATCACAAGTGATCTCAGATTGCCAATAATCGTCTTCTGTTTAACCATCGAAGTGTTTCTTGCACCTAAGTATTTCTGAAATAGCCGGTTGTGCCGTCAAATGTAGTATCCCGACATTGATAAAGAAGTTTGCAGGACCCCTTTAAATACCTCCGGCCGCAGCAAGTTCTTGTTTTCTTGGCGCAAAAATAATCGTAATTTGAATATGCACACGTAAAACAACAAAGCTATGGCTACTATGCTTCGTTTTAGGATGGAGAAGACAAAGCGCCTAGTAGCTAGAGGTGTTTTGCCGACAGATAACATAAAAGACAATTAGCCACTGTGGATGAACTTGCCTTTCAAGAATTGGCCCAGTGACCACGATCATTCTAACTGAATTATTAGCTTTTTCAAGGTGGTTTGCAAGTGCTAGGTGGTGGCATGCTGGTAAAAAAAAATTCGCACTTCCGCGCGAAAATCGAAATACCAATTGCGATAACAAATTAGTAGATAGCTATACGAACTTAGGACAGTAACATTACCGCACGTAAAAACTTGTATGCATATGCTTACTAACTAAATTATCAGTGATAATATGTGTAAGTGTCACACAATGACGACGTAGAACCCCCCACAGAGAGACAACGCTGTCTTTGCGTGGCTGCTTCTTTCTACGTCCTTGTTAAGTCGCGCAGGCCACTTAAATCATGGATTGAAACCAGCTAGCCCGTCAACGCGTTTTAACTAAATTAAGCCGCACGGTGTCAAGCACGCACAGCTAAACATGAACGCATTACGCTCAATCACAGCGGAAGCTGTCTGTGAAGACGCTGGAGTTAAGAATCGCGGCTGAAGCCGCGAGCCAATCGACCTCCATGCATCCGTCGTTGCAACGCGTGCGAAACGTGGAAAGCACAGCGCACACGAAGCAAGCGACACTACGCGCACTCTGAAAACATCGCAGATTGCTTTGAACATGAGGCTCGCGAGGCCGCGTACTTTATCCACGTCACAGACCGATTTCGATACACGAGCGCCGGCAACGCGTCCCTACGGCGTCCGCCACAAAGGCTGTTTCACATTGTGCCATCTTCAGTTAGTGGCACAGCGAAAACCGTCGCCCAGCGACCGCCGCGACGTCGTGTGCTCTCCGCGACTGGATTCCAACAAGTTGTTCGCACCGTCGCTAAGTCGCAGCAATTGGCGTGATGTGGGATGGGCAATATGTGAGGAAACAAAGCGCCGTCAAAATAGGGGCTTTCCTGTTTTACCGCGCAATGTTAGCTCTGTGGAGCAATGTCACGCGCCAGTTTTAGCGATGTTTTAACAGGGCGTACCCACCAGCGTTTGCGGCTTAGGAGCTTCATAAACATTTTTTTTCTTTTCTTCCGCTTACACAATTCGTTTAAAAGGAGAAGCTGCACGCTATCCAGGTCGGGAGAAGAACACCGTTTCAGCACGAGGGACGTACTCACTTGACCGCCAGCGTGGTCAACTTCTTGATCGCTACAAATTGTGCCAGCTGCTTATGCATGCACACCCAATGGCAGCTTCTTCTTGTGCAAAAGCAAATACTCCTCCAGGAAAAAGTTGTGGATTCCATTGTAAAAACGAAACTAGAGTGTACTAAACGCAACCACACCACCGACGCCGCACAAGCCGCACGCTCATACCTGTGGCGTTATGCAGCATTTCACTCGCCGCATCTGCAATCTGTCATAAAGTCTCAATGCTTATCAACGTTAAAAAATGATGTACTTATTCGATTATTGAATAATAATAGGAACATTCGAATATTTGACTAGCTTCCATGTTTTTTCACCGATGGAGGCATGGATACTTTGTGATCAGGGCGCAATCTTGCGCATCGCTACGACGGAAATCGCACTGCCGCAAACGCACATGAAAGCTTTCAGCTAAAATTGCTGTGCAACGTGTGCGGCAGAAAGATTTTTTTCGCCGCCGTCTCGCCGCCAGGTGAAGCAACCTTTAGGAGACCCCGCGGTTGTCTCCACTCTGAACGGAGTGGCGGGTTAGGAGGACAACGAGGCACCATCGCAGCTACCGGAAAAGAACATCCCTCCTCCCTCGCCTCACCCCCCTGCCTCGCACGCCGCACAACAGGGCACGCATGCGGGCCGCCTTCCTCGCTCACCCTCACATGCTTTCTCTCATATGAAATCTCACGGCGACGCCGACAGCGACGGCATAAATCCGCTTGCAGTCTCCATATATTTGCTGTGGCAATAATAAGAGACGATTAATTTGCACACCTTCCGTCTTCGCCGTTCCTTATTTCCTGATTACTAACTGTCAAGGTAAAGTGGAGCTCTCGCACATGCTTTTCGTAAAGCCCATGTTGTCTCCACCGATGTAGAGTAGGATGTACAGAAAAAAGCTAGGAAGTTAATACCTCCTGGTCACCCTTTTACAAAACTTTTATTGTGGCTACGTGAGCCAACTTCTAGAAAGCCACCTACGAAATACGTTAGAACTGCCCGCACCTAAGAGGCAGTCCGACATTTCTTTTCATCTTCTCTATTCATTCGTGTTAAGGAAAACGTCAGGTCGAGAACGATCCTGGTCTTTTGTACCTGGAAGTCAGGAAGCGAGCACGGCATGGTCGTGGCCTCTAGGCAGCGGATGACCACGAAGAGGCCGCTGGGTACCGTATCACGCCTTCTCACGGCCACTAACGCCCATGAACAAAGTTCCGTGCTACTCACAAACAATCCTGAGACAACTTCCAGCGAGCTCCGCCTAAGGTTCGTGCTCTCAAGTGGACTCGACTTAGACCGAGCTGATGCCTTGGATGCGGTTCAATAATTACGCAGAAAGTCATAATAGTCACGTAAGTCACGTTTTTCCTTGGGAAAGAAGCCTCGGCAATCTCTGGTTGAGAACAAATTCACACGGCGTTGACAAATTTTGTCGCGATATGCCAGCATCAAGTTTTAGTAGAGACTATCAGTTTATCCTCTGAATAGTAGCTAGTTTTTATCTGTTTTACAAAAGTGTCTAAGTCATAGTGTAGAAGGTTATCAAACAAAATATTCGAAGACCACACAAAAGCAATCTTATTAGCGCTGCTCGTAGGCAATAAGCGGCATCGACAGGTCAGTGCAAGCAGCTTCACGGTAATTAAGAGAATACTACAACGACGAGAGTATCAACGGCAACATATTATTCACAAAGGCGACTGATCACTTTGTCTCATGCTATAATGATTATGCAGCCTGCCGTGGAAACCAGTGAAAAGGAACTTCAGAACCTTTTCATAAGACCGCTGCCGTAGGAGAAACTCTGGGTGTGTGGCCGGCAGAAACACCACGAAGTAGAATTTTCTGGAAAACAAGAATCTAGAAAATTAGCTGAGATATGAGAGAGAGACAGATAGAAAGACAGAGGCTGTTAATTAGAAAAAAACTACGATTTTTGCAGGCGCGCATACGACCGCTGTGATGCCATACTGTGTGGAGGGATAGAGAATGGCATTAAAAGATTCCCGTGGACAATGAAATAAAAAGAATAAAAATAAGCATGAAATGCACAAGTGGACTTGATAATATTATTTACAAGTGAGATGGCGGGTGAATTTCTGCTTTTATATGTGAAATGATGAATATTTAAAGCTTTAAGATTAGACCAATTCCTGACAGGTGCTTGAACAGTAAATCCTAAACCCGCCTATGTTTTCAATGGCCGAGTAGAGATATAATATTGTCATCTAATGCACTGGGACTTACTGTGGTGTCTACATTTCCTTTTTTTTTTTTTTCTCTTTTAGAACACGAATAGCCCAAAAGTTGCGTTGTGGCACAGCAGCTTTGTCCTTCGGGACAGCTCATCATGAACTGCATTTCGTATCACCAATTTGGCCAAGTAGTTCTATTTTATTGACATCGCACAAAATTTCACCGTCCTCTTTCCCACCTGCCTTACCGTGGGATTCCATATAAAGTCATCTGATAACATCATAACCCCCTCTCCCCTCCTCCTCCCCCATGCTGCGGGTGCGAGGGAAAGTGTACGAGGGTGAGCCGAGAGGGATCGTGGCCGGAAGCGCACCTAGTGTTAGAAGGTGTTAAGGTGTCAGGTGTTAAGGCGCGCGCAAAGCGATGGGAGCAAGGAGTGAGCCTACAGTATCGTGAGCAAACGCTCGCTAGGGAGGTTAGGTGAGCGCGCGTCGTCTCCTCTAGCCTGGCCGTGGCAGCGTCTGCCATCCCCAGACTGAGCGCGTGCAGCCGCCGCGGCTTATCTTGGCAGTAAACTTAGGCGGGTGCAAAAGCTGGGCGTGCTGAGATGGCTGGGGCAGCATGCACGTTCTGTCTCGCGCACCTAGTGCGTGTGGGTTGCGTAATATCACATTTCTGAGACGCGTTAAAGTGGGGAGGAGCAGAAGCCATCACTCCCCTCTCTTCGCCCCCTTTGGCACACTAGCGTTGTGACAAAAATATTTGCGGTCATCGAATGCGATCTGCTAATGTTAGCCTGTGCGTGCGTGACAGCGTGCTTGTAAATTCATTTAGTAAACGAATGGTTGCCGCAATTCGTACGACAGCTAGAACTGCAAATACTACTCGATGTAAATATTTGACACTTTGCCATGACTATCCCTGCATTGCCTTTTGGGCGAAACTGCGACTTCTTTTATAGCACGTCACGACACAGGAGGAAACGGTGCCTCTTCGAGGCACTGGCATCTCTTCGCATACAAGAAGAAAGAACTGGAAGACTAAGACGTGATAGGGATGGCCGGCTGCGAGAGGATAGTGACAGTAACGGCCCGGTATCCGACAAATTGCTAACCTCTGATAGGATTGTGAGTGAGAGCACATGGGCGAGAACAAAGTCAGATTCCGTTGTGCACAACTTCTTTTCCTTGGAAGCATGACTATCGCAAATACGACAATAATACACGAAGTATATGCTTATAGGTTTATGCTGAAGTAAACAACGCCGGCTTTCTCTTTAAAGAAGCGTTAACCAAAAAAGGGAGGCAGTCGGTACAGCATTCATAATTTTGCGTGAAATTGAGTTAAAGTTACAGTTCGCGTTGCTGCCGACCGACTACAGCTCATGTCTCGTTTTCCGCGAGAGTTTATGAGTTCATACGTCCGATAAAACTACTATCCTTACTTGGTACAGCTATCTACTAATTTAGTATCGCAATCGGCGCTTCATTTAACCGCCAAAACTGCGATTTTTTTCTTTTTAATGACGAAGGCATTCCTGGCGACTTACCCCCACTTTTCCATATAGCTTTTGTGTCTTTCTAACCTCTTTCTTGGGCCGATCCCCGATATTGGGCAGTATCAATTAGACTTTTACGTCGTCAATCACATGAAATCAATTACTTGTAAGCAATTACGTTTTTTGTTTATTTTGTAATTGAACAATTATTTTGTTTGCAACGTAACGCTTACCGTAGTTCAGTTCCGTTTTTTCAACGATGAATTGCATGTACAAAGTTACATTTTCTGATAAAACACACTTACTATCGCACCCAGCTTTCAGTGCCTAAATTAGGCGGGAATTAGTGCACCCATGTGTGCAAATCAAGGAGGTTTACGAAAAATTCCTTGATGAAAGCACATGGACATGTTGTTCTATTTCCAGAACGGGCATTCTGCAGGTTTCCTTTCATTTTATCTCTATCTCCCTGCAGATACGATAAGATCACCGGAGCATGGCAGCGTTGCACATTTGCTAACCTGCCTTCGAAGTCCTACCTGAGCTTTTCGCACACCATACATATCTCACGGTGCAGCGGCGGAAAAGGTGCAGCAGTGGCGTAGAGGTAGAACATCCGCCTCGTGTGCAAGAGGACCGTCGTTCGAATCCCAGTGCCGCGCAATTTTGCACCGCATTATAATAAATGCGCGTGTTGATAAAATTGCATTAACAGGCCTGGAGTGTGGCCTGATCCCGGTGACCAAAACCGGTAACACACTCCCTCACCAGAGCAGGATTGGTCACCCTGGTGCAGTTCTTGGCGACAGCCTCCTATATGAACACAGCAATCACACCCCGGCCCCCTCAGTCCCCAGCAGCTGCGACGACTCTGACCACGGCCACGGTCAGACCTGCGACGCAGCAGAGGGTGCCAAGAATCCCTGGTTCCCGACAGGCCGCCATTGGTATCTGAACCTGGCAACGTTTCACGCTAGAACGTTATCCAGTGGGGCGAGTCTAGCAGTGCTATTGGAGGAATTACAGGGAAGTAAATGGGATATAATAGGGTTCAGCGAAGTTAGGAGGACGAAAGAAACATATACAGTGCTGAAAAGCGGGAACGTCCTGTGCTAACGGGGCTTAGCGGAGATACAAGAACTAGGAGTCGGATTCCTGATATAGCTGGTAACATAGAGGAATTCTATAGCCTTAGCGAGAGGGTGGCATGTCTTGTGAAACCTAATAAGAGCTTCGAATTCAAGGTCATACAGGTATACGCCGTTATATCCAGTGATATATCCCCTATATCATCAGTCCTGATGATCACGAAGTCGAAAGCTTCTATGAAGACGTGGAATCGGTGATGGGTAAAGTCAAAACAAATTACACTATACTGATGGGCGACTTCAATGCCAGGGTAGGCAATAAGCAGGCTGGAGACAATTCAGTGGGGGTAATATGGCATTGGCTCTAGGAGTAGCAGGGGAGAGTAATTAGTAGAGTTTGCAGAACAAAATAATATGCAGATAATGAATACCTTCTTCCGCAAGCGGGATAGCTGAAAGTGGACGTGGAGGACCCTGAATGGTGAGACTAGAAATGAAATAGACCTTATAGTCTGTGCTAACTCTGACATCATACAATATGTGGACGTGCTCGGCAAGGTGCGCTGTAGTGACCATAGGATGGTAAAAACTCGAATCAGCCTAGACCTGAGGAGGGAATGGAAGAAACTGGTACATAAGAAGCCGATGAATGAGTTAGCGGTAAGAGGGAAAATAGAAGAATTCCGGATGAAGCGACCGAACAGGTATTCCGCCTTAACTTAGGAAGAGGACATTAGTGTTGAAGATATGTACGATAGTCTTATGGGCATCACTAAGGAATGTGCTATAGAAGTCGGTAGCAACTCCGTTAGACAGGATGCTAGTAAGCTATCGCAGGAGACGAAAGACCTGATCAAGAAATGTCACTGTATGAAAGCCTCTAACCCTACAGCTAGAAGAGAACTGGCAGAAATTTTCCAAGTTAATCAACAAGCGCAAGACAGCTGACATAAGGAAATATAGTATGGTAGAATTGAACATGCTATCAGGGACGGAGGAAGCTTAAAAGCGGTCAAGAAGAAACTAGGAATAGGCAAGAATCAAATGTATGCGTTGTCCGCAATATCATTAGTAATATGGATGAGATAGTTCAAGGGGCTGAGGAGTTCTATAGATATTTATACAGTACCAGTGGCACCCACGACGATAATGGAAGGGAGAATAGTCTAGAGGAATCTGAAATCCCGCAAGTAACGCCGGAAGAAGTAAAGAAAGCCTTGGGAGCCATGCGAACGGGGAAGGCAGCTGGGGAGGATCAGGTAACAGCAGATTTTTTGAAGGATGGTGGGCAGATTGTTCTAAAAAAACTGGCCACCATTTATCCGCAATGCCTCATGACTTCGAACGTACTGGAATCTTGGAAGAACGCTAACATAATCCTAATCCATAAAAGAGAGGACGCGAAAGACTTGAAAAATTATAGACTGCTCAGCTTACTGTCCGTTGCCTACAAAGTATTTACTAAGGTAATTGCAAATAGAATCATAAACACCTTAGGCTTCCCTGAACGAAAGGACCAGGCAGGGTTCCGTAAAGGCTACTCAAAAATGGACAATATTCACACTATCAATCAGGTGATAGAGAAATGCACGGAATATAACCAACCCTTATATATATATATATATATATAGCTTTCATTGATTACGAGAAAGCGTTTGATTCAGTTGAAACCTCCGCAGTCATGGAGGCATTACGGAGTGAGGGTGTAGACGAGCCGTATGTAAAAATTCTGAAAGATATCTGTAGCGGCTCCACAGCCACCGTAGTCCTCCATAAAGAAAGCAACAAAATACCAATAAAGAAAGGCGTCAGGCAGGGGGATACGATCTCTCCAATGGTATTCACAGCGTGTTTACAGGAGGTATTCAGAGACCTGGATTGAGAATAATTGGGGATAAGAGTTAATGGAGAATACCTTAGTAACCTGCGATTCGCTGATGGTATCGCCTTGCTTAGTAACTCAGGGGACCAACTGCAATGCATGCTCAGTGACCTGGAGAGGCAAAGCAGAAGGGTGGGTCTAAAAATTCATCTCTACTGCGTTGCCTCAGAAAAATTTTGTTATTTCAACTTGAAACACATGGAATATAGGCGAACGTAACTTTTATATGATGGTGCCAAATAACACCACTGTCACATCCCTACTTTATTCAATTACAGTAGAAAGCAACGTTGGTAGAAAGAGTATATTGAACACTGCAGATTTCAGCTACCGTGTTCTGAATATGAAAAAATTGTGATTCTGAAAAAAAAAATGGCCTGAATACTTTCTGCTAGGGTATTGTTTGCTTAATATCATATCTTTGCGCTAGCTTTACTTTTGTGCACCAATTGTCGGAAAAATAATTCGCTCTGAATCCTAACGCTGTTTCTTCATAAGAAACAAACTAGAGAGGTGGCAGGGTTCGGTGTTAAGACACAGCCGTAGCACAGATAGTTGCCGTCCTGTTCATTTGTGGTTGTGGGACATCATTCCTCAATTTCATGATTTAAGTCTGCAAGTAGTGCACACCGAATGCTACAGGATGCTATAAGCAGCAGCATCTGACTTACAATACTGGCAAGTAAAATTGTTTTCAAGTGAAACAAAACTGATGTTAACAAGCACTGTCATCCCGACCGACTGTGTCAATAGCCAGAATCAGCGAAAGATTTCGACGTGGATGGAGCCAGGAGCCTCACACAAACTGCACACATTCTATGTAACGAAACCACCATACAGCGTCTGGGATCTTTGCGTTAGTTGTTCTTATTTCCCAAAGGTATCTGGGCATATGCAGAAGGCGATTGAAAAATACTTAGAAAACAGATAGACAAGAGATGTTTTTATTTTCACATTTTCTTTTTGTCATTGAAGAATGATAGTATTCGCTTTCTTGCTCTGCAATATTCGTTGGCTAATCTAGTATGTAGCTTGATGGAAGACTAAGGTATGATGGTTGTTCTGCTGAACGCGTTACACAAAAAGCTGGACTAAAAGGGGGCAACAGCAAAGGCACGTATTTGTTTTATTGCGAAGCAATACTACTTTAGGTCGCACTTCAGCCCGTTCCGTGGCGAGGCGGTGGTAGGCACCATTGACCTTTAGCGAGACCTCGCTGCGTGACGTCGCACCACGTGACCTAGAGTGACGTCACACCAGCTGTGTAAAAACGGGGCCCCATCTCACGCCGTCGCGAGGCGAGGCGGTAGCCACCAACGGCGGCCTAACTCCCGCTCCTCTCACCAGGGGCGCTACGGTCGGTGTGACGTCACACCAGCTGTGTAAAAACGGGGCCCCATCTCACGCCGTCGCGAGGCGAGGCGGTAGCCACCAACGGCGGCCTAACTCCCGCTCCTCTCACCAGGGGCGCTACGGTGAGAGTGACGTCACACCAGCTGTATAAAACAGCTCCGCTCCTCTAGCCAAGGCAGTCATACAGCCAGATGTTACGATGGTGCCTACGAACAAGGCAGCTCGGCAGAATGCAAAGAGGAAGCATCAGCGAGCTACGGAGACGGAAGAAGAACGACTTTCTAAGCGGCGTGCCCAGTATGCAGCTCGGCGACAACGTGCAACCTCCTCTGTGGAAACAGCAGAAGAAAAGGAAGAAATTATGAGTTTGCCCGACAGTGGGTCTCCTTCTACTAGTTCAGAACGCTGGAACGCGACTAAACGGCAGAGGCGTGTCCAAGAAACCCCAGAACAGCGGCAGCAGCGGCTTGAGAAGGAACGTGCGTTTCGAGAGAAGGAAAACGAAAAGTGAAGAAAACAGCAAGCAGAAGAAACACCCCAGCAGAGACAAGAGCCTTCGAAGAAAAGACAGGAGAAATCTCTCACCAAGGCTGGCCCGACTCAACCCGAAGGACACATTGCAGTAGAACGACGTGAAGAACATGCGAGAAGAGTAAAGGAGTTTGAGACGGCAACGCGTGAATTCAACAGGCGCTTTACTAACAACCCGTTCGGCTATGCGTGTACAGTTTGTGACCGGTTGTGGCATAGGGACAAACTAACGCCGGTGAGTCTTCGCAATCACCAGGCTTAACCAAGCTAAGCCACGGCCGCTTTTTTACGATTGAATTCTGTAAGGCTCCAATTATTCAAATAATTATTATAGGAACATTTATTTACAAGTAACAGGTACGTGTGGAGAACGTTTAAAAAGCGTATATTTTTCGGGAAGATTGGATGTTTATTTATACTATCATCTTGACTATTTACGATTGACTGATCGACTCATTGATTGAGTGGTTCAATCATCGAAATATTTACTAAAAGGATGGCCTGTGGCCTAAGTTGGGGTAAGAGATCAGGTAAGAGGAAGGGTGTGTGCCTCTTTATCGTAGGACAGCCTAGCGTTAATTCTTCTAGTGGCACCTTCTTGGTGCTCGACGACGTCTTCGTACGACTCCTACCTTAGAGGTCGGGTGTGCTTGTCACTGAGGCTGGCTGTAGCAGGACAGCAACAGATCAGATGTTTCATGTCGATGTTAATTGCAAGGATATTGGAGCATTTCACTTGTGTTCTTCTCCACTTGCTCAGAACATCCGCTGCAATGAATGCTTTAGCTCTTGTCTTGAGGAAGGGAACCTGGGCTCCCCTGTCTAGGCGAGTGCGAATGGGAGGAGTCATGCTAGGAGTTGACTCGCACAGTAGAGCCTTACTCTCGTCGTTCGGTTCAGGTCTGGCACAATGGCCGATGACGGGGCGCTATCAGTATGTTCAAGCAATGGTCGGCTCACATTAATGCTGCGATGGCGGTCCTCCCTAATTTCATCGCATGCAGCCTCACGGGCCGCCCTGTTCCTCGCTCCCTCCTACTGCTGGTGTGTGTCCAATATACGAGAAAGCGGACACGTCTATTATACCACCGGTGGATGCAGGCTTGTTGTAGGCGTTGCGCCATGATAGTGGTGTAGGATCAGGGGTTCAGTTGCTTGAGGATAACTTGACTGTCAGTGTACATGTGAAGAGGGGCTTCTGTGTGCCCATCGCAGAGTTTAATGGCTCATTGGGTGGCAGTCCTGGGTGCATAGCCACTCTAGGTCACGGCGCGTGCTTGGCCGTCTTTTTTTTTTGTAGTAAGCGTTAGCGGCATACACTCTGCCGGAACATTCATAGTATTCCAAGGCAGCGTCAATGTATATGTTTGCTCCTTGTTGTCGGTGTTCCCTCCTTTCGCCTTGATGTTCGTGAGGATGGGTCTCGGTTCCGCAACCTTTATATCATCCCGGAGTGGAAGCAGTTGTTCCAGCTCTGGCAGGTGCATGTTCGTGACACGCCATATAATTAGCTTTCGTGAACCATTTCGTGAGCCTCGATTTGTTTACGTTGCTTCAAATGGTGCTTTTGCAGGTGCCGAACTAGATTACTATACCATACAGAGTGAGGCTTAGTATCGCCTTGATTGCACGTCTCGTGCGAATCGCATCTCATCGTCTGCGCCTGTGCGCTTACGCAGAGAAGAAACACGGCGGCGCCCTTGCAGTTGCCAATTCAAAAGTATGGGGGCCATGAGGAGCGTTTCTTCTGAAGTTGACTAAATTAACTATATGGCTAAACGTTTCAGACTAGCTAGTCTGGTAATCACCGCAGTAGCCTAATGATTAAGGCGTTGCACTGCGGCGCTCAAGTGCACCCATTCAGTGGCGCCCACGGCAGCCGAATTTCGAATGTAGCAAGATTCTCGAAAATAAAATGAAGCCCTCGGGAACTCGTAATTATTTCGATTCAGTTTATTTACTCAAAATAGTTATAGTTGCTGAAATATCTGCCATTATCGCGTGATTCATAATCAAATCAAGCTTTAGGTAAACCTCACAGTTAAGAATCTAGCGTTGTCCTCTGACAATATTCCAAAAGTGTCAGTTTCAGTCATGGCAAAAATTGAGTGAAAATGTGCGCTAACTTGTTATCCGGCGTTTATCAGCCATTTTGACTCAGTATATTAAAAAATGTCTGTGTTACTTTGAGCTTACATGTCGCGCAAATATTTACTTTACTTACTTACTTTAACGTCTTACTTTAACTGCATGGTGAAAATTTAACTTTTGTAGATATCATTAGATTTGGAAGGAATACTGGTGCCTCGTATTCTGCCTATCTTCATTTTTATGCACGGTTTGCACGATTTCCCATATTCGTTAGTGAACTCAACGAAACCACATAGATTACATAGCTTGAAACTAACGGGCCTATGTTGTGGGTAATGCCCTAAGGAAGTCAAAGCGTATGAGTTAACTGCAGCCTTTCTAGTAAATTATGTACTTGAGCAGGGCTGGAGCGTTCCAAGCGTGTTTGACAAATAGGCGTTACGGAATGCACTGCTCTCTCTTCGCACAACTATTATAACGACCAAAATTAAATTTACTGAAAAGACGGGTAATACTATAGCCTTTGTGCATGCGAATTTCAGTGTGCCTGATTAAATCGGTACTTTTGTGAAAGAACGAGCCGCAGTTTCGAAGACAAGGCAAAGCATTTCGTTGTCATATGGACGTATTAAGCAATTACACAAATATCGTTAAGAGCTTTATTGGCCGAATAATGCGCAGTAATTATTGACTTACTAAATTAGCAAGTACAATGTAGTGCCGGCAAACGCAAACGTGAAGAACGCTGGCATGGGGGAGAACTGCTACCTGGCAGGGAACGCCTATTTGAGTGCCGTTTGTACTGATAAAAATATCTTTATAACATCTACCTACCCCAGCACTTACCCAAAATCCTCGGTAATTTCGGCGCATTTTAAGTAGTGAAGGAGGTCGTACAATCAGCGTGACATGTGCAGCAGGCGACAGCACCACGGACTCCGAGTGCACTGATATTTCAATACAGCATTTTTTTCTGTGTTTAATTAAGACACTGCCACTATAAACATTCCGCTACCTACTAACATAACATCGCATATGCCACCCATTCTGTTTTGGCTAGATAGTATACTGTCAGTCACTGAAAAACAAAACAAATTATGTACTGCTTCTGGTATAGACAAATTCAACTCAAAGATCGTAATGCATACTAGGCAAATATCAGCGGCATGTTTCAGTCTGTTGTTCTAGCAATCATTGTCTGCAGGTGCCTTACCTGATGATTGCGAAGTGGGAAAGGTCGTTCCAGTATTAAAAGCAGGTAACAAAGACTCGCCCTTAAACTGCCGCCCCATTTCATTAACTAGTGCCCCGGCACAGTCATGGAAAATGTCATATACGCGCATATCATAAACTTTTCACACTCGCTAAACTTCTTTCAAGCTTATCAACGCGTTTTTTGTAAGGAACGTTTATGTGAAACACAACTAGCTTCGCTCCTTGATGATATGCACGTTAATCTTCATAACGTTTAAACCGACGCCATCTATTATGACTACTGTAACGCTTTTGACAGAGTGCCTCATAACCGTTTACTAATAATATTATCCAAATTAAACTTAGATCGTCACGCACTACAATGGATAAAGAATTCCTTGCTAATCGTTCATCCTTATCAATAACTTCTCCAAATCTTTTCCTGTCGCTTCATATGTCCGTCGGGGCTCAGCCTAGGGACCACTTCTTTTTGCAATATACATTTGCTATGTTACGCTGCAGGTACCTTGTCCTATTCACATGTTCGCCGACGATTGTGTGGTTTACCGTACTTGGACTAACATCTATGACCAATTATCACTCCAGAACGATCTTACTAACTTGCCAAATCGGTGCAACCGTTGGTAAATGGCCTTCAGCCATTACAAGCGCAAATTTATTTCAAATTCCCGCAGTCGTACTCCTTATCGCTCAGCTTACACAATCGCAAGCCTCCCAGTGGAATCATTTTTGTCCTATATATGATTAGGCATAACCATAGAGTCTCATACACTAATAAGTGCAGGGAACTCTGGCGTTGGTGTCTACGGTAGTGCAATGCGTATGGTTGTAACACCATTGTGCATGTTCGCAGCGTATTCTGCACTTTGAAGAGTGTAGATTGCTGTAAAGTTTATGGCAACGAAGGCATATAAATCCTTAAATATACAAAGCCGCAAGAACGTCTGAATCGACAAGCACGAAGATAACGCAAATCCACGTACATCCCATCATTCTCATGATGGGTTAATTACTGCAGCGCTAGAGTTCCCTCTAGTATATTGTGGGAAACTCTATGGGCATAACCCTGTCCCACGACCTTAGCTGGATTCCGCATGCAACTGACATAATTTCGTCAGCGAACGAGACCCTTGAATTCCTGAAACGTCACCTTTGTAATGCTCGACAGCACGTGAAGCTACTCGCATACAAATCGTTGGTCAGACCACATCTAGAATATGCCGTCACCATCTGCAACCCCCACCAAACATATACCACCAATGCACTGCAATCAGTTCAGAATTGGGCGACTAGATTCGTCCATTCTTCACATTCTTATAACATCAACATTTCTCTCTTAAAGGTAGAATATAGATTGACACCTCTTGCTTTTCGTCACCACAACGCAATGCTCTCGCTTTATCAAAATTTTTTTACAGCGTGCTAAGCCGTCCACCTTACATCACGCCATTGTCTTCACACATGTCACAGCGCGTCAACCTCCAACCAGCCTCGTCCTCCAACGCGAACTTTCCCTTTTCAAGATTCATTTTATTCTCGAACTGCCAAAGATTGCAATGACCTAAGCTTCAATGTCGCGGCGATCACATATGACTAAGCATTTCCGGAAACTGTTAAAACTTGTATTTCACCCTAACACCTGCCTTTTCTTGTGTATACATGTTAAACATTTTTTATGAAATACCCCGAATGTGGTTTTTATGATAATTAAATGAAATTAAATGATAAAGAGTATCCATAACGAAAAGCGTACGCTTGGGCTGCATCTGGCTTCAACCCCTTTGCGACAAATGAGATTACGCAATCTCCGTGACTACGCACGCGAGACGACGGCGCACGTGAATCTACCTGCCATCTCGGCTCGCCTATAAACTACGTCCCCGCCACAGATTAGTCCATAATACAGCGCGGCCAGCGTATGCACTCAACTACACGGAGCCGTTTCTACGTGTACGAAGCCGGTGACTACAACAGTTAGCGCAGAAACTTATAATGAAGAGAAATAAAGAGAGAAATATTTTTAAACAAAAAGTATCTGTTTTCTTAAAGCAACCACTTTGGAAATTGTCTGTAACTTCAGCCGTGGTTCAAGGGCATTGTGCGGCCGCTTCCTCACGCCTATGGGAACTGCTAAGCAAACTCGCAGCTGATTTACATTGCAAGCCGAAAAAACCCATTGTGCCAACTTCGACCACTCCAAGGTCACAAAATAAACAGGGCACCACGATAGGGACACGAAACGTAGGTTTGACACTTTTGGCGATACGCGGGAGAGCTATAACAAAAAGCTCAGAAAGAATGGCGGGAAAGCCACTAAAAGTGAAGCGTACTGCGATGCCCACTGGGATCCCCTGCTCATCCCCATCATCTAACTATAAGGAAGGCTGTTATTACTCTTCAACGGCTATTTTTGTATAAACAATTTAAATTTACTGAGATTCTTATGTATTTGGTGAAAACTGGGGACATGGTATGTGTAATGTCTACGAGAATTTTAATGCTTCTGAAAGTCTGAGCTTTACAAATGTTTACCGAACGTTTGTTTTCTACCTATCTTTATGCAATAAACGAGGCGGCCATGCTTTATTAGATGAAGAAATCAGGTTCATTCTATGTCGTAGAAATAAGAGGAATCTTATAGGTAATGTTGGCTGGACCTTTCAAGGTTTCTGAGGTAATTAGAGTGTTTGCAGTGTAATACCTCTACAAGCCTTCTGCATCATTATAGGTGCCTTCTACGGACAATGCAGAATTTAGCCCCTCAATACTAAAAAAAAAAAAAACTACGGGTGTCATCGACATCCAATCTAATAAAAGTCAATGCATCGCAGTCCCTATCGAGTAACAGAAGTTTCCTGCACTTGCAGAGAAGGCAGCCTTTAGGGTGATTAGCAAGTGCTTTAAAACGTTTTACCTCTACAAGCCTTCTACATCATTATAGGTGCCTTCTACGGACAATGCAGAATTTAACCCCTCAATACTAAAAAAAACTACGAGTGTCATCGACATCCAATCTAATAAAAGTCAATGCATCGCAGTCCCTTCGCTGCTTCCCTGCGTCACTAAAATAACTATGTGTGACACAAAGTTCATATTATGTAGAAATGGGGGCATCGTTATGAGTAATGCTGTTTTACTCATATGAGTAATTTTTGAGTTTTACTCATATGAGTAATTGTTTGTGGATTTATATTATAGTTGTAAGTAATTACAGAAGCCTGTAATCTTCTGTAAATTGTTGGTTTTACGGGGTGACCACGTGATGTCCTCAGTGAATCAGTCGCTTTGTTTATATTTTGGGAATACAGGCGATAGTAAGAGCGTGGTCTTATGCCGACTAACTTAAAAGTCAGTTCAGTAGCAGGGAAAGTTGGGCCAGTTGGTGCACGTTTACACATGACAAAACAAAGAGGAGGTCGATTTCATGATTGTTCTGGCTCTCAACTCATCTTCTGCGACAGCACCATTCTCTCAACGCAATTGCATTTTTGTTTGCCGGTGTTTTTCCTGACACAGTAATTTCACCCACTATGTGGAACGGAACAAGGAGCCAGCGGTTACAGAGTGGTTGATTGTCGGGAGGAATGAGGTCGTAGAAAAGGGTGATAACATAAAGTAATTAGAAATTTGAAAAGTTATTCGATGATTCTTCGCATATAAACGACAACAATGAACGAAACTGTGCAATGAATAAACTAGCATAGCCAACATTGTACATATAATAGATTAGTTCATGTAAAGTATCAAATACCAACATGAACAGACTGCCGCTCTCACTCTCACCACATCCATCTTACCGGCCACTGATTTAATTGGAATTTAAAGCATTTTGTAACACTTCCACCGCAATTGTCTGGTCAAAGGATTATGGTACCTTTTATTTTGTTCAAGTGGGTTGAACAGTTGAGAATCGGAATATACTCTTCTCAGAAATTTTACTGCACCTTGTCTTTTTTCTTCTTTGGTGTTTTATATGAACAAGTTGCTCTATGGAGACTGTTAAAAATTTGAAGAACGTGGGTAATGCTGCCGTATTTTCTATTTATTTTTGTATATATTTTAGGGCAACCTCTCACCACCAGACCAACGTGTCGGCAGCGTGCCTTCGAGGATAAACCTCCGTCACGCAATTTTTCAAATTATTTCGTATTTTAAACGATTGTTTATGTCACAGTTGTTCAGGCAGTTGTATTAAAGCCTGCATGTTTTTGATGATCGATGAGTGACATTGAAGGCTACGGTTGGGGAGTAATTAATTCGGAGGACAGAACTTCTACTAGAAGAGACATGGCAAGCTAGATTACGAAGTTTCACATGGAGATATCAATAAGTGTATTTCTTCCTGCGTAAATTGGCAGTATCGTTGTACGGGACCCGTGATAGTTGCGAATACGCTACTACGAAAATCTTCTGATGAGTGGTGATTTCGAGGTCGTAAAGAACGTCGCTGCCCGTGCGTTCTATAAGGTAACATGGGAGATTGTAAATGTAAAAGTGAAACGGTACCATGATTTTAATGCGTCTTGAATATTAGCGCAAAATATTCTTGGCTTTCTATCAGGCATTTCATGGTAGGTAAGTGTCGCGTCTGTTTTGAAATGAAAATTCTGCATGTACAGTGTGCATGTTGGATCAACGGGAAGTTTTGGTTGCACGGTTAAAGAAATGTTGTGGAACTAAACTCAATGCCTATAAATAATTTATTTTCATCCTAAAGGATGTGCGATTTCATGATACATTTATATTTATGCTCCGCACAGGCCATAACTATAATATCGTATGTTGGTTATGCTTATAAACGACACCTTTCACAAGCTATGACGAAATTAAAACAGCGGTTCATACGAATGTAGACAGTCGAAGCAAGAAGGGTTCGGACAGTTGCCTGCAGACATGCGTACGACAGGAACAGCATAATTAGGAGGACGTAATAGCTCGGGAGTCTCAATAGATAAACACTTGTGCATAGAAAAAATCGTGTTCCTGAGCAACCAATGCAGACATTCCAATGAACCTTCCTGCCTTAGAAATAGTTAAAATGTAGGTACGGTAGAAGTCGACATTTTATTTAGATGGTGAAGTGTTTGCACAAAAATTATTGAAAATCACTAAAAGTGAAAAAAGGAACTCCGACGTAATTCATTTCCACGTAACCCAGATATAAAAACGAGAGCATATTTCCGTAAATTGGCAATCATAAGTCTAAACTGGACAAAATTGATGTGTTGCACATAGATATGTAACGCTAATTTGCAAATTTGTGGGGTTTTTTGCTGCTCTGCGGCACAGCGCCCCTAGAGGCGTATGCTGAAAAATCCACAGCTAGCGTTCAACAACCTATTTTTTTTATTTTGTTCTCAGAAGTGTAAGTAAAATATGTGTCGACGCTCTTTCTGGAAATAGGCATTCATTTGAGCATGATGTGTGTGGTAAGGCTTTCAGTTCACCATTTCGGTATGATTAACGTTTGGTCTTCTTTTATCAGAACGCTGTGTCAGTGGATGTCAGCGTATTTCTATTCGCGAGGTATTAAACTGCGACATAAAAGTCCCAGAACTTCTAATCAGTTGTCACTATCACTGTCGAAGGAAATTGCATAAGCTAATATTGTGCAAGTTAGCTAAGAAGCCATTTGTATTTTTCAGGGGTATGGGCAGGTGAGGAATAAGCGGTATAGTAACTTCCAATCCGTGTAGGGGTTTTCATTTATATTTATATCTACCTGGGAATGACTGAAAGCTTTAGTTTACCTTCAGATTCTAAGTTTATAAATTTAGAACAACTGAAAAAAAACGTGAGTGGTAGTGATTTTTTTTTCGCAAAAGTTACGCACCTCGACCAGCTTATCCCTTCAAATTTACTTTTTCCACACGCTTGTGAAAGAACAAATTTTTTGGGCATGCGGTTGGTCGTTTAATTATAGTATGGCGGTGACGATTCCGTAATCTTTATATATGCCAAATACTGTAGGCATCGGACCCTTGATCTATATGGGAGCCTCGTTCTGTGAGCGTTCTTTAGAAAGCTGGTAGAACCGTTTGCGAGCTTTGAGGTTCGCACGATTGTGCTTTGGCTCTCTGGTATATGCATGCTTCTACATTTGATTTGGCTGATGATGCAACTGTGGCGTTAGAATTCTCACCATACATATTGTATCAGGTTGTATTGCAACAAATGGGTCCCCGTCATTCCACGTTATCTGCAACGTGAGGTGCCCGAAGCCTTTCACGATCGTCCGACGGCCGGTCGTCTAGGCTTAGGACAAGACTTAGGACAGAACGCGAAGTCGCTGTTCCTGGCCTTGCCTGTCTTCAGCCGTTGCGAAGTCTGTTGCATCCTGCGTTTATCGTCGAAGCCGCAAACGACCGAGAGTAGCTCCTTCTGGCACTTTGCAATTTCTGTCTTGTCCCGCTTCGCCTTTAGAAGTAGTTGGAAGAGATTTGCATGGTACTCTTCCCACGACCTCGCATGTTAATCGTTGCATTGTTACGGCTGTAGACCATCTATCATGCTACGCGGGTACAAGCTCTCTACTATTGGGGAGTGCTGCTGAAGCCGCCGACTTCTTTCTACGCAACATTTTCTTACGCTATGGTGATGGCGTTCACCTCAGGAACTGTGGCAAACTCTTTATCACTTCTGTCCTTACCCGAAGTTCTGCGCGCCTCAAACATATAACAAAAGACGAGTTCCAGTTACCACCCGCAGACCATTGGCTTGACAAAGCGTTTTCATCGTACCCTTTCCGACATGATTGAAATCTACATCCGCCTCGACCACACGAACTGGGATGCAATCCTGCCGTTCGTGACATTCGCCTGTAACACGGCTACGCAACGCACCACCGGCTTTTCGCCTTTTTTCCTCACCTATGTCCGCTCACCTAGTTTCGTTCTTGGTGCATCTTTCCTTTCTACTCCTGTACCCCCAAGAGCGTGTTTCACGTAACTATTGTATCTCGCCTCACGGACTGCCCTCCCCTCGCCAGCCTTAACTCCGGCATCTGCCAGGATGCTCGTAAGTCTCGTTACGACTCGACTCACCGCGCTGTGACTTTTTCTACTCGCGACGAAGTTCTTTGCACTCCTGTGTGCTTTCCCGGCTTTTGCGATAAATTGCTCACGCGTTGTATTGGACCTTACACGCTCATTGCTGAGACATCCCCTTCTGCATTTCCTCGTCTCGCCGCTTATAACGCCCTCCGTTCACCGTTGGTGTGGGACAGAGATAACGGATGTCTCTCGTTTAATGCCATATACTCGACGCACATCATAATACTACCGTGCGGCCAGGCGGCCGCTTTCACAGCGAGATGGAATTAGTGCGACCGCGGGAGATGCCTAACTTTAAACTTCATCGCCTCTACATATCATTATCCATTGTACATAATCTGCATCTGTATATATTATGAGGGAACGTATCCCGGCCACGGCGCCGGCATTTCGATGCGGGCGAAATGAGAAAACACCCGTGTACATAGCTTTAGGTGTACGTTAAAAAACCCCGCCCAGGTGGTCGAAATTTGAGGAGTCCTCTACTAAGGCGTGTGCTATGATCAGAAAGTGGTGTGGGCAAGTAAGACCCCATAATTTAATTTTGTAAATATCATCACTAAATGCACAGCTTGTCCCTCGTGGTAGCAGCACGAGCGCGGCTGCAATAAACTGGTTCCTTACAATATGTCGCTTCCCGAATAAAGGAAGCGAGAAAAGCAGGCGACACTCTGACTTTTCTTTCTCCTTCCTGATATGTGTTCCGCAGCCTTGGTCGTGCTGGACCGCGGCAACCTAAGACAGGGGACACCGCAACGGCGGCATGCAGCCATTCGGACAGGATGCACGCAGCGGTGCTAACAAGTCTGGCGACGACGCCCAGCAGTGCCGTTGCTCTCTAACATTTTTTTTTTTTTGAAAGGCTAGAGATGACAAGGAATATAACTCACGGGTCCAGGGTACTTCCTTTGGGTCGGTGGCTGTCCACTTGCGCCATTTCTCTTTTCAAGTGGTCCCGACACTTGCGTAGCTCCTGCTCGGCGCTCTGGCGGACTCCGTTTTTACATTTGAACTCTCCTTCGGTCAGTGTATGGTTATTTTTTTCTTTTCAACAACAAGAGTGCATCAGGACGCTTGTTTTCTAGCACGTGGCAGTGTCACGTCTCGAGGTGCGTCAGAATTGACGGCTCCTCCGTGGTAACGTTGATTATTATTCTCTGAAACATACCGACAACAAATCACTCAATAAGGAAGAAATTGCGTGCGCAACTAACCACAGACATAATGAAATATATATATATATATATATATATATATATATATATATATATATATGAAGAAAAAGAGTGCGACGTATGTTGGAATAAGCACAGTAAAATTGATTGACGTTGCGGCTGGAGGACCAGCCTGTGTTTATATGTATTATTCTTACAAGATGGAAATTTATCAGAATGGTGCAAGAGGAAGTGGAAACAAATCTCGCGTCATCACCGATAAAAGAAAACGATGCGAAATTGGCTGCAGCTTAGCTCAGGTAACCTTGCCAAGCGAAAGCTTGGTTTAGCCTGAAGCCCTATAAACTAAAACTATTCCGATATGTTTTTATTCCAATCTCCTTACGTCAAATTTGCGTAACCACCGACGCAAGCATCGGGCGGTAACCAGCAGAGTTGTCTGAAGAGACCAATTAAAAGCTATCCTCATTTATAGGAATTCACTTTTGTTTGCTTCAAAAACGAATAACATTGCCTACACGGAGCGGTCCTTCTTATCTAATTGGCTGACAAAAGTTGAGGAGCACGCTCAAGCTAGGAGGGATTCCATGGGGCCGAGCAAGTGCACTAAAAATCGATAACAGAATGAAGAGGGTGGTGCTGGCGTCCCCGACTGGTCCGCTTTTCCTTACTTAGCTTGCGGTGGCTGGTCGAAAATCGGTGACATGCAACGGAAGGTTAAGAATGCTGCTAAAACGGATCCTCAGCAAAGAAGAGTTCGCAGAGCGAGGTCGTAAACGTGCCGATATTGCTCGAAAACATTACACGGCCACGCGAAAAGTTTTGTATTACGCAAATAAACCCATGCTCTCCGCCAGGTGTGAGTAGGCATTGCCCGATCGATCGGCGGCAGCCATATTTTATTCCTTTCGGTAGGGGCAGCCTCGTCTATTCAGAAAACAATTCAGTTTTGTTCGACATATTAGCGCGTCTTTAGCGCGTTCGAGCCACTTTGAGGCGGCGAGTTTTTGCGGTTTCGGGACGTCGCGTGACAGTCAGGGGAAGTGGGTGGAGCCCTAAAGCTTTTGACCAATAGCGGAAGTCTAATGGCGAAAAGGCGTCGAATCAGAAGTATCTGCGTTTATTTTGTTCGGTCCAATCATGCATGATCAGAGTGTACACGTCATTTGAGATGTGGAGCTATTGCGGTTTTCGTGATGTCACGTGATAGACAGGCGAGGTGGGGGTTGTTCAAAAAGCTTTTGACCAATAGCGGAGGGTTCATTGCAGAATTGGAATAAAAATATTCGAATAGCTTTATGTTATAACACCTCTGGTTAAGCGTTGGTTTCACTTGGTCAACCTTTCGTTTACCCGCCGTGGTTGCTCAGTGGCTATGGTGTTGGGTGCTGAGCACGAGGTCGCAGGATCGAATCCCGGCCATGGCGGCCGCATTTCGATGTCGGTGGCTAAACATGACTGTGATTACGCTTGGGTAGACAGGCATCGTTCGACAGTGCGACGCCTATTGCGCCTCATAAAAAGCCCAGTGATAGAAATGCAAAGATAGGCCGCGAAAATGCGCAGCCTCTAAGCACAAGTGAACAGGGCACGAACGCGGTTGGTTCATTGATCACGACGGTGCGAGGCCTGTTGCATTCCCGACCCTAATCCAGTGAAGCAGCTTGCCGTGCGGTATCCCCAGTTCCCAGACAGGGTCATCCTGTTTGGCAATATGGTCAACATCAGTAGCTGCAAAACAACATAAAATTCCTCCTTATAAAGCAAGCATTTAGGCCATGCCATTAGTAGATAATCTTTGAAGTACAGCCTGTCAAATTGAGTATTTGCGCAGAGTGCGAACAATAAGATCACGTTATGCTCACCATTCAGAGAAACTTTCCACTCTTTATCCCATTACATACGTTGATTGTCGAATCTGTCATGAACTCCATCAATTTCAAGCAGCGCAGGCTGGTGCCCAAGCGTAACCACCTCTTGTCATTATAATTATATACCACTATATTACCAGATGCTTGCAGGCTGAGGAGCAGCAACTCGCATCCTTTGCAGTCCTTACGGTGCGTATTCAGAAAGTTGGTAGCTGAAAAAAAACGCCTCGCTCTGAGTGATATGCAAATCTGGTTTGCATCGGCACCGCCATGAAGGCACCTCACATAACAGACGATGCGTAAGGTTCTTCAGATATAGGAATTCTACTGACTATTTAACATGATGAATATGCTGACTATGACGAATCCAGAATATGATTCGTGTGTCTTGCGTAATCACGTTATCACAAAAAGAAAGCATTTTGTACACAATCCGTCATCTATTGAAGCTATAGGCAGAGTACAACCGAAAAAACATGTAGTTCATGTGTCAAGACAAAACGCTTATTATTTAGAGCCGCCTTCAAAGATCGCCACTGGTTGCATGGATGACGACAGCGTAGCAACACCTGCCGGGGCCGTGCTGGTAGCGACGTTATGTCGCGCACGTTCACTGTCAAAAGGGTTGTCAATTCATATTGACATATGCGACGACACGGTGACAACTCACTGCAGCTCTTCCGTGAGCCCCGAATCGAATGCTTTGCCGCCCGTTTGAAAAGCATAAAAGTCAAAGAAATGCAGTTTGGATTACAACACCGATAAAAGTGTAACTCATTCTTTCAAGAAAGACTTGAAAACCTCTCCTCTAGATTTATCTTATTGAACTACTATCGACAGAAATGCTTGTTCTAGCGCTTTTTTCTGCCTGACGCCGTGTTTCCAACGTATGCCTGTTTCATTAAATATATTACTCGAATAATGACCTGAATAATGATACTTCTCCTCCAAGCCATTTGTCATCCTTGCTTCTTCATCATATGGAAGTTTCGGTATACCTGACGGCAATGGCAACGCATACTTGGAAAAACAAGCGAAGAATCGCCTTCCAACTTCCTCCGTCACCATCACTGATCACCACGTGTTCAAGTCAGCACTCTGTGACCATGTGCTTCCTCATTAGCCCTCTTATTTATTACTGCCACTCGTCTCTGCAATGCCTGTACGGCCCCGAGAGTAAGTGAAATGAAAATATATAGCTTCCTGTATAAAAGGAGCGAGGAAAGCAAGCGACACTCTGACTTTTCTTGTTCGTGCTGAGTAGAGACAACAGTGCCAGCATTGCAGCGCGGCCGTGCCAGCCAGAGACGGGCGATACAGCAAACGCGTTGGAACGCTCGGTGCGTTGGTTTTGCGAGCCATTCGGGCTCAATGCAAGCGGCACTCACAGATTACGCGACCATGCCCGGCGGTGCCTTTCCTTTCTAACCTTTTTTTTTGTTTTGTTTTGAGAAGCGAAAGATGTAGACAATTACAACTCAGTGGTCCGAATCTGCTCCATTGTGTTCGTGGCTCTCCCCCACTTCTGAAGTTGTCTGAACACTTTCGTAGCTGCTGATCTCCTGTCTGCTTTTATTTCTCTTCCTTCTCGCTTAGGGACACCGCATCGATACGCTTGTTTTCTAGCACGTTGATATGCCTCGTCATGAAGTGAGTGGAAATTAACCGCTGCTCCTAGGTAACGTTGATTATTGTTTCCTGAAACATACCCATACCAATGTTCGAATAAGTAAGCGAACGGTTGAGTGAGTGAAAACTTTATCGTAAATGTTCGGCGATTTGGGCGGCGTGGGGCCATAAGCACCCCACCCTTGGTGACGGCCACGAGTCCTTGGACTCGAGCGGCGTCCTCGGCGTGCCGGATGGCCCACAGTTGATCAGCCAGGTCGTGGCTTTGCAGGGCCGCCTCCCAAATCGCGCCTCGGTTCGAGACTGCCATGACTACACCGTTCGTCGGGGACTCCTGCTTCTCGCTTACGGGTGCATGCCCACAGTATGTGCTGCAGCGTAGCTCTGGCTTCGCACGCTTTACAATCGTCGGACGAATAAGTGTCGGGGTAGCAGATGTGAAGGATCGCCGAGTTCGTATATTTGTGTGTCTGCAATTGCCTCCTGACAACCGCCCCTTTCTTGTTTAGTTAGGTGTGCGGGGGTGGGTATTTGCATCTGTTCAATCTGTAGTGTTGCGTGATGTCTCTGAAAGTGGTCCTGCGATCCCCCGCGAACAGTTGAATAAATAAATAAATAAATAAATAAATAAATAAATAAATAAATAAATAAATAGGCGCAACATTTGCCAGGCCCAATATTACAATGTGTAAGGTTGCATGAATTATGCAACAGAAAAATAAACAAACCACGTCGCATCAGCCAAAAAAGAAAAAAAAAAAGAAACCAGGCGACACATGTTGCCAGATAAGAGATGCACGACAGCTACCACTCGCTGTTTTCAGACTGCATTTCTTGCGGCGTGCAAGAATGCGCATTCGTTTTTATGTGTTTATTGTTTGAGCAACAAAATGTGATTCTTTTTTTTTTTTTCAAATGAGCGATTTAGGGCTATGAAAAGTTTCTGGCCTCGCTCCCATGCTCTTTTCGTATCATGATAAGGCCGCCTTCAAGTTAAGGTGTCTTTTCATTCAAAAAGGCACGTTTCTGTATCATGCCTTGCCTTTTTCTCAACCTTATGCTTTCCTTACCGTTATAAAAGGGCGCCTTTCAGCGTTGAGATAAGGTCCGTTTGTCAATACGGGCATAAGTAAATGTCAGCGGCTGCACAAACATACATGTGCTTCCGCAAACTGTCCTTTCACACAATAAGCGCCGGAAAAACTATTGTGCTGTGGGCCCTAACAGTTTTGCTTTATACGAATCAAGCAAGAATTAAGCCCGGGAAAGGTTCTGAGGCAACCAAAGCACAGATAGTTGACGCCCTTTGCATTTGCGGCACCCACCTGTAATTGAATGCTTTGCTTTTTGTAAGCAGTGCATTGTTTCGTAAATTTACGTACATTAAGAAAGCGGTTATGTAAGGACACTGCTCATAACAGACTGCCAATGGAGCCGGAGTCATAACGAAAACTGCACTCTTGCTACGCCAAAAGACCTCCGATGGTATGCTGGAATACTTACGTAACTTTTGCTTCATATTTAAAAGGCTACTAAGAATATGATAAAGGAGATCAAACAGACAGGTGCAAAATATACGCGGCTCATTTGTTTATTCCGAAATATTATTTTTTGCCAACCAATCAAAAAGAGCCGCTGTGGTTCACGGCATGTGCTCGCCAGTTTTCTGTGCAATAACCGGTAGCGGCATACATTTTACCGGAACCTGTATCGTACTGTAAGGCAGCGTCAGTGTACAGTTTCTTTTATTGCAGATCTCCTCGCCTCTATAATGCTTTCTGTTCTCTGTGTAAACAGCCTTCGCCTTTGGTGTTCGTGGGGATTGGTCTGTGTTCCGCAAACCTTTTTACGTGTGAGGGCCGAAGGAGGTTGTTCAGCTCTGACGGAGGCAGGTTCTTGCCATGCAACGTAGATAACAGTCGCTGCCCATTCCACGTACCCTTCAGCCCCGATTCCTTAACGATGCGTAAAGTCATGCGTTTACAGACGCCTGTACAATTTGGTGCCGCTATACTGAGGGAGGCTCGGTATCTCCTTTGAATCACATCTCAGCGTCTGCGCGAGTGCGTCTGTGCAGAGTAGCAACATGGCGGCGCCCTTGCAGATATCGATGTCAGAGAATAAGCACCACGAGGAGCTTTTCACCTGGCTTCGTTTATGCTAACTCTGTGGCTAAACGTTTCAGACTTGCTAGTGTGCCATTCCACGTGCTCTTCAGCCTCGATTCGTTTACGGTGCGTTACAGGGTGCGTTTGCAAGCGCCAGGACAATTTGGCGCCACCATACTGGGGGAGGCTTGGTAGGGCGTTGATTGCGCGTCTCTTTTGAATCACATGTCATCGTCTGTGCCTGTGCAGGTTAGCAACATGACGATGCCCTTGCAATTGTCTGTTTCAATGCTTGGGCGCCATGAGGAGCGTTTCCTCTGGAGTTGATGACATTAACTCTGCGGCTAAACGTTTCAGGCTTCCTAGTGTGATAAGCACCGCAGTACCTTTCTAGCTAGGGAGTGTCACTTCTGTGTTTGTTTGCTGTGTTCCCGTGATGTACGTTTAATCTGACGCTCATTGATTCTCTCGTTCCACTGATACATTTTTTTTTCTCGCAGAAAGAACATTGGAGCATATAAGTGACATCGAAACTACTACCAGCAAAGCTAGTTTTCACTTCGTGTGTTTCCAATGTTCCAACTTTTCCCGAAATTGACGCCCCGTGCATGGAACAAATTGTTATCACTGTTGAAGGCATTAAATTACTCATTAGTAACCTCAAAATATCTACTTCAGCTGGTGTTGACAACATTATTTCCAAGATATTAAAGAACACCGTCGGTGCCTCAAGCAAGATCTTATGCCATATTTTTCAACAATTCCTAGCATCTGGAAAGTTACCCACAGATTGGTTAATAAGAAAAATAATTCCAATTCACAAATCTGGAGATGCGCATACACCTGGCAACTACCGGCCCATATCTTTAACATGCATATGTTGCAAAATGCTCGAACACATAATCAGTTCACACTTGTACAGCCACCTAGAAGCTCACAATTTCTTTTTTTCTTATCGGCATGGATTTCGGAAAGAATTTTCCTGTGACACACAATTATTCGAACTAGCGACTGACTTGCACTTAAACATAGACTTCAACCTTCAAACTGACTGTATATTTCTTGACTTTTCTAAAGCTTTTGATCGCGTGCCCCACGGTCGCATAATTTCTAAATGATCTGCCCTACGCCTTGACACTTTAACGTTATCTTTGATTCGTAATTTTCTTTCTGTTCGAGAACAGTTTACTGTTGTTAAGAATTTCTCTTCCCCGCCTTCTTTTGTTAGCGTGCCACAAAGCAGCCTCCTCCGCCCCTTACTCTTCTTAATCCACATTAACGACTTGCCCACCCGGATTACTTCCTGCATACGTCTTTTTGCTTATGACTGCATAATCTACCGTCCTATTGACACAACTGACTATCACTTGGCGCTTCAAGCAGATCTTCACCTTATCGGTAACTGGTTTAACAAATGGCTCATGACACTAAACATTACAAAGTGCGAGGTGATGTGCTTCAGTCGAAAATATGTAAATTCTAAATTTTCGTATCATCTTAATAACACTGTGCTTTCTCACACTTCATCATACAAATACCATGGTGTTGTTCTCTCAGATAATATTTCTTGGGTCCCAAGAATCACTTATACATGCGCCAAAGCATCACGTTCTCTTGGCCATCTACGACGCATCTTGCGAAATGCCCCGCCAAACATTCCAGAACTCGCTTTCCAAACATTCATCTTGCCATAGTTAGAATTTGCGTCCTCAATTTGGTCCCTTCATCGAGATTACCCTAATAAATATGACCGAAATGATACAAAATAGAGCAGCCCAGTTGATATTACGTAAGTACGGCATAAACTCAAGCATTACACTAATAAACTAGACCTTCTGTTTCCGCAGTTAGATATCATCTGCAACATAGCTCTTCTGTGCTTTTTCCACAAATATATTTACACTAATAAACGAACCCGGTTACAACTGCAAATACCCCACTCTTTTTCACGCAGGTAACATAATCAATTCAGTTTAACGCGCATGTACGGTAAAACAAATGAACATAATGCATCTGCAATACCTCGTGCCATTCGTCTCTGGAATGCCCTCGCTGATAACATAGCCTCCATAGCTAATCCTCACAAGTTCCGCTCTCAGTTCCTCACGCTTTTCCCATTTAATACCATTCACGAGTGCCCAATCTAGTGTATTTGATCGCGTATTTTTACAATGTTGTATACTATTTTTCATAAACAGTATTCCTTTTGCTCTGCTAACAGTAAGAAGTGTTCTGGTGCCTTCAGATATTGCTTTGTATTACCTGTGCCTTCAATATTGTGTCACACGGTAATCTTTTTATAACACTGTTCCTGTTGGAAATTTGTCCTTTTAATACCTTTTCTATTTAATATGCCCCCATTACTTTACGCCCTGCCATAGGGCCTGTAAGGTTCTTTTGAATAAATGTCGCAAGGTTTCGCTAAACTGTGAGAAAGTGTCCCCGAACTTCTAATTAGTGGTCACTATCACAGTCGAGTGAAATTTCATAATATAATGCGGTGCAAGTCAGCTACATAGGCGATCGGTGTTTGCTTGCGGTATGGTCAGGTGAGCAATAAGTGGCATACGAAATTGTAATGTGTATAGAGGTTTTCAGTTGCTTTTATATCTACGTATCATTGAAAGAGGCAAGCTGAAATTTCAAGTTTATCTTCAAATTGTAAGCTCAAAAATTTAGAACGATTTAAAGAACGGGGGTAGCAGGATTTTATTACCCCAAAAATTTAGACACCTCGATCAGATTATCCTTTCATATGGACTTTCTTCTAGACGCTTGTGAAAAAGGACATTTCTTGCACATGAGGTTGGTTGCTTATTTCTAACACGGCGGTGACAATTCCGTCATGTTTATATAGGCCAAATACTAGGTGTCGGACCCTTGGTTCATGTGGGAACCTCGCCGTGTGTTGGGTTTTCCGAAAACTGGAAGATTCGTTGGCAGTGCGTTGAGATTCGCCTGAACCTGCTTCCGGGTCTCCTGTATATGCATCTTTCTACACTTGATTTCGCTGATGATGCAACTGTTGCGTTCAGATTCTTACCACACGTATTGTACCGAGCTGTATTGAATTTCCCTCTTTTGTGTTGCCTGAAAAAACCACATGATTATGAGGCACGTCGTAGCGGAGAACTACTAATAAACATTGACCACCTGGTGTTGTTTATCCTGCCCACAATGCATTGGGCACGGCCGCTTCTGAATTTCGTCCCCATTGAAATGCGGTCGCCGTGGTGGATTTGCTCGCACGCCCTCGGCCTTACCGGCGCAAGGCCATAGCCACTACGCCACCACGGCGGGTGGCTGTTAACACCACCAAGCACAATGGACTCACCATCAACCCTGCGGAAACGCGTTGGAAGTGAACCAAGGGCAGCACCTTGATTTCAAGTGTTGGCATGAGCGTTGCGTATTGGCGTACGCCCCGAGTCCTCTTTATCGGCATTACCAACGGTAACGCTCGATTGGCTAAGACCCGACAGCGCATCCGTCCGTGTGTCTCACCAACATGTCGAGCCGTACTGCTGACTATTCCCGAACGTATGGAAGGTTCGTAACCTCCAAAGGCCCGACTTCTTTGGCGACTTAATCAATTCAAGCTGCATAATGAGGCTTTACATCGGTACGTTTATCGCGTCGACGGCAATAATTGGGTCCCGCTGATATCACGTTCTCTGCAACGTGAGATACTCGAAGCCTTTCACCATCATCCAACGGCCGGTCATCTAGGCTACCACAAGACTTAGGACAGAATACTAAGTCGCTGCTCCTGACGTGGCCTGTCTTCAGCCGTTGCGAAGTATGTTGCATCCTGCGTTAATCGTCAAAGCCGCAAACGACCGACAACAGCTCCTTCTGGCTCTTTACAACATCTGCCTTGTCCCGCTTGGCCTTTAGAAGTACTCGGAAGAGATTTGCATGGTCCTCTTCCCATGACCTCACATGGTAATCGTTGGATTGTGACGACTGTCGACTAACACGCTAGGCGGGGACAAGTTATCTACTATTGGGGAGTTCTGCTGAAGCCGCCAATTTCTTTCTGCGCAACATATTCTTACGCAATGACGCTCCGCACGTTCACCTCTGCAACTGCGGCAAACTCTTCCTCCCTTCTGTCCTGAGCGAAGTTCTGCGCGCTTCAAATACAATTCACAAGACGACTTCCAGCTACCACCCGCATACCAACGGCTTGACGGAGCGCTTTCATCGTACCCTCTCCGACATGATTGCGACCTACATCCGCCCCGACCACACGAACTGAGAGGCAATCCTGCCGTTCGTGACATTTGCCTATAAAACGGCTACGCAACGCACCACCGGCTTTTCACCCATTTCCCTCACCTAAGGCAGCTCACCAAGTTTCGTTTTCGAAGTACCGTTCCTTTCAACTCATGTATCCCCAGTAGCTCCTTTCTCGGAACAGTTCCGTCTCACGTAGCGGACGGCCGCCACGTCACCCGCCTTAACACCCGGCATCTCCCAGGACGCTCGCAAGTCTCGTTACGACTCGACTCACAGTGCTGTGACTTTTTTATCCTGGCGACGACGTTCTTCTTTGCACTCCCGCACGCGTTCCTCACTTATGCGGAAAATTTCTGACGCGTATTATTGGTCCTTACGCGGTCATTGCGCAGACATCACTTGTCAATTACCGCATCTCGCCTCTTAGAACGTGGTCCGTCCACCGCTGCCGCGGAAGATAGTGCATGCATCTCGTTTAAATATATATACTCGACGCATTGCATAGTACTTCCGCGCGGCCAGGCGGTCACTCCTCCACCGAGAGGGAATTATTGTGAGCGCAACACATGCCTGACATTTAACTTCATCATCTCTACATATCATCATTTATTGTACATCTTTTTCGACTGTACATATCATAACCAGCTGCGCAGGTAAATCGTCGTGGTAGCAGCACGGGCGCGGCTCGAATAAAGCAGTTTCTTAGAATGTATTGCTTCCCGAATATAAGGAGTGACAAAAGCAGGCGACACATCGACTTATGTTTCTCTTTCCTGATAAGTGCTCCGCAACCTTGGTCGTGCTGGGCCGCGGCAGCCTAAGACGGGGGACACCGCAACGGTTGGCATTCAACCATTCGGGTTGAATGCACGCTGTGGCGCTAACGAAATTTTCGACAACGCCTGGCGGTGTCGTTGCTCTCCAACGTCTCTTTTTTTTTTTTTTTTGCCTAGTTTTCCGAGAATTGAGAGATGTGAAGCAATATAACTCACGGGTTCGGACCATCCCCTTTGTGTCCGTGGCTATCGCCCTGCGCCATTTCTGTTCTCAAGTTGTCCCAACACTTGCGTAGCTGCTGGTAGGCGCTCGGGTGGAGTCCCTTTTTACATTCGAACTTTCCTTCTGTCTGCTTCCGTTTCTTTTCCTCCTTGATTAGGGAGCCTGCATCCGCACGCTTGCTTTCTAGCATGCTGCAGTGTCTCGTCACGAAGACACCCGAATTGAGCCCTCGTCCTCGGTATAGTTGATCATTGTTCTCTAAAACATACACACGAGAAGTCCTCCAATAAGCAAGCGAAAGCTTTAAAAAAAGATAATGATTCGCAAATAAACAAATATACAAGTAAAAGAAATACACGCAAATTTTGCATCTCCACAAGATACAAAATTCGGGGAATCATGCAAGATAAAACGCAAACATATCTCGCCGCATCACCGAAAGAAGAAAACGGAAAAAATTGGCTGCGCTCTAGTTTAGATAATTCTACACATGCTGAGAGAAAGCTTGTTTTAGCCTGGTTAAGTCTTGCTTCCACTTGGTCAACCTTTGATTTAGCTGTAATTATTATGCTTAGGTATACAATCCATCGTTAAGCCAGGTATGACGGCTGTGCCAAGGTCAGTGGCTAGACGTGGCTGTCATTAGGCTCGGGTAGACACGCATCGTTCGACGGTGCGACACATGTTGGGCCACAGGGAAGAGTAAGTGCTAGACAAGCAAAGAGACGACGCGAACATGCGCAAACGTAGAGGGCGCGAACGCGGTCGCTACGTTGATCTCGACGGTGCGACGCCTGCTGCATGCCGGACCCTCTCCAGTGAAGCAACTCGCTGGGCGATATGTGCGGGTGGTCAGACGCCGCTTGGCGACGACGGCTCCCGCTTCCTCTCAACGCTGGGAGAAGTCTCGGCCTCGCTCTCGCCCATGGCTCTCCTCGAGCTGACTAGACTCCCTGTACATGCTCCCGCAGGGAGCAGAGTTTCGCGTAGGTCCGCCATTGTGTTCCTGCTGCGCAGTTAAGCTGCTCCTCGAAGGCGCAACAGACAAGTGCCGAGCGGTGTTCCATTTGCTTTCTTCTCTGCTGGTCGTGATTTACATGCGGCAACTGTTCGCAAGCAGCGAGCAAGACGAGACTTTTTATGCAGGCTTCGCTGGAAGGATTGGCGCAGCCGGAGGGATGCGAACCCCCCGAAATTTTTAGTTTATACGTGCGTAAATACACGCACATGTACAAACACACGCACGAACGTACATATAGAGTACTACACCCCTCGATCGCTCGAAATAAAATCATGCCTACGCCCGTGGCTCAAAAAGGTCAAAAATTCACGTGCAAACGCGCGTTACCTTGCAACAAAAAGCGGTGCAATGTTTTTCAGCATGCATATGAAGTTTCCTAGCGAAGGCCGGAATGCGAAAAATGTTTTAAACGGTGTTAAAGAAAACTTCGGACACGTGTGGTGGACAATGATGTGAGCACATTCTTGATGTCAAAACCAGACGAATAATTATCGTGGCCAAGAAAACTATTGTTCCTCCAGCTATGTCAGTCACCGTTAACCGTGACCATAATTCATCATTAACCGTCATTCACAGCTGCTGCTCGTTTTCGATATATGCGGTACCGGCACGTTGATTTAAACGAATTTCAAATGTTCCCATGAGCCCATTTCATGCAAAGCTTATTTTTACGATTTATACCGCAAACTTAAGAGGAAGCTTTAGCTCGGGCCCCACTCCTACGCGGCCTATTCAAATACATGTAGAAACGCAAAAACGTTTTTCTGAGATAACCCGCGGACCGATTTTAATGAAATTTGTTACTTTTGAGACAGAAAGTTAATTTCTAGTGACTGTTGGAAGCGGAATTTCGATTTAGCACTTGAATTTTCCTAAAAAGATTTTCAAAAATTCAGAAGATTGAAAAATATAGAAGCACGAAGTTTACAACCTAATAGCTCTGCATCAAGAATAGATATCGTGGTTCTGTAAACGGCATCCATTAGATCATTCAAAGCGGACAAATTTCATGTCATTTTACATCTTACGTGAGTTTGTTACGTTGTTTACGAGGGTTCTGCAAAAGTTGTAATTACATATTAATACATTTTTTGAGATTCATGTATAAAATGTCAAATTTGTCCGCTTTAGATGTGCTATTAGGTACAATTCAGAGAATTGCGATATCACCTTTTCTTGCTGAGTTACGGAGTTGTAAACTTGATAGTATCGTTTTCCAAAAATTTGCGATTTTTGCCAATTTTTAATAAAAAATTGACGACCTAAATCAAAAATCCGAAACCAACAGTCACTAGATTTTAAGCTTTTCTCTTAAATGCAACAAACCCCGTCAAATTTGGTGTTGTGGTTGCCAAGAAAAACGAATTCTCCTTTTACATGTATTTAGATAGGAGCACCAGAGCTAAAGCTTCCTCTTAACAGCTGCTTCGTAACAGCAAATCTGCAAGTGGAAAAAAATTCAAGCTGCACGAGCTTCAAGATCAAATTTATTTCGTACAAGGGAATGGATGAGGAATAGGTGGTGGAAGCAGGGGATCAGTACTGGTCCTTGGGTCAGAATTCAAAGTCACTGGAGGTATTAAGAATAACAACAGGTTATTTTTATTGCACTAATCACATAAGATAACAAAATGCAAAGTAATATTCCACAGATTGCATACTGTAATATGACAACACATTCTTGTTTATCTCTTCGCACTGCCCAGATTATTTACTATGACACAGCGATTATAACACGTAGAAAAATAAATTTGTAAAAAAAAAATCACCTACTGCGGGCGGTAACTGCTGAAGCTATCATAGCTGTCTCAACAACGGGAGCGCACGATGTTTTCGCATACTACAAAACAATGAACACAAGTACATTAATCGACGTCGCATGAAGTCAGAACGCCGACAACAAAAACACCGCAGTAGAGAAAAGCCGGAATGCAGCGTGAAAATTGTATCTGCTAGTATTTACTCTGTTTTGAACACACTGTTATAGAGCCGCATAAACAGAACAATCGAAAAAACTACGCAGCGAATTGGGCGAGTTGGTAAGTTAACAATCTTGCGTATATGCGCAACAAACACAGATGCATCGTCCATTTTTGTCTCGCGTCTGTGTGGCGTTGCACACTATATTCTAAAAATTGCGCAAGTGAAGAACCTCTCATTTCAGCGTGTACAGGAGTGTTACTCGATATAAATGCTGCTTTAGTGTAAACAAGGCGAACGCACCTCGCATATCCTGGTCCCTTTCGGAGCTGGCCGGTCTCGTCCGTCCGCACGGAACCGCGTAAAAAGCTTTCAGACGATCCCCGCGATTTGTGCAGTTTGGTGCGCTGCACCCCATCATATTGGAATGCAACTGTCAAACTGCGTGTTTCGTACCACTTCACCAAAGTTATTAACATAGTATCGTGAAATAGCGTACCTACAAGCTCGAGCCAATAAGTGCAACGCACGCTTGACAGTCCGCTGATTGCAATTTCAATGGAACTCACAGAAACGAGTCGGCGCCGCGCCCGTAATCTTGGCTTCGTAGCGGCGCAGATGAACATTTGATATCGTTTTTGCATCACGTGATAACTCTCGGCGAATAGCGGTGCGAATGGTGGCGGAAAAGTTATGCACAGCTCTGCTCCCTGCACGAGCATATACAGGAACACTAGAGCGGAATGCGCGAGCGCGCCACTTCTCTTAGCTAGGCGCGCGGCGAGTCACGTGGTCAGGCGGCGACCCGGCTGCGGAAAGTGCGTGCGCCAAGCCGGCGCCGGCGGAGCAGCTCGGCGCGCCGAGTCACGTGATGCGTTGTGTTGTGCCGTACCACGTGCCTATCATCGAGGCACGGCCGCTCAATGGAAGCAAGGTTTGAACACACTTGTTTGTTTCCATTGTTTCCATTGAACACACTTGTTTGTTTCCATTGAGCGGCCGTGATCGAGGTGACGGAAGCTGTCACACTACGTGCACCACGTGCATATCTTAGGGGCGACGCGAGCTCCCACTTCTCCGCGACGAATCAAGAATCGATGCGAGTGACGTCAGCACCTGCCCCGACTGGTTCCTGCCGACGATGAATCGCCGAATGGGACTTAAAGGAGAGAGAGAGAGAGTCGCCCCCAGCCGCCCAGTCGGTGTGTTGCGCTCTTACAGCTACGTGTAGGCAATCGTCCACTACCTGCAAATTTTGTGTAACGTTTTTCGTTTCTTCTTCGTCTCCGAAAAGAGTCCGCCTCTCGTCCTACACCCCGAAGTCACAACTGTTGCGAAGGCTACGGCGAACCTCTGGTCAAATGAAGGTCACATTGCTGGCGACGGTGAAACTTGACTCGACGCGGTGAGGAAAGCTTTCTCTTTAAAGGAAACCGGCCGGAACGTGTTGCCAAATGAGAGATGCACGACAGCCACAACCCGCATTTTCTAAACTGCATTCTACACGGAGCGTAATAATGCGTATTCCTTTTTTTTTACATCGAGAGTTTCGTGCAACAAAATGTTATTCTTCTTAAACATCACCGATTCAAAGCTATAAAACGTTGGTAGCCTCACTCCCATGCTCATTTCTTGTGATAAGGCCGCGTTTCGTAAGGGTGCCTTTTCAAGCAAGAAGCACGTTTTTGTAACACGTCTTGCCTTTTCCTCTAACTTATGCTCTCCTTACCATTACAAAAGTGCGCTTTTAGCTTTAAGGTGAGCTGGGTTTGTTAATGCGTGCCTAAATAAATAAATAAGAAATAAATGAAAAATAATTAATTAATAAAGTCATCAAGTGGTGAAGGCGCTTTTCTGCTTCTTGAGGACGACAGACTTGTGTGAATGTCTGTGACTACTAATGCAATTTCTATTAGAACACACCCATCAGCGAACTCACCGCTAATTTCCTTGTTTCCTTCCCCCTTGTGTGCCCTGTCATCTTTGTTTTACCCTTTCCCATTCCCCCGGTGTAGGGTAGGCAACCGCACGTTATCTCGTTAACCTCCCTGCTTTCTGCTTTTCTCTTTCCTCCGCCAAATAATTTTTAGCGGGTGCACAAACATTCCTTTCATCGAAGTAGTGTCGGAAAAAGTCTTGTGCTGTGGGCATTAAGGCTTTTCCTCCATACAAAACAACCAACAAATAAGGACGGGTTCGGCGCTAGGAGACAGTCATAGCATAGATAGTTGAGGTCCTTCATCTTTGTGGCACCCAGCTGTAATGGAATGGTTTGCTTTTGTAAACAGGGCATCTTTCGGTAAATTAATATACCTTTCTTCACGTCAAGCAAAGAGGGCGTTAGCTGAAGACGAAAGTTCCTTATTGCCCATGGAGCGAGAATTATATTGAAAACTGGTCCCTTAGCTTTGCGACACCCTTCTGTATTGGTATAGTTTGCTTTTGTAAGCGGTGAATTTTTTCGTAAATGCGTAGACCTGTCCTCAGGTGTAGCAAAGAGGGTATGAGCGGAGAACTCGAAGGCCTCATTGCCAACGGAGCTAGAGTTACAATGAAAACTGCACTCAACAACCACAGTTACTATCAAAACTTGTGCTTTACCTATTGCAGTGGTTGACTTTTGTAAGCGGTGCATTTTCCCCTAAATGTCTACACCTGCCTTTGCCGAAACGCACTCAACAACCACAGTTACTATCAAAACTTGTGCTTTACCTATTGCAGTGGTTGACTTTTGTAAGCGGTGCATTTTCCCCTAAATGTCTACACCTGCCTTTGCCGAAACGTCGCCGCGAGATTCGCCAATGGAGCCAGAGTTACACTGAAAACTGCACTCTTGCTACATCAAAAGACCGCCGTAAATGCGCTGGGTTTCCTACATAACCTTCGCTTAATTTTTCAAAGTGTGCTGAGCATATAGGAATGCCGACCAAACAATAACAAGACATCTTTGCCGCAGCTCATGTCTTTATTTTGAAATTTTCCTTTTTTTGTATTGAAAAGTTCAGTATCGCTTTTTTTTTGCAAAATATGTTTTGTTGTCCACTACCTAGCTACATAGAGCGCCAATGTATGAAGTTCTTATGTTTTTACCGCTAAACGTATTAGAGCAAAAGCTTTCCCAAAAAACGTCGCCACAGCAAACACTGTTGGTACGACTAAATTTTGTAATGCTAAAAATACTAAAGAAATATTATTCAACAGCAATCGTTTGTAAGCATCATTTAAGTGCCCAAAAACGTGTAAACAGCACAGTTTTATTGGGCCTTACACGGTCATTGCTGAGACATAACCCTGTCCATTTCCGCGTCTCGCCGCTTATAACGCCGTCCGTTCCCCGTTGCTGTGGGACAGAGATAACGGATGTCTCTCGTTTAATGCCATATACTCGACGCATATCATAATACTACCGTTCGGCCAGGCGGGGGCTTCCAAAGCGAGAGGGAATTAGTGCGAGCGCAGGAGAGGCCTAACTTTCAACTTCATCGCCTCTACATATCATCATCCATTGTACATCTTCTTCATCTGTTTATATAATGAGGGAACGTATCCTGGCCGCGGCGCCGGCATTTCGATGGGGGCAAAATGAGAAAACACCCGTGTACTTAAATTTAGGTGTACGTTAAAAAGCCCCAGCCACGTGGTCGAAATTTCAGGAGTCCTCTACTAAGGCGTGTGCTTGTGATGACCCTAATATGGGGGCAAAGGTTCCTGTACTCAAAAGGTTCTGATGGTTCTCTTAGGCGGAGCCTCCGAGAACCCCATTGAGGACAAAGCCGTTCGTTTCGAACACACACACAAACGTTTAATGGAACTGAAGAAGGCTAAAAAATAAATAGAAGAACATAGCAAATATAAAAGAAACACTCAAATACACATCAGGACACACATTTGGGGCTAGTGCGGAGCTAAGTAGTGCGTGAGTCCGGGCTTGCCACGGCGGCAGGGACACACAACAGTCTAGACGCGGCGACGCGGCGACAAGCTGACGAAAGGAGTGGCGCCGGTCTCACCAAAGGTCGTGGTGTACGTTGGTTGACCGGGCGACCGGAGCTGGCTAGCTCTGGTCGGGAGAAGTAAACCGGCTTGGCGGCACGACAGACGGGGGCGGCGTTCTGGCCGGGCAGCTGGCGTAGAACTCGGGCCCGTAGCCCAACTGTTCTCGTGCTGCGCACGGGCGCAGAAGCTCACCGGCCTTGAGGAGCTGGCGGCCCGCTCAGGTAGACGGGCGACGCACAGGAACAGGTTGGCAGGAGGCCCCGGTCGGGTGAAGTCCTGGTGGCTCGGGTCCGGAACCCGACGGCCCGTCTTCAACGCCCGCTCCGGTGGTTGACGTGCTCCTGCCGTCGCTTCCTCGAATTCTCCTGGCGTCTTCCCTGCGTCTCCTCTGCGTCTCCCTGCATGTCCTCCGCCTCTCCTCTGCGTCTCCTTGCGTGTCCTCTCGTTCTGCCAGCGACCACGCTTTTTCTTCTGATCTGGCCGATTTGGCATTTTCCGATTGGCTGCCTGACTCCCCGTGGTCTTTCCTAATTGGTTGCTTTTCTTCTTTTTGTTGTTTTTCATGCGCCGCGCCTTCTCGTGCCGGACGCTCTTCAAAGCCGTTGTTTTCCTTCTTCAAGCATGGAATCCGCCTCTGCGCCCGTGTACTCATTGTCGTCTGCTCTTGACCGTCGCGATCACCGCACCATGTCGCGCACCACACATCACAGGGCTATAATCAGAAAGTGGTGTGGGCAAGTGAAGCCCCATAATTAAATTTTGTATATATCATCACCAGCTGCACAGCTTGACCCTCGCGGTAGCAGCACGAGCTCGGCTGCAATAAACTGGTTCCTTACAATATGTCGCTTCCCGAATACAGGGAGGGAGAAAAGCAGGCGACACTCTGACTTTTCTTTCTCCTTCCTGATATGTGTTCCGCAGCCTTGGTCGTGTGGGACCGCGGCAACCTAAGACAGGGGACACCGCAACGGCGGGCATTCAGCCATTCGGACAGAATGCACGCCGCGGCGCTAACGAATCTGGCGACGACGCTCGGCGGTGCCGTTGCTATCTAACGTTTTTTTTTTTTTTCGAGAAGCAAGAGATGACAAGGAATATAACTCACGGGTCCAGGGCACTTCCTTTGGGTCGGTGGCTGTCCACCTGCGCCATTTTTCTTTTCAAGCGGTCCCAACCCTTGCGTAGCTCCTGCTCGGCGCTCGGGCGGACTCCGTTTTTACATTTGAACTCTCCTTCGGTCAGTGTATGTTTATTTATTTTCTTTTCCCTTAGAGACAGTGCATCAGCACGCTTGTTTTCTACCACGTGGCAGTGTCTCGTCTCGAGGTGTGTCAGAATTGACGGCTCCTCCGTGGTGAGGTATATTATGATTCTCTGAAACATACTCACAACAAATCATGGAATAAGGAAGTGATTATCACAAATAATGAACTATATATATATATATATATAAGTGGGTGGGTGTGTGTGTGTGTGTGTGAAGTAAAAGAGTACGACGTACGTTGAATAGCACAGTAAATTTGATGGACGTGTCGGCTGGTGGACCAGCCTGTATTTATATGTGGTATTCTTACAAGATGCAAATTTATCCGAATCGTGCAAGAGAAAGTGGAAAGAAATCTCGCGTCATCACCGGAAAAAGAAAAACGAAGAAAAATTGGCTGCAGCTTAGCTCAGCTAACCCTGGATATGCAAACCCTGGATAAGGCCGCCTTCAAGTTAGGGTGTCTTTTCATTCAAAAAGGCACGTTTCTGTATCATGCCTTGCCTTTTTCTCAACCTTACACTTTCCTTATCGTTATAAAAAGGCGCCTTTCAGCTTTGAGATAAGGTCCGTTTGTCAATACGAGCATAAGTAAATGTCAGCGGCTGCACAAACATACATGTGCTTCCGCAAACTGTCCTTTCACACACTAAGCGTCGGAAAAACTATTATGCTGTGGGCCTTAACGGTTTTGCTTTATACGAAACAAGCAAGAATTAAGCACGGGAAAGGTGCTAGGAGACAACCAAAGGACTGATAGTTGACGCCCTTTACATTTACGGCTTTTTGTAAGCAGTGCACTGTTTCGTAAATTTGTGTACATAAAGGAAGCGGTTATCTATCGACAATCCCCGGCAAGCAGCGCCAATGGAGCCGAAGTCATAATGAAAACTGCACTCTTGCTACGCCAAAAGACATCCGATGGTACGCTGGCATCCTTAAGTAACTTCTGGTTTATTTTTAAAAGGCTACTAAGAATATGATAAAGGCGATCAAACAAACAGGTGTAAAATATCCGCGGCTCATTTCTTTATTCCGAAATATTATTTTTTGCCAATCAATCAAAAAGAGCCGCTGTGGCTCACGACATGTGCTCGCCAGTTTTCTGTGCAATAACCGGTGGCGGCATACATTTTACCGGAACCTGTATCGTACTGTAAGGCAGCGTCAGTGTACAGTTTCTTTTATTGTAGATCTCGTCGCCTCTATAATGCTTTCTGTTCTCTGTGTAGACTGCCTTCGCCTTTGGTGTTCATGGGGATTGGTCTGGGTTCCGTAAACCTTTTTACGTGTGAGAGCCGAAGGAGGTTGCTCAGCTCTGACAGATGCAGGTCCTTGCCCTGCAATGTAGATAACAGAAGCTGCCCATTCCACGTACCCTTCAGCCTCGATTCTTTAACGATGCGTCAAATCATACGTTTACAGACGCCTGTACAATTTGGTGCCACCATACTGAGGGAGGCTCGGTATCTCCTTTGAATCACGTCTCAGCGTCTGCGCGAGTGCGTCTGTGCAGAGTAGCAATATGGCGGCGCCCTTGCAGTTGTCCATATCAATGAATAAGCACCACGAGGAGCTTTTCATCTGGTTTCGATTATACTAACTCTATGGCTAAACGTTTCAGACTTGCTAGTGTGCCATTCCACGGTCTCTTCAGGCTCGATTCGTTTACGGTGCGTTAAAGGATGCGTTTGCAAGCGCCAGGACAATTTGCCGCCACCATACTGGGGGAGGCTTGGTAGGGCGTTGATTGCGCGTCTCTGTTGAATCACATCCCATCGTCTGTGCCTGTGCGCATGTGCAGATTAGCAGCATGACGATGCCCTTACAATTGTCTATTTCAATGCTTGGCGCCATGAGGAGCGTTTCCTCTGGAGTTGATTAATCTAACCCTGTGGCTAAACGTTTCAGACTTCCTAGTGTGATAAGCACCGCAGTAGCTTTCTAGCTAGGGAGTGTCACTACTGAGTTTGTTTGCTATGTTCACGTGATGTACGTTTAATCTGACGTTCATTGATTCCCTCGTTTCACTGATGTTTTTTTTTTCTTGTAGAAAGAACATTGAAGCATATAACTCACATCGGAACTACTACCAGCAAAGCTAGTTTTCACTTCGTGTGTTTCCAATGTTCCAACTTTTCCCGAAATTGACGCCCCGTACATGGAACAAACTGTTATCACTGTTGAAGGCATTAACTCATTAGTAACCTCAAAATATCTACTTCAGCTGGTGTTGACAACATTAATTCCAAGATTTTAAAGAACACCGTCGCTTGTGAAAGAACAAATTTCTTGGGCATGCGGTTGCTCGTTTAATAATAACATGGCGGTGACGATTCCGTCATCTTCGTATATGCCAAATGCTGTAGGCATCGGATCCTTGATTTATATGGGAGCCTTGTCCTGTGAGCGTTTTTTTCGAAAACTGGTAGAACCGTTTGCGAGCTTTGAGATTAGCATGATTGTGCTTTGGCTCTCTGGTATATGCATGCCGCTAGATTAATTTGGCTGATGATACAACTGTGGCGTTAGAATTCTCACCATACATATTGTGTCAGGTTGTAATGCAACAAATGGGTCCCAGTCATGCCACGTTATCTGCCACGTCAGGTGCGCGATGCCTTTCTTGATCATCCGACGGCCGGTCATCTAGGCTACTACAAGACTTAGGACAGAATGCGGAGTCGCTGCTCCCGGCCTGGCCTGTCTTCAGCTGTTTCGAACTATGTTGAATCCTTCGTTAATCGTCGAAGCCGCAAAAGACCGACAACAGCTCCTTCTGGCTCTGTACAACATCTCCCTTGTCCCGCTTCGCCTTTAGAAGTACTCGGAAGAGATTTGCATGGTCCTCTTCCCATGACCTCACATGGTAATCGTTGGATGGTGGCGACTCTCGACTATGTAACACCCTACGCGAGGACAAGTTATATACTATTGGGGAGTGCTCCTGAAGCCGCCGATTTCTTTCTGCGCAACATATTCTTACGCAATGGCGCTTCGCATGTCCACCTCAGGAACCGCGGCAAACCCTTCCTCTCTTCTGTCCTTAGCGAAGTTCTGCGCACTTCAAACACAATTCACAAGACGACTTCCATTTACCACCCGCATACCAACGGCTTGACGGAGCGTTTTCATCGTACCCTCTCCGACATGATTGCGATCTACATCCGCCCCGACCACACGAACTGAGAGGCAATCCTGCCGTTCTTGACATTCGCCTATATAACGGCTACGCAACGCACCACCGGCTTTTCACCCTTTTCCCTTGCCTATAAGGCAGCTCACCAAGTTTCGTTCTCGATGTACCGTTCCTTTCGGCTCATGTATCCCCAGTAGCTCCTTTCTCGGAACAGTTCCGTCTCGCGTAGCGGACGGCCGTCACGTCGCCCGCCCTAACACCCGGCATCTCCCAGGACACTCGCAAGTCTCGTTACGACTCGACTCACCGTGCTGTGACTTTTTCTCCTGTCGACGAAGTTCTTCTTTGCACTCCTGCGCGCGTTCCTCGCTTATGCGAAAAATTGCTCACGCGTATTATGCGTATTATTGGACCTTACGCGGTCGTTGCGCAGACATCACCTGCCAATTACCGCATCTCGCCACTTAGAACGCCGCCCGTCCACCGCTGCCGCGGAAGATAGATAGTGCATGTCTCGTTTAAATGTATATACTCGACGCATTGCATAATACTTCCGCGCGGCCAGGCGGTCACTCCTCCACTGAGAGGAAATTATTGTGAGCGCAACACATGCCTGGTTTTTATCTTCATCATCTCTACATATCATCATTTATTGTACATCTTTCTCGACTGTATATATCATCACCACCTGCGCAGCTAAATCGTCCTGGTAGCAGAACGGGCTCCGCTCGAATAAAGTAGTTTCTAGAATATATTGCTTCCCGAACAAAAGGAGTGAAAAAAGCAGGCGACACATTGACTTATGTTTCAATTCAAGCTGCACGAGCTTCAAGATCAAATTTATTTCGTACAAGGGAATGGATGAGGAATAGGTGGTGGAAGCAGGGGATCAGTACTGGTCCTTGGGTCAGAATTCAAAGTCACTGGAGGTATTAAGAATAACAACAGGTTATTTTTATTGCACTAATCACATAAGATAACAAAATGCAAAGTAATATTCCACAGATTGCATACTGTAATATGACAACACATTCTTGTTTATCTCTTCGCACTGCCCAGATTATTTACTATGACACAGCGATTATAAAACGTAGAAAAATAAATTTGTAAAAAAAAATCACCTACTGCGGGCGGTAACTGCTGAAGCTATCATAGCTGTCTCAACAACGGGAGCGCACGATGTTTTCGCATACTACAAAACAATGAACACAAGTACATTAATCGACCTCGCATGAAGTCAGAACGCCGACAACAAAAACACCGCAGTAGAGAAAAGCCGGAATGCAGCGTGAAAATTGTATCTGCTAGTATTTACTCTGTTTTGAACACACTGTTATAGAGCCGCATAAACAGAACAGTCGAAAAAACTACGCAGCGAATTGGGCGAGTTGGTAAGTTAACAATCTTGCGTATATGCGCAACACAACACAGATGCATCGTCCATTTTTGTCTCGCGTCTGTGTGGCGTTGCACACTATATTCTAAAAATTGCGCAAGTGAAGAACCTCTCATTTCAGCGTGTACAGGAGTGTTACTCGATATAAATGCTGCTTTAGTGTAAACAAGGCGAACGCACCTCGCATATCCTGGTCCCTTTCGGAGCTGGCCAGTCTCGTCCGTCCGCACGGAACCGCGTAAAAAGCTTTCAGACGATCCCCGCGATTTGTGCAGTTTGGTGCGCTGCACCCCATCATATTGGAATGCAACTGTCAAACTGCGTGTTTCGTACCACTTCACTAAAGTTATTAACATAGTATCGTGAAATAGCGTACCTACAAGCTCGAGCCAATAAGTGCAACGCACGCTTGACAGTCCGCTGATTGCAATTTCAATGGAACTCACAGAAACGAGTCGGCGCCGCGCCCGTAATCTTGGCTTCGTAGCGGCGCAGATGAACATTTGATATCGTTTTTGCATCACGTGATAACTCTCGGCGAATAGCGGTGCGAATGGTGGCGGAAAAGTTATGCACAGCTCTGCTCCCTGCACGAGCATATACAGGAACACTAGAGCGGAATGCGCGAGCGCGCCACTTCTCTTAGCTAGGCGCGCGGCGAGTCACGTGGTCAGGCGGCGACCCGGCTGCGGAAAGTGCGTACGCCAAGGCGGCGCCGGCGGAGCAGTTCGGCGCGCCGAGTCACGTGATGCGTTGTGTTGTGCCGTACCACGTGCCTATCATCGAGGCACGGCCGCTCAATGGAAGCAAGGTTTGAACACACTTGTTTGTTTCCATTGTTTCCATTGAACACACTTGTTTGTTTCCATTGAGCGGCCGTGATCGAGGTGACGGAAGCTGTCACACTACGTGCACCACGTGCATATCTTAGGGGCGACGCGAGCTCCCACTTCTCCGCGACGAATCAAGAATCGATGCGAGTGACGTCAGCACCTGCCCCGACTGGTTCCTGCCGACGATGAATCGCCGAATGGGACTTAAAGGAGAGAGAGAGAGAGTCGCCCCCAGCCGCCCAGTCGGTGTGTTGCGCTCTTACAGCTACGTGTAGGCAATCGTCCACTACCTGCAAATTTTGTGTAACGTTTTTCGTTTCTTCTTCGTCTCCGAAAAGAGTCCGCCTCTCGTCCTACACCCCGAAGTCACAACTGTTGCGAAGGCTACGGCGAACCTCTGGTCAAATGAAGGTCACATTGCTGGCGACGGTGAAACTTGACTGGACGCGGTGAGGAAAGCTTTCTCTTTAAAGGAAACCGGCCGGAACGTGTTGCCAAATGAGAGATGCACGACAGCCACAACCCGCATTTTCTAAACTGCATTCTACACGGAGCGTAATAATGCGTATTCCTTTTTTTTTACATCGAGAGTTTCGTGCAACAAAATGTTATTCTTCTTAAACATCACCGATTCAAAGCTATAAAACGTTGGTAGCCTCACTCCCATGCTCATTTCTTGTGATAAGGCCGCGTTTCGTAAGGGTGCCTTTTCAAGCAAGAAGCACGTTTTTGTAACACGTCTTGCCTTTTCCTCTAACTTATGCTCTCCTTACCATTACAAAAGTGCGCTTTTAGCTTTAAGGTGAGCTGGGTTTGTTAATGCGTGCCTAAATAAATAAATAAGAAATAAATGAAAAAATTAATTAATAAAGTCATCAAGTGGTGAAGGCGCTTTTCTGCTTCTTGAGGACGACAGACTTGTGTGAATGTCTGTGACTACTAATGCAATTTCTATTAGAACACACCCATCAGCGAACTCACCGCTAATTTCCTTGTTTCCTTCCCCCTTGTGTGCCCTGTCATCTTTGTTTTACCCTTTCCCATTCCCCCGGTGTAGGGTAGGCAACCGCACGTTATCTCGTTGACCTCCCTGCTTTCTGTTTTTCTCTTTCCTCCGCCAAATAATTTTTAGCGGGTGCACAAACATTCCTTTCATCGAAGTAGTGTCGCAAAAAGTCTTGTGCTGTGGGCATTAAGGCTTTTCCTCCATACAAAACAACCAACAAATAAGGACGGGTTCGGCGCTAGGAGACAGTCATAGCATAGATAGTTGAGGTCCTTCATCTTTGTGGCACCCATCTGTAATGGAATGGTTTGCTTTTGTAAACAGGGCATCTTTCGGTAAATTAATATACCTTTCTTCACGTCAAGCAAAGAGGGCGTTAGCTGAAGACGAAAGTTCCTTATTGCCCATGGAGCGAGAATTATATTGAAAACTGGTCCCTTAGCTTTGCGACACCCTTCTGTATTGGTATAGTTTGATTTTGTAAGCGGTGAATTTTTTCGTAAATGCGTAGACCTGTCCTCAGGTGTAGCAAAGAGGGTATGAGCGGAGAACTCGAAGGCCTCATTGCCAACGGAGCCAGAGTTACAATGAAAACTGCACTCAACAACCACAGTTACTATCAAAACTTGTGCTTTACCTATTGCAGTGGTTGACTTTTGTAAGCGGTGCATTTTCCCCTAAATGTCTACACCTGCCTTTGCCGAAACGTCGCCGCGAGATTCGCCAATGGAGCCAGAGTTGCACTGAAAACTGCACTCTTGCTACATCAAAAGACCGCCGTAAATGCGCTGGGTTTCCTACATAACCTTCGCTTAATTTTTCAAAGTGTGCTGAGCATACAGGAATGCCGACCAAACAGTAACAAGACATCTTTGCCGCAGCTCATGTCTTTATTTTGAAATTTTCCTTTTTTTGTATTGAAAAGTTCAGTATCGCTTTTTTTTTGCAAGATATGTTTTGTTGTCCACTACCTAGCTACATAGAGCGCCAATGTATGAAGTTCTTATGTTTTTACCGCTAAACGTATTAGAGCAAAAGCTTTCCCAAAAAACGTCGCCACAGCAAACACTGTTGGTACGACTAAATTTTGTAATGCTAAAAATACTAAAGAAATATTATTCAACAGCAATCGTTTGTAAGCATCATTTAAGTGCCCAAAAACGTGTAAACAGCACAGTTTTATTGGGCCTTACACGGTCATTGCTGAGACATAACCCTGTCCATTTCCGCGTCTCGCCGCTTATAACGCCGCCCGTTCACCGTTGCTGTGGGACAGAGATAACGGATGTCTCTCGTTTAATGCCATATACTCGACGCATATCATAATACTACCGTTCGGCCAGGCGGGGGCTTCCAAAGCGAGAGGGAATTAGTGCGAGCGCAGGAGAGGCCTAACTTTCAACTTCATCGCCTCTACATATCATCATCCATTGTACATCTTCTTCATCTGTTTATATAATGAGGGAACGTATCCTGGCCGCGGCGCCGGCATTTCGATGGGGGCAAAATGAGAAAACACCCGTGTACTTAGATTTAGGTGTACGTTAAAAAGCCCCAGCCACGTGGTCGAAATTTCAGGAGTCCTCTACTAAGGCGTGTGCTTGTGATGACCCTAATATGGGGGCAAAGGTTCCTGTACTCAAAAGGTTCTGATGGTTCTCTTAGGCGGAGCCTCCGAGAACCCCATTGAGGACAAAGCCGTTCGTTTCGAACACACACACAAACGTTTAATGGAACTGAAGAAGGCTAAAAAATAAATAGAAGAACATAGCAAATATAAAAGAAACACTCAAATACACATCAGGACACACATTTGGGGCTAGTGCGGAGCTAAGTAGTGCGTGAGTCCGGGCTTGCCACGGCGGCAGGGACACACAACAGTCTAGACGCGGCGACGCGGCGACAAGCTGACGAAAGGAGTGGCGCCGGTCTCACCAAAGGTCGTGGTGTACGTTGGTTGACCGGGCGACCGGAGCTGGCTAGCTCTGGTCGGGAGAAGTAAACCGGCTTGGCGGCACGACAGACGGGGGCGGCGTTCTGGCCGGGCAGCTGGCGTAGAACTCGGGCCTCGTAGAACTCGGAGTTGATTACATTAACTCTGTGGCTAAACGTTTCAGACTTCCTGGTGTGATAAGCACCGCAGTAACTTTCTAGCTAGGGAGTGTTACTTCTGAGTTTGTTTGCTGTGTTCACGTGATGTACGTTTAATCTGACGTTCATTGATTCTCTCGTTTCACTCATGTTTTTTTTTTTCTTGCAGAAAGAACATTGAAGCATATAACTCACATCGGAACTACTACCAGCAAAGCTAGTTTTCACTTCGTGTGTTTCCAATGTTCCAACTTTTCCCGAAATTGACGCCCCGTACATGGAACAAATTGTTATCACTGTTGAAGGCATTAAATTACTCATTAGTAACCTCAAAATATCTACTTCAGCTGGTCTTGACAACATTAATTCCAAGATTTTAAAGAACACCGTCGCTTGTGAAAGAACAAATTTCTTGGGCATGCGGTTGCTCGTTTAAATATAACATGGCGGTGACGAGTCCGTCATCTTCGTATATGCCAAATGCTGTAGGCATCGGATCCTTGATTTATATGGGAGCCTTGTCCTGTGAGCGTTTTTTTCGAAAACTGGTAGAACCGTTTGCGAGCTTTGAGATTAGCATGATTGTGCTTTGGCTCTCTGGTATATGCATGCTTCTAGATTAATTTGGCTGATGATACAACTGTGGCGTTAGAATTCTCACCATACATATTCTGTCAGGTGGTAATGCAACAAATGGGTCCCAGTCATGCCACGTTATCTGCCACATCAGGTGCGCGATGCCTTTCTTGATCATCTGACGGCCGGTCATCTAGGCTACTACAAGACTTAGGACAGAATGCGAAGTCGCTGCTCCCGGCCTGGCCTGTCTTCAGCTGTTGCGAACTATGTTGAATCCTTCCTTAATTGTCGAAGCCGAAAATACCGACAACAGCTCCTTCTGGCTCTGTACAACATCTGCCTTGTCCCGCTTCGCCTTTAGAAGTACTCGGAACAGATTTCCATGGTCCTCTCCCCATGACCTCACATGGTAATCGTTGGATGGTGGCGACTGTCGACTATCTAACACGCTACGCGGGGACAAGTTATCTACTATTGGGGAGTGCTGCTGAAGCCGCCGATTTCTTTCTGCGCAACATATTCTTACGCAATGGCGCTCCGCGTGTTCACCTCAGCAACCGCGGCAAACTCCTCTCTTCTGTCCTTAGCGAAGTTCTGCGCACTTCAAACACAATTCAAGAGACGACTTCCAGTTACAACCCGCATACCAACGGCTTGACGGAGCGTTTTCATCGTACCCTCTCCGACATGATTGCGATCTACATCCACCCCGACCACACGAACTGAGAGGCAATCCTGCCGTTCATGACATTTGCCTATAAAACGGCCACGCAACGCACCGCCGGCTTTTCACCCTTTTCCCTCGCCTAAGGCAGCTCCTGCATCCCCAGTAGCTCCTTTCTCGGAACAGTTCCGTCTCGTGTAGCGGACGGCCGTCACGTCGCCCGCTCTAACACCCGGCTTCTCCCAGGAGTTGAGTTGAGTTGAGTTGTTGTAGACTACTGGTGGGATTAGCCTTGCAGTTGCAGCCGGCAATTGCTCCACCGTAGCGACACTTAAAATAAGTAAATCTCATAATCAGACACAGACCTCACAAAATACAAATGGTCACTCCTCAGTTCACCATGTGGAGGCCAAATCTGTGTCCTGTAGGTAATTTAAAAGAAGGCGAGAGACCTCCTTCCTACACAACCGGTTCCTGCGCGGGAAAACAATGTCTTGAATAGAGCTGTGAGGAACTTCTGTCTTCTTGAGGGACCCGAATAACGCCCTCCTTTCCGCGTTATACACAGTACAGCACATTAGGTAATGTTCTATGTCACCGCACACACCACACGCTGAACATAATGGTGATAACGCCAGGCCAGTCTAATACATCCACGCAGGGGTTCGAGCAGAGCCCGTGCGAATGCGGAGCAGTAAGGTGGCTTGGTTTCTTTTGAGGCCCTTGATCACACATGGCTTGTGAGGTGAGCTCCACAAAGAACTGAGGTGGCACAACACTGCTTCTCTGAAGAGTCTGTTGTCGTCTTGAGGCACTCTTCTCAATGGATTCCCAGACAGCGCTCTATGGGCGAGGCTGTCCGCCATCTCGTTGCCTGTGATACCTGTGTGCGAGGGCACCCATTGGAAACGTATGGAGAAGCCTTTGATATGGAGATTGTGCACCGAGCGTAGGGAGCTAAGACATAAGGCATCAGTAGGGAACCCGTGCTCTAACCTTTGAAGGGCAGATTTTGAATCTGTAAGAATAACAACAGGTTGAGGCGTACAAAACCGTAGTTGCTTTAGAGCTGCCTCAATGGCAACGCTTAAGGCCGTTGTAGAGGACACGACTGCAGTGAAGCGAACAGACCAATCATACTTCAAAGAGGGAATGTGAAAAGCAGCTGCACTAGATCCTTTGACCTTGTCCACAGAGCCATCAGTAAAGATTTGAAGATGACGTGCATATTCAGACTCAAGATGTTCCAGTACCAGCGAACGCGTTGCCGCCAGAGGAGAATTCCGCTTAGCGCGTACGTAAGGAATTGTCAACGAACAACCGAGGCTCGCGAATGACCAAGGTGGTTTCAACCTCTTAGTTCGACCTCTAGTGTCAAGACCCAGGTAACCAAGAGTATTTAGTGCCAAGTACGCTCGGGACTCAGATCTCTTTCGAAGGCGCTGTAGAAGGGCTCGGCCGGCTGCCGTCTGTTTGAGGCGGCCAATTTGCATCAATAACCTTTGTGAAGCGACTAAGCTAAGAGGTCTCGATAGAGATTCACAAAGTACTGCTTTGTTAAGAGCAGTCTGCGGAACGCCAAGAGCCCTTCTCAAGCCCTTTCTGTGCAGAACCTCAAGTCGTTCCAGCTGTGATATCGAGGGGCAAATTAATAGGAGCTGATACATTATCCGACTCGTCACTAGTGCATCGTGCAAGCTGATCATTGAGGAAGGGTGATTTCCCCATTGCTCACTCGCAACTCTACGGATCACATTGAGACGCGAAGATATCGATGTCACAACCGAGTCCATAGCTCGTCGCCACTGTAGACGGTAGTCAATAATGACACCCAAAAAGCGCTTGTGTTTCAATTGTCGAAGACAAGATTGATCAAGGTCTATCTTCAGCCGCGCATACCTTCTTCCTCTACCTGGAAACATGATGAAGCCAGATTTTTCCACCGAGAGAGCCAACCCAACACCTTGAAGGTAATCTTGAACTAAAAGTAATGCCTGTCGAGCTATGAGAGCTAAACGCTTGTGTTGATATCCGGTTAACCAAGGGCAAATGTCTTCCGCGTATATCGACATATGGACATGCCTGCAATGTTTTTGCACTTCAGCGGGAAGACCAGCCATTACAACGTTAAAAAGCGTTGGGGAAAGAACACTTCCCTGAGGTACACCTCGTGATACCGCCCTTCCGGTGCTTGTGGTACTTCCTAACAGCCATTGAATTTTACGATCACTGATAAATGAGTGAATGAATCGCAGAAGATATCCCTGTACGCCCATGGCCTGCAAACTATTTAGTATTGAGCTCTGAAGGACGCTATCATAAGCCTTTGATACGTCTAGGAAAGTAACTAGTGTTGAAAGACCGAAAGCTCTATGATGTTCAATATGGCTTATCAAGTCCAAGACGCTATCTTGCGCGCTTAAACCTGGTCGGAATCCAGTCATGCATGTTGGTAGAGCCCTTCTATCTTCGAGCCACCAAGATAAACGCTTACTTGCCAGCTTCTCCATGAGCTTAGCCACGCACGACGTCACTGATACAGGACGATACGAGGCCAAGTCTGTCATTTCTTTGCCGGGCTTCAGCACTGGGACAACACAAGCCACCTTCCATGAAGGAGGAACGTCGCCAGTCTCCCACACGCGATTGAGATAGCTTAGGAGCATCTTCCGGTGTTCCAGAGGTAGGTTCTGCATCATCTGATTGGAGTTGCCGTCAGGACCTGGTGCACATCGACGCCGCAGGCTGCTGAGTGCTGTCTGTAGCTCTCGAAGTGTAAACGGGGCGTCCATCACCGACGTAGATGTTGCAGGCGGAGCGCAGGGATGAATTCCTGAACTTGCACTTACGAATGCATCTGCAAATTCCTCTGCCAAGCACACGAGAGGTTTCTGCTTGCGCAGTGCAAGCGCTTCGAAAGGTTTACTAGGACGAGAATCACCAGCAAGACTGCCAATGACTCGCCAAATTCTCGTCATCGGTGAGAAAACCGTCAAGCTAGCGCAGAAGGACGCCCACTGCGACCTACAGAGCTTGTTCGTATGGCGTCGAATGGCAGAGTTAAGCCTATTGAAGGTCGTCTTCAAGGATCTGTCGTCCTTCTTCCGCATCAGTTGTCGCTCCGCCCTTCTGCGCGCTGCGCAAAGGTTCCTGAGTTTTAAATCCGGAGTCGGAAAATGATTAGGCAACTTGACCGCTGTGGTAGCAGCCATCTTACCAGAAATCATTTTGTCAATCACAGCACCAGAAACATATGCAAGTTTCTCCCTGTATTTGTCCCAATTAACAACATGGCTAATTTTAGAGTCGCGCATGTGGAAGTCGGCAGTAAACACAAAAATTGGATAGTGATCACTTCCCATGCGGTCAGCTGCAGTTGACCACTTCACGCGGACGTCAGATGAATGCAAGGTTAGGTCTATAGATGTGGCTGAGGCTGGAGGCCGGAAGAAAGTGGGACTTCCGTCATTGGCCACGCACAAGTCCAAACTATCAATAACTTCTACAAGTTTGCGTCCGCGGGAATCTGTGTTCCTGTCACCCCAGAGAGAGTGATGGGCGTTGAAGTCCCCGCAGATAATTCCGGGCGCTGGACAATGGTCACAAAGCTGCTGCAGAAACAAGTCCATTGCTACGTTCTTCCGCGGAGACACGTATACGGATGCAACAGAAAGAGTTCGGAAGCCAAGACGTATCCTCACAGCCGCTACCTCAATACTATCGGTGCAAAGATCGGTGACGTTTAAAGCCACATGAGGAATCTCTCTTCGTATGTAAAGGGCGGCACTTCCCGCGGGAAATGACTTTATGCTGCAATTCTTATGGGCGACATATCCAGTCAGAGATCTCCCGCTTGGTAGGCCAGCCTCCGAGAGGGCCAATGCTGGAACACACGTATCTTTCAGAAATAATTTAAGTTCTGCTAATCGACTTATAATCCCAGCGCAGTTCCATTGCATAATAAACGGCACTTTTCGGTGATTTTTAGTTGCACGAGGTTGAAGAAGGCTAGCCATATTATAAGGTAAAGGTCGCTGCGAAGGTGGTAATCATTGACTCAAAGGAAAGAACGAGCTGTAGAAAGTTCTTTAAGGGGCCAGTCTGCATTGCCTGAACATATGAACGCAGGACTTCAAACAAAACTCGCAGAAGGTCAGACAGGTCCTGATTTTTGAGCTCCTTATTTTGCTGTACGCACTGCCTCACAACTTCAACAAAAGTTGCAGATGGGGACCCACTCTTGGCCATTGCCTCTGGTTTCTTTATCCCTTTTGAGGCGAGGGAATGTCCTCCATGTTGTCGAGTCTGGCTGTGATCTGGTCGCTGAGGAACTTGGACACTTTTTGCTGCAGCAGATCGAACAACCGACTCACCCACAGATGATTTTGCCGTCTTGCTAGGCTCAGGTCGCTCACTGACGTTGCTTGTTACCATGCAACGAACTTCCGACTCTAACGCAGGGAACTCAACTTCCTAATCTAACGCCGGGAACTCGTCACTTCCAGGTATCCGCTTCTCAGTAGGTTGTGGTTTGGGACCACTAATGAAGGATACTCGGCGGTGTAAGGCGCTTACACGGAAGGGGCAGTCACCGAAACTCGCTGGATGGTCACCACCACAATTAGCGCAAGCAAAATCTGCCTTGCAGGCTTTGTAATCGTGGGCGCCACCGCATCGTTTGCAACGTTGATCTTTGATGCAAACTTTGGCTACATGCCCAAAGCGTTGGCACCTAAAGCATCGGGGAGGAGGTTCAACGAATTCTTTGACTGCATGCTTGGTAAAACCGAGGTCAATTTTTTCGGGGCGCTCGGTGTTGGGAGCAAATGCTATCACAGCAGAGGTAGTAGGTTTCGCTGCCCATTCTTTTTCTTGAGTCTCCACCCGGCGCATCAGACGTTTCACGTGCAGAACACCTTGCGGTTTCAAGTAGTCCAGAAGGTCGCTTTCCGAATACCACACTGGTACTCTCCTAATAACACATGTGTTAGTCATGTAGGAGTGGGGCAGCCCGGCTTTAACTCTTATATTACCAATTTGAGAGCACCGGAGAAGAATGTCAACTTGCTCTTCCGTTGCGATATCTAAATAAAGAGCACCTTGCGTTGTGAAGCGGCTGCGAATCGGGGCAGATCCCAGCAGTACTTTAATGGCTTCGAAGAGCCTGATAGGGTTCCGCTCTCTCAAATCAAAACCTTTCTCTGTTGGCAAAACTACCACTGGGACTCCGACCGTTCTTTGCTTGCGATGACTCACCACCTTGAAGCCGTCGTTATCCACTTCCGCCATATAAGCCACTTCCTCGTCAGGGTCGACGATAGTTGTGTCGTCCCCACTGAGCGATGATGACGCACTGGCCTGCTTATCGTCCCTGATGTCTGGCAGCTCCACACCTTGCGAAGCCACCTTCGCGCGCAGGTCCGCCCTTGTGTTCCAGCTGCGCAGTGAAGCTACTCCTCGAGCGCGCAGGAAGCAAATGCCGCGTGGTGTTCCGTTTGCTTTCTTCTCTGCTGGTCGTGAGCTACATACGGCAATTGTTCGTAAGTGGTGAGCAAAATGACACTTTTTAATGCAGGCTTCGCTCGAAAGATTGGCGCAGCCGGAGTGGTGCGAACCTCCCGAAATTTTAATTTGTATGTACGTATATCCACGCACATATACAAACACACGCGCGAACGTACATATAGAGCAGGACCTCCCTCGATCGCTCGAAATAAAATCATTGCTATGTCCGTGGCTCCAACAGCTCAAAACATTTGCGTGCAAACGCGCATTAGCTTGCTACAAAAAGAGGTGTAATGTTTTTCAGCATGCGTATGAAGTTTCCTAGCGGAGGCCGGAATGCGAAAAATGTTTTAAAGGGTGTTTAAAGAAAACTTCGGACACGTGTGGTGGACCATTATGTGAGCACATTTTTGATGTCAAAACCAGACGAATAATGATCGTGGCCAAGAAAACTATCGTCCGTCCAGCTATATCAGTGACCGTTAACAGTGACCATAATTCATCATTAACCGTCATTCACAGCTGCTGCTCGTTTTCAATATATGCGGTACAGACACGTTGATTTAAACGCATTTCAAGTATTCACATGCGCCCATTGTATACAAAGCTTACTTTTACGATTATACCGCAAACTTAACAGCTGCTTCGTAGCAGCAAATCAGCAAGTGAAAAAAAATCCAAGATGCACGTGCTTCAAGATCAAATTTGTTTCGTACAAGGGAGTGGATGAGCAATGGCGTGTATCAGCAGGGGATGAGTGCTCGTTCTTGGAGCTTTTGGGGCAGAATTCAAAGCCACTGGAGTTATTACGAATAACAACAGGTTATTTTTATTGCACTAATCACGTAAGAAAGCAAACTTGCAATATGACAGCACATTTCTGTTTATCTTTTCGTACTGCTCAGATTATTTACTATGACAAAGCGCTTATCAAATGTACAAAAATAATTTCCCATTCCTCACGTGGATTAAGCCTGATCGAACAAGCAACCTACTGCGGGCGGTAACTGCTGAAGCTATCACAGTAGTCTCAACAACGCGAGCGCACAATGATTTCGGATACTACAAAGCAATGAACACGTGTACATTAATTGACCTCACGTGAAAAGTCAGAACGCCGACAACAAAAAAACCACGGTAGAGAAAAGCGGGGATGCAACGTGAAAATTGTATCTGCTAGTATTCACTCTGTTTTGAACACACTGTTATGGAGCCGCATAGACAAAACAATCATACAAGCTACACAGCGAATTGGGCGAGATGGTAACTTAACATTCTCGCGTATACGCGAAACGCAACACAGACGTGTCGTCCATTTTTTGTCCCGCGTCTGTGTCGCGCTGCACATATATTCTAAAAATTGCAGAAGTGAACAACCTCTCATGCCAGGCGTACGCATTTCAGCGTGTACAGGAGTGTTATAAATGCTGCTTTAGTGTAAACAAGGCGAACCCACCTCGCATATCCTGGTCCCTTTCAAACCTGGCCGTTCTCGTCCGTCCGCACGGCACCGCGTAAAAATCTTTCGCACCTTCCATGCGATTTGTGCAGTTTGGTGCTCTGCACCCCATCATATTGGATTACAAGTGTCAAATTATGTGTTTCATACGAAAGTTATTAACCGAATATCTCGAATACCGTACCTGCAACCTGGAGCTGATCAGTGCAACGCACGCTTGACGGTCCGCTGATTGCAATTTCGATGGCAGTGACAGAAACGAGTCGGCGCCGCGCCCGTAAAGTTGCCTCGGCAGAGGTGCAGATGAATATTTGACGTCATTTTTGATCCATCTGATAGCGTTTGGCGAAAAGCGTTGCTAGAGGTGCCGGAAAAGTTATGCACAACTCTGCTCCCTGCGGTAGCATATACAGGAACACTAGAGCTTAATGCGCAAGCGTGCCACTTCTCTTAGCCAGGCGCGCGGCGAGTCACGTGGTCAGGCGGCGACTCAGCTGCGGAGAGCGCGTGCGCCAAACCGGCGCCGGCGGAGGAGCTTGGCGCGCCGAGTCACGTGATGCGCTGTGGTGTGCCGTACCGCGTGCCTATCATCGAGGCGACGAAAGCTGTCATACTACGCGCACCATGTGCATATCATGGAGGCGACGGGAGCTCCCACTTCTCCGCGACGAATCAAGAATCGATGCGAGTGACGTCAGCACCTATCGCGACTGGTTCCTGCCTACGAGGAATCGCCGAATGGGACTTAAAGGAGAGAGACAGAGTCGCCCCCAGCTGCCGAGTCGGTCTGTTGCGCTCTTACAGCTACGTGTAGGCAATCGTCCACTACCTGCAAATTTTGTATAAAGTTTTTCTTTTCTTCTTCGTCTCCGAAAAGAGTCCGTCTCGTCCTACACCTCGAAGTCACAACAGTTGCCAAGCCTACGGCAGAGCTACGGTCAAATGAAGGTCACGTGGCTGGCGACGTTGAAACTTGGCTCGACGCGGTGAAGGAAAGCTTTCGCTTTAAAGGAAACCGGGCGACACGTGTTGCCAAATGAGAGATGCACGACAGCCACAACTCGCATTTTCTAAACTGCATTCTTCACGGCGGGTGATAATGCGTATTCCTTTTTTTTTGTACATATAGAGTTTCGAGCAACAAAATGTGATTCTGCTTATAAATCACCGATTCAAAGCTATGAAGCGATCGTAGCCTCGCTCCCATCCTCATTTCTTGTGATAAGGCCGCTTTTCCTAAGGGTGCCTTTTCAAGCGAAAATGCACGTTTCTGTATCACGCCTTGCCTTTTCCTAGACCTTATGCTCTCCGTACCATTACAAAGGCGCGCTTTTAGCTTTAAGGTCATCTCGGTTTGTTAATGCGTGCCTAAATAAATAATTAATTAATTAATTGAGTCATAAAGTGGTGAAGGCGCTTTCGTGCTTCTTGAGGACGACGGAATTGTGTGAATGTCTGTGACTACTAATGCAATTTCTATTAGAACACACCCGTCAGTGAACTCACCGCTAATTTCCATCTTCCCTCCTCTCGCTCCCTGTCATCTTTGTTTTCCCATTCCCCCGGTGTAGGGTAGGCAACCGCACGTTATTCTCATTAACCTCCCTGCTTTCTGCATTTCCCTTTTCTCCTCCAAATAAATTTTATCGCGTGCACAAACATTCCTTTCATCCAAGTAGTGTAGGAAAAGTTATTGTGCTGTGGGCATTAAGGCTTTTCTTCCATACGAAACAACCAACAAATGAGGACGGGTTCGGTGCTAGGAGACAGTCATAGCATAGATAGTTCAGGTCTTTCATCTTTGTGGCTCCCATCTGTAAGGGAATGGTTTGCTTTTGTAAACAGGGCATCTTTCGGTAAATTATTACACATTCCTTCACGGGAAGCAAAGAGGGCGTTAGCTGAAGACGAAAGTACGTTATTGCCCATGGAGCCATAGTTATATTGAAATCTGGTCCCTTATCTTTGCGACACCCATTTGCAATGGTGTAGTTTGCTTTTGTAAGCGGTGCATTTTTTCGTAAATGCGTAGACCTGTCCTCACGTGAAGCAAAGAGGCTATTAGCGGAGAACTCGAAGACCTCATTGCCAACGGAGCCAGGATCACAATGAAAACTGCACTCAACAACCACAGTTACCATGAAAACTTGTGCTTTATCTATTGCAGTGGATGGCTTTTGTAAGCGGTGCATTTTTCCCCAAATGTCTACACCTGCCTTCAGTGAACGGTTTGCGGTCTGGGTGCCAATGGAGCCGGAGTTACAATGAAAACTGCACTGTTGCTACGTCAAAAGACCGCCGTAAATGCGCTGGGTTTCCTACATAACCTTCGCTTTATTTTTCAAAGTATGCTGAGCATATGCGAATGGCGACCAAACAATAACGAGGCATCATTGCCGCTGCTCATGTCTTTATTTTGAAATTTTCCTTTTTTTGCATAGAAAAGTTCGCTATCGCTTTTTTTTTTTGCAAAATATGTTTCGTTGTCCACTACCAAGCTACATAGAGCGCCAATGTATGAAGTTCTTATGTTTTTACCGCTAAACGTATTAGACCAAAAGCTTTCCCAAAAAATGTCGCCACAGCAAACACTGTTGGTACGACTAAATTTTGTAATGCTAAAAATACTAAAGAAATATTATTCAACAGCAATCGTTTGTAAGCATCATTTACGTGCCCAAAAACGTGTAAACAGCACAGTCTCAATCTCGGAAAGATCGGAGGGTCGTTTATAAAATTCTCACGTAATATTTACAATTGATTCATTGGTTCACTAATTCTTTGAAGCCTTTATTATAAAGGATTGCCAGTGGCCTAGGATATGGGTAAACGATCAGGTAAAAGGAAGGACGTCCGCCTCCTTAGCGAAGGACAGCAAAGCGTTGATTCTTGTGGTGGTGTCTCCTGGTGCGACCCAGTCGTCCCACGACGCCACACTTAGAGTTGGCGGGATTGAATCCCGGCCACTGCGGCCGCATTTCGATCGGGGCGAAGTGCGTAAACACCAGCTTACTTAGACTAAGGTGCCCATTACAGAACCCAACGTCGTCCGAATTTCCGGATTCTAAGACGACGGCGTGCCTGAAGTGGTTTTCGCGCGTAAGACCCCAATTAAAATGATTAAAGGAAACATATCACATCATGCGAAGCCAACGAACAAGGAGGAGGAGGAGACAAAGGAGAGGAAAGACAGGGAGGTTAGCCAGTGTAGGTACCGGCTGGCTACTCTGTGCTGGGGAAAGGGGTAAAGGGAATAAAAGGAGAAAGAAGAAGAAGAGGAAAAAAAAATTAAAAAAAAAGAAAATTGACACAGTAACGCGAAACTACGCGCTACAACGTTCAGAGGCGGTCGCACAATTCACATGTCCTTAAAAACTTCAACAAAGCCCTTAAGGCCTTGAGTGCCGAAGCCCGTCTGGACCAGTGTCCTAGAGCTTTTTCCTCAGTAAAGGGGCGATTGTCCAGTTTTGCGAGAGCGGTCACGAGCACTTTTCTTCGCACTGCGTAACGGGGACAGTCACAAAGGAGGTGTTCAATCGTCTCCTCGCAGCCGCAGGTGTCACAAGTAGGGCTGTCGGCCCTTCCAATGCGGAATGAATAGGAGTTTGTGAATGCCACGCCGAGCCACAGGCGGCACAGAAGTGTTGCTTCCGCTCGTGGCAACCCTGGTGGTAGGCGGAGTTGCAGACGTGGATCCAATTTGTGGAGACGTGCGTTCGTGAATTCACTGGTGTTCCACAGATTCTGTGTAAGCTCGCGGGCGAGCCAACGAACAAACACAACAAGGAAAGCATAAGGGAAATTACTTGTATTTAAGAAGTTTTGTTTGTTGGCCTCTCATGATAAATGTTTAATAAAAATAGGGCTTCTTGGCTCACCCCCTTTCTTCTCGTTCTTACATTACGAGGGTCTCGAATCTGGCAACATTGATGCCTTCAGGCCGCATGTGCGGGCGTATTGACCAGTTGCCTTCACCCAGAGAGATTAGGTACTCCTGACGCCTACTGCAGAGAGGACCTTCCATGTCCGCCGCCACGGTTTGTGAGTGGTGGCGCTGGCTAACACTCCCGAGGTTAGTTCCAGTAGCAACGCGTAAATCACCAAGAAAGTGGATGCGGAAACCGCAACGCCGGTAGCTCAATTGGTTAGATCATCGCATGCGTAATGCGAAGAGGGGGGATCGTTGCCCAGCTGCGGCAAGTTCTTTTTCATACACTTTCATTGCCATTCATTTACCATTTTTCTTAATTCACATGGTGGGTACAAGTAATTTCCCTTTGGTGTTCCTTCGTGTCTTTGTTTGTTGGCTCCTCATGAGATAATATAACTATGTGTGATACAAATTTCACATTACGGAAAAATAGCAGCATTGTTTTGAGTAATCTGTTGGGATAGATATTTGTTTGCGGATAAATATTATGGTTGCAAATAATTACAGCACCCTAGAATCTTCTGTACAATTATGGGTTATTCGAGGTGTCCACGTAATATTCTCTGTGAATGAGTCGCCTTGTTTATATATTTGGGATATATGGGAAAATAAGGGCAAGAGTGATGTGCAGACTAAGTTCAAAATGTGTGCGGTAGTAGGCAAACCTGGGATGTCGGCATACGTTTGCAGATGAAAAAAAAAAGATTCATTTCATAATTCCTTCGGCATTCAACTTATTATTTGCGATAATACCATTCTCGCAATGCCATTTCATTTTCCTTTGCCGGCTATTTTTTGCGACTGTACTCTGCCCTCTACGAGGAACTGAACTTGGAGACAGCGGTTATGGCGTGGTTGATTCTCCGGAGGCGTGACATAATGACATAAATTAATTAAGAATTTGAAAAAAGTATTTAACGAAGCTTACTATTTAAACCACTACTATGAATCAAAACATGGAATTATTAAAAATGAGTGATTATTGTTTATGGCGTAGCGAACTTTCTCTATATAACATATTAGGTCATTATATTAGGTTCCAACTTTGTTCGCAGATGTCTCACATAAGGACTACGTTACGTTTTTCTTTTTGTTGGTGCAGGTGAACAGCTTAGAATTGGAATATACTCGCTTCCGAAAATATTACTACATCGTTTTTTTTTCTTTGTTATGTTCACATGGTCGAGTTGCGTTGCGGTAAGTAATATAGCATTGGAAAACTCATGTAAATTCGCCATATTTACTATTTCTAATCTATTTCTATGTATATATAATTTTCGGAGAACGTCTAAGTAACCACCAGGCCAATGTGTCGCCAGCGTGGGATTTGTGACTGCATTCAAACATAAACTTTTTTTCATAATTTTTGAAGTTCATTCGTATTTTAAATCATTTTAAGCGACTGGCGGTCAGGGTGTTGTATTAAAGACTTCTTGGTTTTCGGGCGCCATGAGTAGCATTGACGTCAACGATTAAAGATTAATTAACATTGAAGACAGAACTACTAGAAGTGATCTGAAGAGAAATATCACAAAGTTCCACACAGCGATTTGAAGGTAAGTATTGATTCCCTCGTAGATCGACAGTATCGCTATACCGGGCTCATGATGGCTGTGAATCGATGATGGGAAAATATTCAAATTACCGGTGCCGCCAATGTTGTAAACAACGTGTTTACCCGTGCGTTGTCTAAAGTAACACGGGCGATTGGAAATGTAAAAGCCAAATAGTACCATGCTTTATAATGCTTCTTGAATATTAGTTCAAAGTATTCATGGCTTCACATCAGGTGTTCCATGGAATGTCAGGCTCGTGTTTGGTTTCAAATGCAAATCGTGGAGGTACAGCATGCAAGAGGGCTAAAAGGATAGTTTTGGTTGCAAGAATAAATAAATGTTATGAAACTGAACTCAGTGCCTACAATTCTTTTATTTTAATCTGAAGAAATATAATTTCATTATATGTTTATATTTATTCTCCGCACAGTTCACAAGTTTAATGTTGTGCATTGGTTATGTTTATGAACGACAACGTTAACAAGATATGAACAAATTCAAAGAGCAGTTCTTGAAAAGGCACACTGTAAATGAAAGAATGGCGAGGAAAGTTTCATGCCGACAGATATACGAGAGGAAATACATCTTTAGAATGGAACAATAGTTCCTGCGTGCCAATAGCAAAATACTTGTGCATAGAAAAATTATTTTTCCATCTAACCTCTGTGCAGATTTTCATAAAATTTGTTACCTTAGAAAATGTTAATATGTGGTTACTCTCAAAGGAGACGTTGCATTTAGGTTGTGACCTTTCTTTTGCGCGCAAAACATTAGAAAACCGCTAAAATGGAAGAAACTCTGACCTAATTTATTCCTATGTTATTCAGCTACATAAACAAGAACATATTTCCGTATAGTGCGAATGGTAATACGTCTAAACGGGACCAAATTGATGTATTGTATACAGCATGAAAATATACCTTTAATTTGTAAAGTTGTGGTATATTTCCCCGCGCTGCTGCACGGCAACCCAAAAAGCTTATGCTGAACAAGGCACAGCGAGTGTTCAGCAATCTTTTTCTTTTCTCTCTCTCTGATATTTCAGTAAAATGTGTGTCGACCCTATTCCTGGAAATAGGCATTGCTTAAATAATGATGCCTATGGCAAGTGTTTCGGTGCACCATTTGCATATGGTTAATATTTTGGTCTGGTTTTATCAGAATATGATGTCACGCTATTTCATGTCACAATGTTTCGCTAAACCGAGACGAAAGAAGTTGCCGAATTTCCACTCACTTATCGGTAACAGTGTCGAGTGAAACTACATAGCTTAGTTCGGCGCAAGTCAGCTACAGAAGAAGTTTGTGTTTGTCTGGGGTATGGGCAGGTGAGGAATAAACGGTATATAAACTTTAAAACTGTGCAGGAGTTTTAATTTAATAATGTGTCTGCCTAGCAGTGAACGCCGCAAGGTGAAATTGGGAATTTACCTGCAAATTGTCAGCTCACAAATTTAGAAGGATTGAAGAAAAAAACGCAGCTACTGCGAATTCCTGACCCCACCACCACCACCACCACCAATAAGTACGGCTCCTAGACGAGATTATCCGCTCCAAGTTAGTTTTTCTAGACGCTTATAAAAGAAGAAATTTCTAGTACATGCGGTTGGTAGTTTGTTTTTCGGACGGCGGTGAAAATCGCGTCATCATTATTTAAGCCATATACTAGGCGTCAGCCCCTTGATTCACACGGGAGCCTCACCCTGCATTGCTTTTTCCGAAAACAGGCAGAATCGTAAGCGGTGCGTTTGGACTCACGTGAACATGCTTTGGCTCTCCGATTTACGCATGTTTCTATATTTGATTTGGCTGATGGTGCAACTGTTGTGTTCACGTATGTGTAATGTATGCTACTCAAACGCTTGGTGACGTTTTGAAACCTCGGTCCACTCTCTCGAGTAGATGTCGGCTTTCTTAAAGTACTGTGACAGCCGCATAAGTTTTATTTAGATAGAAAGTTATATACGATGCATCGGGCCATAAATGTAGTGCCACGCCCGAGAAGGAGTGCAAGAAATGGTTAAAAATGCTTCATAAATTCTTAGGAATCCTGTCTACGAAGGCATGAGGATTCTTCAGCACAGCTGGTACTTCTCTTTTGCTTACTTATTTTGCTACCCTATGCCTGTCCACCCATAGCCACCAATCGTACACATATTACAGAATTAAAAGGTACAGATTTGGTAAATTGAACAATTATGTATTTATTTTCCGGATAAATTGTATCAAGTTAGCCGAAACTCTGTCACAATAGTTTCCTTTTTGCGACACTAAACACTTTTAATTTCATTTCTTTAGTTTCCTTTTTCGTTATGACCTTGACGCGAAGAGAAGGCGTCCCCAGTCTCTTCTAAAGCTAAGAATTATCTACACAACGTAACCAATGGTTACGAATCTTAACATGACCAATTAGGCATTTATTCTCCAGATATACGACGTCACGGGAACGACAGGTTTAGCTGGGCAACGAGGCCTCGAGTAACCACAGTTTTGTAAGCAGCGTGTTCGTGCTATAAAACACAACTGTTCGGTCCATCGCGCCACCCAGAGTGTCGCTGCAAACGTATTATTGAAAAAAAAAAATCTAGGGAAGGTTATGTAAGAATAATAGAAAGAAATTCTTGGTTAGGAAAAACAACGTATCAAAGGTTGCAGATACTGCAATGAAAACGCCAAGCGAACTCCTTCTATTTACTGTATTTTTGCAATAGGCGAGGCGAAAAAGGGCAGAGAGTAACTTTAAGGTAGTCGAGTATTTTTTAGCAATTGCTCAAGTATCTTTAGAGCAGTTTTTGTTAAACAATATCAATAACGGCTTTTAAACAAGTCAGTCTGATTGGTTACTTTATTTAGGTCACGGGTACAAGTTTCGCTACCATACACCTTCCGAAACAGTGAGCAGAAGATCATACACACAAATGTATATGTATCATTGTTCGTAATATTTTATTGCGCACAGTTCACTACATGGATAGAGTTCACATAGATAAGGACGTTTAGCGTACAACTGTCCATTTAGGGAGCGCATAGTTTCCACGCATGAACACGCGTCGGCGTCAATGTTGAAGCTGTTCGTAGCTGAATGAAGCGGTTGTTGAACGCTGCTCATTTGTGATTAGATGCATCTCGCGAGTGAAACAATGAATCACCTTAACAATACGTTCATTGCACCCATGTACGCGGCCGCATTTATTGATGCAATCATCAATTTATTAATGACGTCACTCTCTGCTGTCTCGTATCTCCTCTCCCGGCGAGCAACTGCTCAATCCCTCGCTCGCTTGCTCGCAACGGCTGTGCGCGTACACTCGTTGCATCTTCTGACGTCAGCACCGGAGAGATGCGAAAGGTCTGCCATGTGCGCCGCTTGCCCACTAGGTGGCGCGCGCTGCGCTTGATTCTCGGCCTTCCTCATTTCTCGCCCGAACATCATGCCAGGGTAAAGACGTTCGCTTGCTTAACCTAACGAGCACCACTGTCGAGGTGCGACTGCCACTAAGAGATACCTTGGTCTAAGATTACAGTCACCTACCATTTTTTTTGTCGTAAAGGCTGATGCTTCAGGTCAGATGAGCCATTAGTAGACAGACCCACCAACTCGAAGATGGTTTAGGCCTTACCTTATCGAATGAATGCGAGCGACATTTGATCAAGCTGTATTTACGGCTCGTTAAGACTGAAGCTTGTGCATCGAACAGTACATAACGTCTTAACAACCATCATATAACCCTTCCACAGGGAGCGTAACTTCTCGCGATGGCAACATCTCGCGCCGAAACCTGTCTTACGATGCTCGACTTCGCGGCGGTGTCGTATGCCACTAATTACCGGCATGCTCGGCGTACTCCGTTATTTACATCAGAAGAAAATGTGGCCAATAAGTGTGGAGACGACAAGGTTCCAGGGCGAATAAGAAAGTCCCCGTCCCTATATTTGTTAGCCAAATTATCTCTGGATGGAGAAATTGGAAATATTGGATGGAGATTTATAGAATTGCCGTGTAGTAATTACGATTGATTGATTGAGTCATTGATTGATTGTTTCATTTATTGAAATATTTATTAAACGGATGACCTGTGGCCTTAGAGGGGAGTAAGGGATCAGGTGGATCAGGATCAGGAAGGATATGTGCCTCCTTACCGAAGGACAGCACAGCATTAGTTCTCGTGGAGTCTTCTTGCGGTGCGACCAAGCCTTCGTACGACTCCAGCCTTAGAAGCTGGGTGTGCTTGTCATTGAGGCTGGCTGTAGCAGGACAGCAACAGATCAGATGTTTGATGTCGATGTGTATTGCAAGGCTTTTGGGGCATTTAACTTGTGTTGCTCTCCACCTCCTCAGAACATCCGGTGCAATCGATGCTTTAGCTCTTGTCTTGAGGAGGGGAACCTGGGCTACTCTGCCTAGGCGAGTGCGAATGGGAGGAGGCATGCTAGAAGTGGACTCCTATAGTAGAGCCTTACTCTCGTGGTTAAGCGAGGCAGTTGGAGGTCTGGCACAGTGGCGGATGACTGGGAGCTATGGGCATGTTCCAGCAATGGTAGGCTGACTTCAAAGCAGCGATGGCGGTCCTCTCTAACTTTCTCACCTGCAGGCTCATGGGCCCACCTGTTCCTCGCTTCCCTCATGATGCTGTGTGGAGTCCAGTGTGCGAGAAAGAGCACGCGTTTATTATCCCCCGGTGGCGGCAGGCTTGCTTTATGTGGTGCGCTACGGTTGTCATGTAGCTTCGGCAATTCATTTGCCTGAACGCCTCTTGACTCTCAGTGTACGAGTGAACCTAGGCTTCCATGTGTCCATTACAGAGTTGTATTGCTTCTTCGATGTCTTGATTGAACTTAAATTTCGGTGGCTGTCTTGTGAGCCTAGCCACTGTGGCTCCCGGCGGGTGCTGGCCCGTTTTCTATGTAGTAAGCGTTAGCGGCATACATTTTGCTGGAACATTCATAGTATTGTGAGGCAGCGTATACGTACATTTTTGCTTCCTGGTGATTTTCCTGTCGATCTGTATTAGTCTTTGTTGTCCTTGTTCCCTGCCTTCGCCTTCGGTGTTCATTGGGATGGGTCTGGGTTCCGTACCTTTATATCATCCTAGGGTGGAAGAATTTGCACAGCTCTGGCAGGTGCACGCTCACGCCATGGCATCTAGATAGCTCTCGCTAATGATTCCACGTGTTCTTCAGTGTCGATTTCTTACGGTGATTGAAATAATGCGTTCGGAGGCGCCTGAACTGGATGACTAAACCACACAAAGAGGGGCTTAGTGTCGCGTTGATTGCGCGTCTCGTCTGAATCGCATCTCGTCTTCTGCGCCTTTGCGCCTGCGCAGAGAAAGAACATGACGGCGCTCTTGCAGTTGAAAATTCTAATGCATGGGCGCCATGAGGAGCTCTTTTTCTCGAGTTTATTATACTAACTCCGCGGCTAAACGTTTCAGAGTTGATAGCGTGATAATCGCTGCAGTAGCTTAGTAGCTAACGCGTTGCACTGCTGAGCTCAAGGTCACCCATTCAGAGAGAGCGAAATGGGAGCGAAATGCAAACATGGAAAAAAACACTTGTGCACACATACTTAATTTAGATACAGTTGAATTACTCCCAACTTGTTAAAGCTACTCCACAGTCAACCATTACAGCGTGCCTCATAATCAAATCGTCCTTTCAATACGTAAACCTAACAGTTCAATGTCTGGCGTGATGCGCTAACAAGTTTGCAGGAGTGCCAGTTTCAGTCATTGTAAAATTGGGTTAGAAGGTGCTCTAACTCGTTATCTGGTGTATATCAGCAATTTTTCCTAGTAACCTGAGAAATATCTACGTCACTTCGAGTTTTCACGTCCTGAAAAAAAAAAGGCCTGATATTATTTTAACTGCATGGTTAAAATTTAACGTTTGTAGCTGTCATTAGATTTGGAAAGAATACTGGAGCCACGAATCCTCCCTATTTTCATTCTTTATGCTCGGTTCATGCGATTTCCCATATTCATTTGTGATCTGAACAATGCACTTGATTACACCGCTTGAAAGTGACGGGAATAAGTTCTAGGCAATGCGCGTGCGAAGCGAAAGCGTCCCCGTTAACTGCAGCCTTTGTAGTGAAATATTTACTTGAGCGGCGAAGGAGCGTTTTAAGCCTGTTTGACCAACTGGGGGTTGCGAAATTTCGTGCCCTCTCCTTGCGCAACTATTAGTCCCATCGAAATTAAATTTGCTTAACAGAGATGTAATAGTGTAGCGTCTGTGCGTGGAAATTAATGTCTGCCTACGCAAATAGCAAGCTTTGTGAAAAAGACCTTCAGGGGCACAGAAATTTAGGTACTGCAGAGCATACGAAAAAAAACTTGCACCCGCATACAAAGCGCCTGGAGCGGAAGAAGGCAGTCGAAGCGATAAGAGCAAAAGCACCACCCGTTGGCACAATAAATGAAGCGAAAAAGAAAGAACGCGAAAAGCACATTTTATTTCTACATATAATTCCATCGTTTCGCTTGACTGATACGCAGGTTGAAAATAAAAACTACATATGCTGGAGCTATTGAATCTTCCTTTGGCTACCACAGTAATGGCGACGATTTGTTGCCAATACGAAAACTGTTGCTCCACTGCCCACCCACTGCCCACCAGTCTACGCGTGTGCCACGCACGTGCCTTGATACGGTGACGTCACGACAATGACAGCGTCGACGAAGCAAACACGCCTCCAATGCTCGCACTTACCCTTTTCACGAAGCAGTTTGCCCTTGAGATATCAGATGGCGCTTTCGGCGGCATCCCGCACGTTGCCTCAGCGAAGGCGCACGAATATAAAGCCATTACCTCTTCTGCCCTACTTCTGTGCGATCAGCTGTCGGAAATGCAACTGGGTTTTTTGCTGATAAACTGTGCTCCATTCATGCTGCAAAATATTGAGCGGGGTAGTTACGACGCGCGCAGTAGTTGGCTGCAAAAGACCGGCTCACATAATAAGGACTGGAATGAATCTGTGCGTCCATGTTCCCGGACCGCGGCTACGTAAGGACTGCCTGTGCTGTCGACTCTTCGCGGCCGACGGCGTCCCTCTAAGATTAAAAAAAAATCACTCGTCCGCCAAGGTTGAAGCACTGACCAAGAAAAGACTTCAAACCCCGAACACCTCCGCGAGTACTCCTCGTTGTGCAGTGACAAAGGAAGTAGTGCCCTCTTCTTGGCATATAGTAAGTTTCACACACCCGCCCCAGCTCACACGTAAATTTACGCCCACTCAATTGCCAACGCTTGAGTAATAAGTGAACGGGCGCACACTTGAATCAATACCCCGAAGCATGGGTGACGACCACAACACCGACAGCACACGCCCACAGTGAGCGAGTGGTCCTAACAGTAACGGACCCCACAGTGAGCGAGTGACTAGCGATATTACGTATTTGCCGCAAGCTATGACAGCGTACACAATGTCTGCCTTACAAGCCTTGTGCCTAGGAAGAGCAAGTCTATCTCAACTGAGCCAACCCTAGAGTGATAAGCAGAAAATAAACAATCAGACAGTTGCCCCACTGTGAATTTTACTGCGTCAGAAACGTGACAAGCCGTTGCATAAATGTATTTGCTAAAAATAAAAACGCAGAGCTAAATACACTGACGGTGATTCAATTCGCAAGCGGAAAGATGGGATAGCTTGGAATACATATTTAGCCGCCCTTTGATTAGAAGCACCGTATACGCTGATCGCGCCGTTTAGACAAAACGTAATGAGCTCAGAAAGGGCTTACATGTTAATTGAAGCTGTAGGTAAACTTTCGCGTGTCGTCCACCCAGTCACCGTCTACGATATCTGCCAAAACAGAGGTTTGCAGAGCCACACCGGAGGCCATGTAGTACATTCATTGTAAACACAGAGGCAACGAAGGCAGCTGAGGCAAGCAATGGACGCGTCGCCAAGTGACGAAACATAACAGCGCCAAAGGGATTGATCTGAAAAGGGTAAAAAACTGTTATCAAAATCAAGAGGGCATAACCCTATTTTCCACCACCCGCAACGTCCTGTGCAGAAGCGTGAACATGGCCACCTACACAGTTGCAGCCAGGAACACATGCATAAACACGTGGACTGCTGCAGTAAACTGTTTGCATCATCTATTGGAGGCAGCGGACGCGTGCACTGTATGTTGGACAGCCTGGCCGCTGTCTGAATGAAAGCGCATGACGGGCTGCGAAGGAATGCCCACTGAATGATAGCAGCTTTGGGAATAAAAAAATCCATACGCAGCGAAGCTCTGGAAAGTCGCCACTACAGCGCTTTATGAATACGAAATAATTATACGGGGTCTCCCACGTAATTTGAGCGAAATATTAAAAATATACAAATGCCACCAAGCTGGACAAAACCAAGGTAATTTTCGCGGTCGCTTGGATATACATTGTTTCTTTTTTCACTCCCCATAATTAGATACTTAGTCTAAATAATTATTCAACTTCAAAAATATTATAATTGGGGGAAAATTGTCCATGAGAAAATTGCAAAGCAGCATGAAAAACTCCCGATGCAGAGTTCTGTTGCTCAATGCGTGCTACATAAGTGTTTTTCCGAGCGTGAATGAAGCCCGCAAATGCACGCAAAATCGCCCCTCGACTGGCCGCTCCACCCACCTTGCGTTTATTGGTGGTATTCGCGGGCTTCTTTCACGCTCGGGGAGGGGGGGGGGGACAACGTTTATGTAGCAAATATCGAGAAACAGAAACCTGTATCGGGAGTTTTTCATGTTGCACTACAATTTTATTGACAATAATTATAATTAAGACAAATTATCTAGTTAGGCGGCATTAAAAAATTCTCAGTATTTCCAAGCGACGGCAAACAACATTACCTTCGTTCTGTCCAGCTACGTGGCATTTGCATATATTTAATGCTTGGCTCAAAATACGGGGGACACCCTGGCTGATAAAGCGAGAAATCTGGCGTTAACATCCGATGGTACCAAAGCGATGTGACCTGGTGGAGACGTCACGTTTGAAATGGTGGTGAAACGTGATTACCTCATCAACTGTAACGGTGCGTGAAGACGTCGTCATATCAAATGTCGCGTGATGGCAGAATCAGGCCAAGCGTTACGTTAGGGGATAACGGCATCGTAACGACACATTCTTGCCTGATAAGTTCATGTGATGACATCATCCCATCAAACATAACGTCACGCGATGACGTCATATTCAAATGACGATGTAACCTTATGATGTCATGTGATGGTTGTAGGAGAAAGATCACAATGCATCATTCTCGATTCTTTGCCTTGTTCCCGTGATAGACCCATGATGAAGTAACGTGATTACGTAATCACCTAAAATGTCTTGCGATGACGTCATCACACCAAAGGTTGCGCGATGAGATCATTAAGTGAAACGTTACGCTGCGTGGTAACGACATCATCACGTGACGATATTGCCTGATGACGTCATCACGTCAAGCGTGACGTCACGCGAAGACGTAATCATCAGTGACAATGTCAGCTGATTACGCTGTGTGCTGCCTCTTGGAGAACCAGCACATGCGCTTCTCGCTTCTTTGCACGGTCTTCGGGACTTGCCAACATTTTTGGGGGAGCATAGGTCGCACATGCAAGCACGAAAAATTCCGACCAACTAGAGGCTAACAGCTTCACCGTGAAATGAAAATGTGTGACCAATGGTGGAATGAAATCTGTGCCGTCGTGCCATGCAGTCCGATACTCTGACAATTACCTCACGATCGCACGCATATATACCTTCTTTCTTCTAAACATATCGCACATACTTGCCTCACCAGTTTGTCGTCTTCATTCCTCATTGTAGCTCGCCATTTGGGGCGTTCCGTTAGAATACGATGTATTCAAGATCGGCCAACCTTCCATAGCACTTTAATTGTAGTAGTTGACATTGAGTAAAAAGTAAGCCACGTTTTACCCCCTTCCTGATGCACCTAGTTTGATCACGTTGTAACATTTCTTCACCGCAGTAGAAATGCCATCATCGCTTACCGTACACAGCTTGGCAGAGATATGGTATGTATCTTTGTACGACACTTACTCGCTCATAAGGTGGTAAAGCGTGCGTGTCTGGCTTAAGCGCATTACGTAGGCATGGTGAACGAAACAATTCCATATATATATATATATATATATGCATTTCCTCATTTCATTTATATATTGGATATATACATATGTATTCTTTATTGTTTTGTTGCATTTCTTTAGTAACGTTTTAGCAACAATACGTACGCACGTACAATGCAGGTCATTTGGTGGTAAATCATATCAGTGAATCATTTGGCTAGACTGTACTCATGTAAAAGCCTCAAAATAGGTCATTAACTACACCAAACCGCCAAGCTCCTGAAACCACCCAGGTGGTTCAAACATGTACTTTAGGGCATGGCGTGTGTACGTCCGTCTTTCAAGTAAGTGCTGCCTCAGACATCTTGCATCTACGAAGGCATCTTGGATATCCATGCGCTTTTTTTCTCACTCTACTCATACGCAAAAAGCATTAGCAGGTCAGCAGGCACTCCCCGTGCGGCTGCGCATGGTGAGAAACGAATACCGAAAGGATTAGCAGCAGTACTTATTTCAAAGATCGTTTGAGAAAGTTCAAGAAAAACACGGTTTGTGGCAATCTAAGAAGATGTGCTTATTAGGGTTAAGCATTGTTACATATGGTGCAGTTAACACAACACGGAACAAAGAAGCTCGTGCTTTGTTTCTAGGCCTTCAGGTCTTAAGTTATAAGTCGTGCGAGATACAGGTAGAAGCAGAAAACATCAACATCGCGATGTAGCTTCTTTCTCGTCGAAGAAGGCCAACGAAAAATTTGGTTTCGATAAACAAAAGGAGATAACTTGCCGTAATAAATCAGTTGGTATGGGTGTTCGTTCAGTCCTTGAAAAGACCACCCATTCTGGCAAGGAAAAACTTAATCTCACTAGAATAACAGCTCGCAAAAATACACCACTTTGATCCCGTAAAAAAGATCGTACTAACAGTCAGTCTCAAAAAGTAATGTATTAGTCCGAACCCCCCTCCCACACCCATTATTCACCGAATAAAACAAGTTAAACAGGTTAGTTTTTTCCCAAGTGGATACCCGCATGTGTATCACAAACAATGTATGAACTTTGTGGACCGAAATGTATGCCATTCATAACACTTCTAGTGTAGCACATTCATGAGAAGGCAGCAAACAAAGATACCAAGGACAACATAGGGGAAATTACTTGTACTTTCCCCTGTGTTTTACTTGTTGTCTTTGTTTGTTGACTTTTTATGCGATTAATAACAATCGGGCCCTTCGCTTAAGCCCCTTTCTTCTCGTCACTAGTATACCACTTGTAGTATATGACAGACTTTCGTAACTAAAAGCAAATATTTAACACAAGCTTTTAGAAACATCGAAAAATTATGTCCACCCCACTTTTCTGTCTGAACTCTATTTTTTGTTTCTTTGATTCAATACTCTGCATTATCACAACAATGTTGTACTGGCACCCCAAGATACTTTCTATGGATAGCGCTCCAGCTCACGCTACTGAAATACTCGGGTTTCCGTGGCCAGCTCCATTGCCTAAATCCTAGGCAGTTACTAAAGCTGGCAGCACTTCTGGAAAAAAGGAACAACCCATTTCATAGGTTTATGCCCAGTCTCTGCATCTCTGAAAAAAAAATTACCATATCATGCGCCTAAGCCAGGACACCAGTCTCGATTCCTAAATAGATAAATCCACGAAATGATTGACTTTTGACTACATTGGAACACACTGGCTGAAAATACAGTGCAAACAAAAGAGATGGCAGGTACCATCTTAGTTTTACTGCTGACTCCACTTCTATACTCGCGCTTAATCTCCTAATAATTATAATGTCCGCAGTGTATTCTTTGTACAACATTCGTACTCCATCTGTTATCACTCCACCGGTGTCAACATGTTGTAGTAGCAACAATATGACTTCATGGACAACTCTATCAAAAGATTTTTTAAGATCAATTTGTGTCATGGCAACTTGGCTCCTCGTTTCGTCACAATGCTTTGTGCGCCCTACCGAATTTTCCATCTTAAACAAATCAGAAATCAGGCTGGGTTCATTGGTAGGAGACAGCCGTAGCATAGTAGTTTACGTTCCGTTCATGAAGTTATAGCTTTGCGACCACCCACTGTGTAATTTATTGATGTGCTTTTGTAAGTTGTGCACGTCGAATAGGTTAAGCATAAGGATGCGGCTTCCCGTACTGGGGACGTATTCTGGCACGATAACTCACGGCGCAACTATCACGTTTGTGTCAAGCAGTGCTAAACCAGCCAATGAGTTCATCTGGTTGCTTACCGTCCCAGGTATGCATTCACAGACAATCGCTTTTCACGATACTATCACGTTTGCGTCAAGCAGTATTAACCCAGCCAGACAGTTAATTCAAATTCGCTCAGCCAATGCGAGCCCCCAAAGTCATATTGCATGAAGTGTTTACGACCCTGTTCCCCCAAATTTTCGTACAAGGTGTAACCTCAGTACGACGACGCGTACGTCAAGGGAGCCAGAATGCTAAGAAAAAGCGAACTCTTGCTATGTTACAGAAACTCCATTGGCGCCCTGCGATGTTTACATCAGTTTCACTGCAGTTACCTAAAGGTACTCAGCAAATGGAAACGGAGATCAAATAATATTTACGTAATATATCCAGAACGTATGCCTTTATATAGAAATATTGTATTCTGCTAATAAAAAAATTATAATCCTCTCCTTTTTTTTTTGCAAAGTATAATTCCCTATCCACTATGTAGCTTGATATAACGCTAAGGTAGAACATCGTAATGATTTTACCGCTAAACGAATCACAGTAAAGTAGGAAACGAAGTGGCATCCGCTAAGGCGCCGCCAAGTGGCAACTTCTAATTTCTGTCAGGCTAAAAATATTCAAAAAAACGATGCGAAACTAGCATTTACAAGTACCGGGTACGTATGAAAAATGTGTAAAGGGCGTTCCGTATCTTCTTAAGAATGATCGGATGGCCATTTATAAAAGCTTTAGCTAATTTTTAGCTAATCTCTAAGCGCATCCTTAAAGGATGGGTTTGGGGCCACCTCAACTAAATCGCACCGACAACTGGAGAAGACTCCCTATGGCGTTGACTGCGCGTCTCGTCTGAATTGCATCTGCTCGTTGGCGCTTGATCGCTGGCGCAAAGGCACATGGCGGCGTCCTTGCAGTTGCCGATTTCACTACAAAGGCGCGATGGGGAGTTTTTTTTTTTCCAATAGAATTAGTTATATTCCCTTAATGGCTATACCTCGGAGACTTTCTAGTGTGATACTCGCCGAGGTAGCTTAGTGCCTAAGGCGTGCCGTTGCTGAGCTTAAGGTCGTCCATTCAATCGCTGCCTCGTCGGCCGAATTTCGGTGGAAGCAAAATGACAAAAAAAATAGAAATAAAACTCGCTCGTGTACTAGGATTTATGTGCACACTAAAAGACTCTCAATTGAGAATGTAACTCCAGAATTCCCCGTTGCATCGCACCTGATATTCAAAGTGGTCTATCGGCATGTAGATCGCCACAATTAAATTTCTAGCGTGATGGGCGAGTGAATTTTTCTAAGAATCAGTTTCAATCACTATAAAAATCGCTTGAGAAAGCTCTCGGAGTCGTTGCGCGGCATTTCTCAGCCACGCTTCTCTGTGTCTAGGGAAATTTCTACGTCACTCCGAGTGTGCAAGTAAGCAAAATGGGACACATAATAATTTTATTGCATCTCGAAAATTATAACGTGTGTAGCTATGATTATATTTGCAAATAAAACTGGGCCCACGCATTTACCCCATATTTATGATGCGCGGTTTGTACCGTCGACCATAATAATTGCAGAACTAAGCAAGGCACTTTGATTAGATTGCCTGAAATTAAGGCGAATGTTGTGGGTCAGGCGTAGAAGAAGTAAAAAGAGTCTGAGGTAAACGCAGCCTTTGTAGACAGTGCCCCGTTTCATTAGAGAGTGTGCCGGAGGGAAAGGCGTGACAGCGAGGCTTACAATAAAAATTCCAGTTACAAGACATGTTCAATGCCAGAATATGCTGCATGTCGCTCATCCTGCTTTGGCATTGCGACAAGCTTTTATACGTTTGAGCATGTCACGCTTTGGGTATTCATTGGTCTAAAGCCATACAAAAGGTCTACTCGCTCTGCAATATTTATTTTTATCATGGCTGGTTAAAAACCAATTTTTCATTGGCATCTGCACCACACTTCACCCGATATGTAATTTTGCCTTGGTAATTCCTTGGTATAAGCATTCGTTTTTCCCTTTAATGACACGTGAATGGAATAAGCTGGACCCTAGTATTACAAACAGCCCATCGTTAACTACATTTTTGACATTAGCCGAAAATTAATTGCGTGCTTCACAATTATGACGTACCTGTGTCACCATTTATTTTTGTGGAGAAAAGACGGGGAATGCGGGAGATGTAAATTCAAGACGATGAGCAAAGCGTGAACAAGCTGAATGCAGGAGCCAACGTTTCGACAAGTTTCGACCCCCCCCCCCCCCCAAAAGAAAGTACACTGAACCTCGACACATGCATCAACAGAGAACAGAGCAAACACCCTGAAGTACTTTCTTCATGCAAGCGAGCACACTAATATTCTCAATGCATTTTCAGTTCGCCACAAATGCATAGGCAAAACCGGCTTGGCGCAACGTCCGCATCTCGCGTTGCAACGAATTGTGCAATGCCTCGCTGTTTTGTAGTGCGGTCGGTAGATGACGCATGACCAAAATTCAGCATTACGCATACTAAGTAACTTTACCAATGAAGAACCCCAAGTTGTTTATGAGATTAGCATTCATAGGGTACTTCACACAATTTGTGATATCCATTTATCTATACATACTTAATTAACCTCTTTCCCAAGATAGTGAGCCACCCGCCGTGGTTGCTCAGTGGCTGTGGTGTTAGGCTGCTGAGCATGAGGGCGCGGGATCGAATCCCGGTCACGGCGGCCGCATTTCGACGGGGGCGAAATGCAAAAACACCCGTGTACTTAGATTTAGGTGCACGGTAAAGAAAGGTGGTCAAAATTTCCGGAGTCCTCCACTACGGCGTGCCTCATAATCATAAAATGATTTTGGCACGTAAAACCCCATAATTTTTTTTGAGATAGTGAGCCAGTTGGAAGGCACCCTGACAGATCGGTAGAACAATCGGCAAAAAGTCAGCAAGCAGCGCGAAAGTCAGTATCATAGCCAGCCGCATGGGAGATGTCGGTAACACAAAATTTAAGTCGGCTACACAGAAATGACATATTTGGCAAGATGGCGTGTCTAGACATTGCTTCAGTGCTAATCACAGCAACGCTGACGTTGAAGGCGCCTTAATTCCTACCTACGTTCCTACTACGTTCGTAATGTTCCCGCAAAGTAGGAAGCGTTCGTTTATATATGCCCGCTCTGCCGCAGTCTTCGGGAAAGCCAGCCACTACTTACGCACTGCCGCATCGATAAGCGCGCGAGACACATCTCTGACACAGTGACTCACAGTAGTTTGATGACGTCCAATGTAACGCTCGGCGCCGACGCTGCCCTGAAAACTCCCACTCCCGTAGAAACGGAGGGCGCAGAGGACTTTCTTTTCGACGGCGAGCGAATGAAGCCCGCCAAGCTGTCTCCACAGACGAGAGTCTTCGCCTAGCTCGTGGCACAGCTAGCGCACTGATGTCTTCCAAAGGCAAAAATGACGCTGAAACTACACGTCAGTCATGTACGTGAACGGGTCCAGACGGTCATACTGGCGCTTGCTGCCGTTGGATACAATGACACAGGCTGCTGCTGCCGCTGCCATGTTCCCGAGTTGAACTCGGAGGGGGTTTCGCGATGTACGAGTTTAGAACGAGTTCGTCTGTCAATCAAAACCAGAGGTCACGCCCCGCGCGAGGCATGCAACACTTGTGCGCGCACCCACCATGGTTGGGCCACGCCTAACTTGTTTTTTGGCAACAGCGACGCGGTGCCGAGCTGAGAGGCATCAGCAGTCTTGACCGCTGAACAAAACACGCACAATGCACTGTCATCGGTAATGTACTGAGCAACACTATCAATAAGAAAGCTTTGACTGTCGCTTGCTTTGCATATATCTTTCGGGCTTAGATGGCCCCACAACATGGTTTCATTGCCTACAGTATGGCGACGTAGCGCACAGCAAATAATTATCGGCATGTCACTGTAGCAGCTTGCAAGGTGTCGATGCGCCGGAGTGGCCGACGATGCTGAGGAGTGTGTATCGCAGCAGCCATTTGAGATGGGTGCTCTGTCATGTGCGATGTATCGGAGCCACAGCGTCGCAAACACGATCAGCGTACTACAATCCCTCGCTTTTCTAGACCCAATGCAATGACGTTTCTTTATCACAAGCACTCCGCACTCAACATTTCCAACACCTTCCTCCGTTCGAAGTCTCATTTCATAACTGCACACAACGGCCTTCACCTGCCAAAATGCGATTACGGCGGTGTCGTTACGATATCCATCTGCGATCGCTGCTGGCTCCAGCAGAGGTAATCCGTGAGCACCTCGGAGTGCACAACACATTCAAATACTGCGTACGTTCGCTCAGAGGCACCTTCACTGGACAAGCGATGACAAGTGATGAATTGTGTAGCTGGGAAGCAGGCACTTCTTCGCAATGCATCGCAGAGGCTTCGCGCACAATGATAAACTGGTACATTTTCACTGTACGGTGTCACTACGGACCCCAAAATAACGTAGCGCCATTTTGTTGCGACAGCCGTTGCTCCCACGAGACGTTCATTTCAGGGATCGCAAGTCGTTTGTGCTCAGGCGCGAGTAAGAGCGGTTGCGAGAGAGAAAATCTGGGGGCTTCTGCTACTTGAATATGTGACGCTACCTAGGTGCCACGGAGTTGGTTTCTCAGCGCGTGTTGTAAGCGTTTGTCCCTAGGCGGTCCAGTATTGCGGAGTGGGTTCGAGTTTGTTTACGCGCCGACGCTGCCTTCCGGCTCGGTAAACTAGATGAAGCACAGGCACTGATGCCCGATTTGGCGACCGCTGTGTCGGACAGACTGTCTCGCACCTGCTGCGCTCGTGCTAAGTCAGTCGTGGCGGATCAAATCTTTCTTGGGCCTTACGGCGATGTACCTTGTAAATAACATCACATATGTTTCTGTGGGAGCAGTAGCGACTGTAATAGAGCCCGGGCGCGTTTCTACAATTACTAGTAGGTACAGCCGGGCGTGGCGCTCTTGCTCCTTGAATATGTGACTCTGCCTAGGCACTACGAAGGAGGTTTCTAAGCGCGTGTTGTATGCGTTTGTCCCCTACAGATGCCAGCGTTGCGGAGTGCGATCGAGTTTGTTTACGCTCCGTCGCTGGCTGCCCGTGCAGTGAGCCATGGGGCACGGACGCCCCATTTGGTGATCGCTGTGTCTGAAGTGGCAAGGTTCTTACTGGTGTTGTATAAGTCGTGGGTCGCTTTTTTAACTCGCGAAGATAGATTGCATATCTTTAAGCACTGCTCCAGGAGGGCACATGCAACCGACAAACGGAGGCCTCAGGAGAGCACCTGAGGTTATATTAAAGCAGGGGGCGCAGGATCTCCGCGGCACCAAAGGGGTAGTGGGGGGATCAACGCTGGAAGCAGAGCGGCCCGCGGGTTCGGGCCGCGGTTGCCCGCTATCGGCTGCCCGCTATCGCGGACAGCCAATTTGTATGCGAACACCCCCTGGCACGCGCAGGCCTTTGCGAGCCCCAACCCATGGGCCAGTCTGGTTCCTCTCTCATTTCCTCTGTCGCACCCGCTCTTACTCGCGCAAGCGCGCCAACGTCCGTTGTCTCTGCAAGTGCCACGCCCCGCTGTACCTACTAGCAACTGAAAATACGCAGCCCGGGCCGTATATAGGTTGAAAATCAACAAGGCAGAGCGCCTTAGCAATCGCGGTTAAACGCAAGTGGCTGAAAGACAGCCGGTATCGATAACTGACTCAGCACCAGCGCCGCAGGCGCTAGAAAGTCTATTCGACGTGCATTTAAAGCTAGAACCCAGACTGGTCCGTGGGTTGGCGCTCATCGAGGCCTGCGCATTCCAGGGGTGTATAACATCGACTGCCCGCTATCGCGGACCGCCAATTTTTAATGCGACCATCCCCTGGCATGCTTGGGCCTTCGCGGCCACAATCCACGGGCCGCCCTGCTTCCAGCTTCGATCCCCCCACTACCCCTTCGGTAACCTCATAGAGTGTCTAAATAGATACTATATTATACTAATATGAAACTCTATGGGTGACCTGGACATACTGCGCCGCCTGCTTTATTATAACCTCAGGTGCTCTCCTGAGGCCTCCGTTTGCCGGTTACAGGTGCCCTCCTGGAGCAGTGCTTGTAAAAAATCCAAGTTTTTGTCGCGACGAAAAAGCGACCCGCGACTTATACAACACCAGTTAGAACCTTCTTCCTTCAGACACAGCGATAACTAAATGGGGCGTTCGTGCCCACTGCCTGACCGCGCGGGCAGCCAGCGGCGGAGCGCTAAGCTGCATTCCGCAACGCCGGTATTTCTAGGGGACAAACGCATACAACATGCGCTAAGAAACTTCCTCCGTAGTGCCTAGGCGGAGTCACATATTCAAGTAGCAAAAGCCCCCAGATTTTCTCTCTCGCGCCCGGCCTTACTCGCGCTTGTGCACAAACGACTGGCGACCCCGAAAATGAACGCCTTGTGTTGCTCCCGTATCGTCGTCCGTATCCCGTGTGTCGTTTTCAGTGGGTGAAACAGGGGCCTTAATAGCCTAGCTAAGCGCCTGCAATGAATAGCCGTACCACGGCGCTGTGTTTCAGTTCCCCCAATAGTCATGACTGACTTTACTGATAATAGCACTGCAGCGCCCCTAAGTGACTTCTCACCGTATGAACTCCATCGTGCGGGAGACCCTCTTGAATGTATCCTCTTCTAGCTTTCGCCTCACTGTTGCCACTCGCGGCAAGAAGTGCAAAATTTAATAATTTGCTCGATCTCCGTTTGTCATCAGAAATTTCTAGCATTCCAAACGAGAAACAGATACTTAAAGACATAAGAATGTTTGGTATTTTATTTGTTGTATTTTAACGTATTCGATTGAGCGAAAGTGTAGGTGCAAGAATGTGCGCATGTACCCTGCTCGCATTCGATGGAGGATAGAAAGATAGTGCCCGAAAGAGGAAGCACGCCCTTGACGCGGCCGAGAAAGGCGTGGCAAGCGGCTCACGGCAAGTGTGCAGATAGACAGTGGGACAGTCACGGTATTGCAAAGTTGCGATAATCCGTTGATAAGAATACGCGGCGCTGGCGCTTTTCGTTGTGCAGCCTTCTGCGCTTGAAACGTGGACGCAGCGTGCCCCGCAGGGTGTAGTCATGTTGTCATACGCGGCTTTTTGTCTACATTTTTTCTGCCTGTAGCTTTCGCGCGTTCCACGCTATCTCCGTTCACAGTGATTGCCGTCGAGCAAACTCGGGTAAAACTCGGGTGAACGAGAAACTCGGCGCATCCTGCATAGCACCCTACGTTAATGAGTTTGCGTTCCTGGGCGCTCAACTGGAAACCCAGAAAGATAAATTCATTTACCACACGTTTTACATAGTTGTGCAATTGCACAGTTTTTTTACGTAACCATATCGAGAAAAGTGCAGCATTTACAACTCCCCAGACGGTTATGGTTCGCTGTCGTCTGTTCATTCTGTCGAACGCGATTAATGTGCGTTCTGTTTCTTCTGCACTATAGCACTTCGCACATTGGCTGACTCCTGCGAAGTGAGGAAACAATGTTGTACCGCTTACGCTTGGGCGTTGCATTCACCATTGCATACACTCGTATGATTGATGTGGTTTATAGTGTGGAGTGCAATGCCTGTGGTGTCGAGGACACTGTAGAACACCTACTGTGCTACTGCCCTTCTTTTAAAAATGAAAGACGCCCTCTGCACAGCTCTAAATCAGTTAGACAGGAAACTGTTCACCTGGAACAAAATCTTGGGACCATCGCCTCGCATGTCGTAGCTACAAAAGGCCATAAAAGCGCTGCTGCGGATTTGGAAAGGTACCGGATTAAGTGGCCGCCTGTGATCGCGTATGAGTGACCATCAGTGGTATATAGCAGAAAACTGCTACCACGTTGACGATATCCGCAGTGGATTTTCGCTTCTGCTAATCGTTTCCTCCCCTCTTTCCTTCCCAAGCGAAGGGTAGCCAACAGGGCTCAGTCCTGGTTAACCTCCCTGCCTTTCATTTATCAATTTACTATACCCTAACGTGATGTCACTCTCGCAATAAATGGTCATTTAGTTGAATACAAAGGTCTCGCAGTCTCCTTCTACAGCAGCTCTTGGAACATTTAAATCAATGTACTTTATTATTGCTTGTGAAGAGAAAGATATCCATAATTTGTTCACCAATATAGCTGTCTGTAATGCGGTGTAGCGCACGAGTTGTGCGACTGTCCGGAGTCCAAGCGAGTAAGTTGCGTGTCCACAGATTGAGCTTAGCCACGGCTACTTTGGCAAAAGTGCAGCACATTCAAATATTGAAACGTTCGTAGGGTGTATGTTCAAGCGAAGACAATGCATGCTGCTCCATTGAGGGTTTGCCTAGCGCACAGTAAAAGGCGAATCGAGGGAAAGAACGATTCGTGATTGCAGCAGGGTCACATGATTCGCAACAGGCGGGTATTCTGAAATCTTGTGTCCGAGTCACTCCTAAAAATCGATTGTAGCGACTACTCGATAAAGCGCACCGGTATATTCTCCATCTCTACAGGCGCCTTCAGCACGCAAGCCATGACTGCCGAAAGGCACAGGATCTTGAGCGGGCTCACCACAAATTCGCCCAGGAGCATGTTGATGAAGTTGCAGCGCACCCACGACAGGCTTCGACGGTAACCGTACGTCAGGCCGTAGAGTATGACGAGCACCGAGGCTACCAGGGAAGTGGACAAACAGAGGAGCCAGGCGAATACGGAGACCCAGGTTGGGAACAGCGGCAGCTGCACGTTGCTCGTGAGCCGCTCCCTGGGCACCTTTCCCGTTTTGGCTGAATCGGTAGACGTGTCCGTGTCGTGAACCCAGTCTTCCACTACTTCTTCGACGTACACCTTGGGCACTGTAGGCTTTCGTCGAAATGCCAGTGGCCGGGACTTCTCTAAGAGAAAGACGACCAGGAATGCGAGTGGCGTGACGAGAAGCGTTGACTGCACGGCAATGACGAGCTCGCGCCGCGTTGGCAACTCGAGTAGCGTGTAGAAGAAACGCCAGTTGAAGTATTCCTCTTCGTCGGCGTCCAGGCCGTAGAACATGAGGCTCACCATCATGCCCGTGGTGACGAGCAGCAGGGCCAGCGAGGCACGCTGCTTGCGAGTGAAGTCGCTGGTCGGCAGGCGGCTGAAAATGCTGAAGATGAGGTGCTCCTCGCGGAAGTAGCGGATGATTCTGGCGCTGAAGATTCGCCACGGGTTGCGAAGAAGCGACTCGTCGGCAACGTGGAAGGTAAACGTCGACGCTCCTTTGTACGCGTCCGGGGTCAGCACGTCGTCGACGATGAAAACCGCCTGTGAGGCCGTTTGAAGGTCTCTCACGACAACCGTGCTCAAATGCCAGGAGCTCTCGTTGCCCTTCAGCTCCAGGGTCAAAGAAATGGCCTCAACGTCTCCAAGGCTTGACGGATGGCTTAGAAAGTACCAGTCTCGGCCCCCGGCCTGAAGCGCCAATGGGTTTCGCGCGCCGTCGCGAAGCACCACTTCTCGGGATTCGTCGTCAGACCCGTGGACAACGAGAAGCACTCGGCTCGTGGTCCCAGAGCTCTTGAGGAACCACGTGTAGAAAGATACGAGATAGCCGAACGCATCGTCCTGCTCGTTCTCTTCGAGGTACTCTATGCCCGCGGCGCCTTCGTCTCGCGCGTCTTGCTTCGCGGCCCACACCATGACCAGCAAATAGACGAGCCACACCGCTGATATAATTATGGTCATCACGACGTTGCTCGACATGGTCAACAGAAGGAAGCCCAAATCGGTGAAGTCGATCGGGTGCGGTGCGATGAACAATCCGCCCGCAAAAATGGAGTTGTGCTCGCAAGCGCAGTGAACAAACTGTTCGTCCGAATCCGCGAGAACGCGGCATCCTGAACTCGAGTACGCTTGTTCCGTGTTGTTCCAGAAAAGGCAGCTGTAGAAGCGCGACCTCATCGTGTAAGTCGCGCTGCCGTTCTCGTCGCTCCTCCTGCGATACGGCTCAAGTAACCTGGCTTTCGTACTGTTAGTAAGCGGTATAACAGCCACCGTCACCAGGACAGGCTTCTGGACAAATTCGATTCTGTTTTCGTGCGGCACGTTGCTTGCGAGGTGAAACCTGTTCTGCTCGAGGAAGTCCAACCTGGAAGGAGGTCGACCGTAGACGACGGCGGTTATAAATCTTGTTTGCGCGTCGAAGGTGAACACGTCGATCTTCAAGAACACGCCTGCTTCGGTCACGTTAATTACGTGCATGGAAACTTTTGAGAACGATGTTTCGTAGGTGCCCGCGTGTCCGTCCCAGTCGAGTGGTGTTGGCCTTTTCAAGTAGCTCTCCGTAGGCACACGGACGCTGAAGGGAGTTTCTGCGGGGCCTCGTGCCGCCTCGACACCTACAACCTGGGTGTTTGTCAGCTTTGCCGTCTCGTGACATCGAAATGGATTGGACGGAAACACTATGGCCGTTTGTGTGTCGACGCTGCCTTCGACGCGAACCCTGCTGCCACCGGATGTGCCGAGAAAGCCTCGCCTTTGCGACTCTCGAATCCACACTTCGTAGCCCCTGGCGTTGATGTTCGCGTCGTTCTGCTCGGTGTCCACGACGCGTGACACACCCGCGGCTACTCGGGCCACATTGTGAACCAGTTTCTGCACAGTTCCGCACTCGGAATCGGGCTGAAAAAGAAAGAACAAACATCAGCTATAAGTTGCGCACAACGCTGTTTCCCGTTCTTGTCAAAAGCATTTCTATTTAACGGTTACCTTTTACATCAACAGCATTGCTAATGGAATTTTATGGGCAGCAGGTAGAAAAATTTGCGTACACGTGGGATACCTATGCGGGTGCCGAGTTTTCGATGTTTTTGTCGGTTTTCTCTTTACAGGAATTTCCCAATTTAATCTTAAAACCCACACACAAGCCAAAACCTGCATGCTGTGAGATACATAACGCCGTACTACCCGTTCTTAAAGGCTATGTATGGTATCGCTCCTTAGAAAAGTTGTCGCTTTGACGTTTGAATAAACAGCAAGTTTCGAGTTTCTCACAGCCACTTCAAACGGAGGAGTAGAAGCGGCCCACTTAATCCTTGAGCAATGGGCAAGAAATCAGTTGGAATGAGTATTAATTAACTTTCGCCGCACATTCCCAGTGCACGGTATCTTGCTACACGATGGTGACAAGTCGGATGTATGAACGCTCCCTTTAATGACCTTTTCGTCTGTAGGCATGTGAAAAGCGTAGTGATGGCAGAACTATGTGTGTTTTGTGCGCCTATGATGCTGTTTCCCAAGCACTTGTCAGCGCATCTGCGACCTTGCTTATTCAGAGGCCCATGACGGTGTCAAAGAGGACGACGCCCTTAAAGTTGAAAATAAAAAGTCGAGTCAACAGCGGTTGACATCCAAGAAAGAAAAGGTCTTTTTTGGCCCACTAGTGCACCATGTGGTTTGGTGTTTAAACTGCACTGTATACTTTCCGGGCACATTTTGAGACTGCACAGTCTCTGGGGTCGGGCCATATTTTTTAGTTGAGTAAAACCACATATGCGGTTACGGCACTATGCGCGTAGGTTGAATTAACGAGCGCATCTGTGCGTTATTCCGTACTTCCGCCAGTTACGGAACAATACTGCTCCGTACAAAGCTCAACAATACCTTGGTGCATTTCTTTTTTCGTTCTAAGCTTCAATTTGACGCCTTTGTTTGTGTGCATGTGCGTCTGGTCCTACGTGCACTTAGAAGGCCTCACATTGTCTGATTTGACGAGAGCCAAATAGCCAGGATTGGCGAGGTACCCAAATCCAACGCACGCGCCAAATTAATCTGATAGCGCCAAAGTAGACTATGCCTACAAGAAGGGGCAACAACCACTTCAGGGCAGTAAACTGGATCGTTAAGCGCACTCATGCTTGATGATGCTTGTTAGGCGCAGTTATCGTACCAATAGTTGGAATGACAGTGAAATGAACCTATCCATGAGCAGTGCATTACGCGGCGGCATACTGGGTCGGCGCTCCGAGCCGAGGAGTACACTGATCACCTACTACGTCATGCGTCGTTAAGAAGCATTTTTTTCTTTTTTTTTATTGTCAACTTCACTGCAAGCAAAGCTTCCATGCCGAAACTGAGGCGCTGTGGCTACTAATGATATCTATACACTTGCCGTCTTTCTTCAGTACAATTGTGCTGGAGAGAGAGAATTTCGTATAGGTGTGAGGTCACTGTGACATATATAATGCATGACGTTTATTAGCGCAACTTAAAATGGGTTATCCTTACCGGCCGCGCGCTAGCTTAGTGGCTATGGCATTGCGCTACTGTTGCGCGAGTTCTCTACCGTCCGGCGGCGGACTGTTTACGGCGGTTACATTTCGGAGAGGCAAGAGATGGCGCTGCTGGCTCTGACGCCATACGACGCCTCCTGAACGAAACTTAGTTCATTCAGGAGGCGCCAGTGAAGTTGGATGACTGAATTGCAGCGAAATGGTAACTGGCCTGTGCCACCTTTATTGAGTGTATAGAATAACCTGTTGCACATATGATGGAAAATGTGGCATGATTCACGCGAAAGAAGTATCTTCCGGAAATTATGCGATGTTCAATTACCCTGCAGAACGAATAAGGCAGAGCTAGAGTTCGTGATTTCTGCAGGCAGCGGTCCTTCCAAAATAAATGAGTTTCTGTGAGGCAAATTCAAGATCAAGGAAGGGGCTGACAGATGGAAAGTGAGTATTTCTACAGATTAACCTACTCAGGTTTGAAGAAAAAAATATTCTTAAGTCCGATATGAACGCGACATTGCGAGCGTCAGTGATGTAGGAATGATTTAGTGGGCTGTCGTATACTTTTGATGCATCCGCACTCCTGCTTCTTATAGCGACGATTTCGCGTCAAGCAATTTATATTTTATTAACAGGAGGAGACAACCGAACGAAGCTTGTACGTATGCGTCGTCGCAGTGCACTGCGCTTGTATTTGTGATAATGACCCGACAATGCGCCTTTTTTGTAGACATATTTTCCCATGTTGGCTCGAGGTCAGCAAATAAAAATATGCATTGGTTCACTGCAGACTTTGTTCTGAGTACTAAATCATCACGGAACATACTTTACCGTATGGGAAAGGGAAGCCAGAACACGCTCAATGGCTGCGGAGTCACGTGTTCAAAGACAGCAAGCGCCCATGCAACGGGACATTACACGACCCATATATATATGTGCTTTGTTGAAAGAGTGCGAAAAAGCGATTCCTCAATTGCTCTTGACTGCCTTTGGATTGAGCATTGCTGTTCAAAGGCTGCCGTCTAAAGCAAACCACACCACTTACATGGAAATCACTTGGTACTTCTACTGGTAGTTCCTGAGGGGTAGGGGCCTTGAGGTCAAGTAGTGCGGTCAGTCCCTCAATAAGTTCTCCCCCAATGGTTGCAGTTAGGTCCGCGATCCTCCAGTTGCTCTCAATTGAAGTCAGCTTGGAGAAGGCGCTGACATAGTCATCCATGATCTCAATCACCACATCTGTGAAGTTTTCTGTCGTGGCGGAGTTGTTGTCTGGGACGAGCACCTGGAGGACGCTGATCGCATTGTGCAGTTCGTTCTCAGTGGTCACGGGGCTGTTCTTCAGATAGCCGATGTAGTCATCCAAGACGTCGGCGTCGCGGCTCAAGTTTTTGGTCCCAGCGGTGCTGCCGGGACGGTTGCATCGTTTGTAAAAATCCGAGTGGAACAACATGGCGGAACTCTTGATGTACGAGAATATGGCGTCGGGGCTGTTCTGCTGGCTTTGCCTAGCGTAGTCGTCGACGGTCTCCAGAGTGATGTCACTGCAAGAGCCGATTTCGATGGTCACTGCTATCAGGTCGTAGACGTACTGCCCGACGTTGTCGTTGACGACCACGACCACAGAGCAGTCGGTAGTGGCCCCCGTCGAGTTCCCAGCCGGCAGGACACCCGCAAAGGTGCCGTCATCGAGGCTAGACTTTATGTGCGTGCAAGAATGCCACGGCTTTGGGCGTCCGCCCTCCAAATCCTTGAGCCTGTCGGGTGCGTGACAGCAGAAGTAGAAGCCGTAGCTGAGGGAGCCTCCTTCGGGATCTGCGAAGCCTGTGCAACTGACGTGGAAGGTGGTCTTCACGGCTACGCCTTTCTTCGGAGTCACCTGGCAGTGACCTTTCGTCGGTGGGAGGTCACTCTGCTCCCTCAAACCCTGGCCCTCGAAAAGCTCGTGCGTGAGAACGAAATGGACCTCCGCGAAGGGCCTCTGGTTCCAAGCGCTCGCCGTGATGCTGCAGTGACACGTAAAACTAAATCGAATATTGACTGGCATAGCTTGCAAAGTACCGATGACTTCTGTAATTAACCTCAATCTTTCGCTCTTGTTTCACATGCTGACCCCGTGTAACTGAGGCCCTTACCGCCACACGGCATGCGCATCCTATGCATGGTGCGCTCAGTTGACAGGGTGCCAGATCGTTCTTGTTGAGTTTGTTTGCTCGGAAAGGACCTGAGCAACTGTTGTATTTGTTTTTGTACTTAGTTAGAACATTTTCCAATTGTCTGCATCCATGTGCATTACCTATTGATACTGACTCTTTAATCACTTGTTACAGTGCCAGGTGTTTCTGTGAGGATGCTAAACAATTTTAATAATCGCCTGTGGTAGATAGCACAATTGACGTGCTTGAACTGCTATACTCGAAGATGTGGACATTACTTGCGCGATAAATCGAAATATGTAATTAACTAATTAACAAAACTGTCCAATAATATTTTTACCTTATTTCATTACGGAACACATTGAAATTTTTAATTGTAGTTGGTAAGACTGCAAGGCATGTTTACGGGGCTGTTCATCAGAGAGAGCGGGTGTACTTGACGAGAACTCTGTGGATGTCACCATTTTGTCTTTTTTGATGTAGCTTGTCTTGCATATGACAACCTGTAAGACAATTGAAACAGTCACATGTTCTAATACTGTCATGTACCGGATCCCTCACCGAGGTTATATGGCTGGAGGTGATTCCAGCCAGTCCCACCATTCCTAAGCTACTTCCTCACGATACATGCACCATCCATTCGTAGCAATCCATATCACTCGCGCAATTATGCTGCAAGCACAGTACACATTTACACCTCAAACAACAGCAGGTGTATTTCCATAATATGATAAGAGCCATATTTCTTTAAATGCAAAATAACTGCGAGCGTGGCAGCGGGTGTCAGAGGCAGAAGCAGCTTGAGTAAAATATTTTGTACAGTACAGCATGCCGGTCTTACGCTGCCACTAGGCGCTGGAATCTAAAGTTCAACATATTTTTTTTTTTTTTGTGTTGGAACCACCATCAAGTTTACAATTAAGGTGGAACCGTGATTGTGTGCTGTGCATAGTGTAATAAACTGTTTTGTGGCGTTGTATGACCCTTGTAAGTATAGGTATACAGCCAACAGGCAGGCGTTAACGAATCGAAGGTGAGAAAACTGGACGAAACTGTTAAGGCGTACTAAAAGTGCTAGCAACGGTAAGTGCTGAACGTGTAGATAGACGGGTGTCATCTATTTATTTACCATAGAACTACCAGGGCAGATGAGCTACCGAAATTGCATATCTGCGACAAGCATCCTGGCAACGTTCGACCGCGCTCTAACCTTATCGGAACAGCGCATCTTCCGCGTAATCAGCGTATCTTGAACGTGTGGTGGTTTCGACTTTGCCCAGAAACGAAACAGACAGGCAGAAGGATAAGTCCAATCTACCATTCAGTGAGCTTTTCACCTTGTTTTGCCATTGTGAACTAGTTGTTTGTCTTCTCTTCCTCTTCTCCGCCATAAGCTCACCCGGATGAGAACGCGGGACTTTCTTTTACGGGAGCACTCTAACTTGCGCGTGCTTCGCCTCCGCGCGCACGCTTTCCTTTATTCATTGCCGCGGAAAGTTGTCCGTGCGTATAACGAAAGCCCCAGAGAGCTGTGTGCGCAGATCCACGCTATCGAAAATGCCACGACGCTTTGGTTACAACACAACGCGGGCGCCGGAGCCGCAGAAAGTACAGCCCATGACTGAGTTTTGCGCAGCCCTCAAAGGAAGGCGAATTTCAAAACAAATCTCATCAGCAACAATAATTCCCCGTCAAGTGGGCTCACTTGTATGGTCCGGACCTGGTGACGTAACCAGCCGGCAGCAGCAGCACGGCCCCGCGCTGCTCGGCGAGGCAGCCGGGTGGCACTTGGTGCGCGGCTGCGTCCTGAGCCACGGGTCCGCTTATTTGCCACGTGACCAGAGGGTAGCGGGTGTCCCACACCTTGGTGCGCTGTGGCCGGGCCTCCACCACCAGGTCCTCGCTGCTCAGAACGCCGAACTCGCAGCAAGGGCAAGACAGCGCCATCTGTGAAGCCCGTCGTAAGCAGGTGAATGAATTCCCGTTCGCAGTAATTAAAAAAAAAAAAGTGAAGCTGTTTTTGCGAACCTCGTCGGGTTTCCGTGACCATGGGTGCTGCATCGTGGCTGTTCTCTAGCCAAATAGGCATTCGCACCGTAACGCGCTCGCCTTTTTATGGGATGCATTAGAACTGGTTTGCATAACTAGGAGCGTGAGCTTATAGTGCTGTTATTTCTTGCGGATAATTCAGTGCGGTTGCAGAGTAGCGGTTGAGCCGTCGTGTCCTTTGCCCATGGCGTTGAAACGCAACTAATGGCGGCATTTCTGTCTTTCTCGTATTTTATTCGAGCTTGATGTTACAGCAATAGCGCAGTTGTCGGCTCACAACTACTTATAGTGCCGTAAAAGAACTGGCTACCCCTTAACAGCGTCGCCAGAGCCAGGTCGTGTGAGGACTAAACACCGGCTGCCAGCGCAAAACACTGAGGATGTGTTCGCACCTGGTCGTCCTCATCTCCGGGAACGCGCACGCTGATTGTGGCGCTGTCGCTGTCGCTGTCACTGCTCATGCGAAGCACGAAGTCGAGTATTTTAGTCGAGCCATACTGCAGGTCGTCCGTGATCTCGATAACCTGCGGAGATACAGAAAGCTTGCTTATACTTGTTTATTCCACAAAACATGTGCCTCCGAATTTATAGCAAGTGCACTGTAACAGTTGTACTCGCTTGGAGTCACAGTGTGAGCGCTCTCAACATTGCCCACTTTCTTGCTAAAGTCACAATAATGGGCAGGTCCAAGCATCGAACAAAGAAAACACATTCAAAAAACACAGTTAGCTATCTTGACCAAAAAAGTGCGTCTATAGTACCTTTTTTAAGCATTCGTTCTTAATGTGAACATTCTTGCCACTTAAAAACACGTTTTCGTATGTTTTTTTTATCTGCATAGCACATCGTGACTATCATAAATCGCCTACAGTTTCTCTCTCAAAAACAAAAAAAGAAAACATGTCATTGCTGTAGCCAGATTGCCCAAAAGTTAGCCAATGGTCGAAGTGCAGAAGAAGCATGGAATGTTATACTAGCAGTGCAAACAACCGCTTCTGTCTTCTTGTATCATTTGATATAGTTAATGATGGTCAAAAGTACAGGTTAGAGAATGACGTATGCGTGCTACCATTTATACGCTGTTCACATGCTACTGTTCTCAGACTGCAAGAGGATTGGCCCCAATCTGTTACCCAGTACTTCAAGTCTCGAAAGAAGCAAGAATTTACGTTGTTCATATTCTACGTTCCGGTGTTCACACCAATAGCGTTGAAGCACGAAATCTGTGAGAATGCTGTACGGTGCTGGACTGAATCGATTTCGTTGTTCTCGCTGCTCATGCCGGCCACAAATTTCTAGAGAACGATATCATTTTTTTCGCCATAGAAATAGAACATGCGATACAAACACCCGGAAAAGATCGTTTCCTTGTCCATGTGCTTAGCAATGGACTGTGCATATTGACTGTAAACGCATGGCCCTCCCCTTTGTTAAAGCAGTTACAATTACGAGTAACCGTATGGCGCGAATCCAGCGCACTCGACGTGAACATCTTGCGGCCTTATGAGCATCGTCGCAGTTAAAGGGACGCTAAAGAAATGAATTCGGACCAGATGGATAGTTTCCTAGTTTTGTCTTAGGAGTCGTCATCATTTGCTATATAATTCAATATAATATTGCCGCCGATGGTTCCATTGCTGTTCAATTTGAACCACCCGCGCCAAAACGAATGAGTTCACGCAACCTCCACGAGACCCGCTAGTATACCGCTTTATTTGAATCAGTCAGTTCTGACGTCTCGTATGAGAGGGAATAGAGTCCACAACAAGTGGCGCCACTCCGATGTTTCGTTTTCTTAATTTTCGCGCTCTCTTTTCATTACGAAGCACGAATTCGTTATTACAGAACTAAATCCGATGTTTAAATCTTGCTCGACCTAATATTATTCTTGAGTGTCCCTTTCAAAAACTTGAGCGCCCACTTTCAAACAGCAGCTACCTCCCTGTCCAGTTGCTTCTTGATGAATGCTTGGTACAAGGATTCGTTCTTGTCGCATTGGTTGCAGCTCCAGCTAAATGCCAGTGCTTGACCGGGCTTCTCTAGGTGTCGAGAACCACTGCCGTCTGGAAGGAACAGAGCGGAACCGATGAATTCATAGTTTACAACCAAGCAGCAAATTGCTATGCAGCACAGAAGGGTTGGCAAGCAATTAGCACATGCACTGACCACTGTTGTTCAGTGATGAGTCGTCGTACTCTCGGTCCTGCACGGTTTTTACATACGTATGCTCACTTGCTTGCGTGCGAGTGTGAGAGCACGTCGACCTGCCCATATGGCAGGTTTCTTTTTTTTTCGCACACGGTCGTGTCGACTAAACACAAAACAAGGTAGATCCAATTCTAAGTTACGCTTCCTTCGCACTTCCTACAATACTTGAAGGAAGGCTTCTTAATAGCCATTTCGTTTTTGTTTCTTTAAAATCACAAAATGAAAGCAGTAGAAAAAAAACAGCTGAACTTACCGCATCATATATATTAATCGTACCGCATCATAACGCATATAGGGCATCCCTCTGTTTGTGTGTGTGCGTGGGTTCGTACGTGCATGCGTGCGTGCGCATGCACGTGTGTGAATTTGGTAATCTCCAATCATCCATGTCTTGAGCTAGCTGATTCCAACTTGCGCCTGCAATTTTCCTCAGCTTGCCCAAATATTCTCAGAAATACATAATATCTGAGAAATTCGCATTTGCGGGCACATAACCGTACGTTAAATGCAAGCGCATCCAAAAACTGCGAATTTGTTTAATAAAAGAAATTCTAAAAGACACCCTTCGAAGTTTTCCAAGAGTAAATTGCGAAAACAAAGTTACCCTAGCTGTATTAAAAGCACCCCTGGATGATGATGAAACAACTTTTACTTCAACACGGCAAGTGTAAGAGGCGTTTATCTCCCCTCGTTTAGATTCCGGCTAGGAGCCCTTGGGTCCTATATATAGTGGCATCTTCAGCTTGTCTGATGACTTGTAGTTGCACCTCGCTGTCTGAGCTGAGCACCGCAGTCTCCCACAGCTCCGCGTTCCTATATGTGTCGTTTGGCCCCTGCACTATGTTGGCGCAGGCCCAGATTATGTGTCTGTGGTCCGTCCACTGATTACACTCTTTACATTTATGTGAATAGAGTTTTGGTTAACAATGACGATAACCGATCGGATTTGGGAAGCTGTTTGTAGTAGGCGCCATGTTGTCCCCTGCTGCTTAGTCAATGAGGAGTGTGGTTGGAGGGGGGGGGGGGGTAATACTGTCTTCCTGAACTGTAGTGTTTGGTGATTCGATTATATTTGACCATGCGGTCTCTCTCCGCACTCAGGCTCCGCGTTCGGTGTGTGCAGTTTCGTTGCCCGGGAGGGAGATGGCGGGCTTCCATATGATGTGAACGTCACGCTTCCCGCGAAAGTTACGATGCTTAACGCCTCTTTCGAGACCCCTGCCTTAGCGAAGGTATGAAGCGTTGTTTTAGAGTCACTGATAACTACGCTGGCCGTTTTGGAGGCGAGCGCCAGCGTAGTAATCACTGGATACCAAAAAAAAAGATGAAGCAGAAATTTCTTGGTAGTAAACGTCATGTGGCCACGGTATTTGCACAAGAAGTCACTGTCCATGCCCTCCTGATAATTCTGCAGTTTCCTGAAAAATTTGAACTCGCCCCAATATTTACACTGCCGATATTGCAACATTGCGGATTGCGATTACATAAAACTACGGCGATCACTTCGTTTGCCGTGGTGTTCAATTCGCACACCGGAGGCAGCCAATAAGAAGCCGTTGCTGCATTCAAACCGATTTCTGTCCCCATTCGCTTGCAGCTCGTCTTTCAATCGCTTCACTTTTTTTGTGGTGTACAGCGGTGACGCGTATATAGGAGGGGCCACAAGCAGACGTGTTCCGCATGGCGCCGCATTGTGTATCGCGTATAGTTCATCGCGTGCACTGACTACATCCGCCTCGTTTCGAGTCACTCACTGAGGACCAGCGTCTCGACGTCGGACAGGGCGACCAGCGGAGCGCCGTCGATGGAAGCATGCAGGACGCTGCTGCTCGCTGTCAGGTAGCCGACGGCCAGAGCCTCGATCAGCACGTCTGTCTTGCCGCGCCACATCTGGCGCAGCACCAGCTTGGCCGTCTCGCCCTGGCGAAGGCAGCTGCGACGCAGAAGAGGAACGTCTTCAACCAATGAGGTGGTGCTGCGGGGTCGGCGAACGCGCGTACAGTGTCCATGGTATACGACATCGAGACAACCTACGCACGGTTGTCGTGCTGAACAATGCGTTTCGCGCGTTGAACCGAGCTTCAGACGTTTCGTTGTAAGCGTCCTACAAGGTCGAGGGGGACACGATGAGTATAAGTTATCGGTACAAATTTCTCAGTGTTTTTGGCATGTCACGCGTGAGAGCTCCTTCTGAAGCTAACGAAAGGGCAGGGCAGTCGAGAACGGCGTTGTTTGTGAAAATGTTGGTGCGTTGTACTGGATTTGCACAATGTCTTTCTTACCGAGTTAACCCCACTTTTTCAAACGGGCTATACGCTTTTCCTATCCTGTTTCGTGAGCCGATCGTAAACATATTACAGTGTTATAAAGGGGGCTGATCCAACGCCTCATAGATAGCACGATTTGTGTGCACTTCGATACATGACGTCAATCTACCTTGCCCGACTGCCTTACAATATAAGGGGGACGCTCCCAAGTAAGCCGCGATGACTTCCACGTCACCGCTTTCGTCACGCTCGGTGCTTCACAATAGAAATTTCGGTCCAAGTAGCATGACGGCACAAAGTAGAGTGCACCGACCCGCTAACCAGAAGGCGTTGGCTGATCCCCAAGAGAGTGCCGTCGAAATATTTAAGCGCCCCGACACTCCTCTGACTTCCCTAGCGTGAGGCGTGACGCAAATAGAGTGACGTGCGCACTGAGAATACGCCTCATTTTCATCCCAGCTAGCTTGGGAAGACGCTGACTTTGTCGACTAGAAACTAAAGCGGTTGAATCGCCTTGGCGCCGGCAGCGCTGGGTTTGCACGGGAGACAGAGCCTTCGCAGAGTGCACCTAATCGGTCTTACCTCTTGTTGACGGTGACCTTGTAGGTGCAGTCGGGCGGCGAATTCCCCTGCACGCACGTCTCGGGCGGACCCGTGCTGCCGCTGCATTGGACCACCGGCGCTTGACCCTGCCCGCCCTCGTAGAGCACCACGAACTGCACGTCGGTGCGCGCCACCAGGGGTCGGTTGCAGTGCCCGGACACTCCCGAGCGCACCCAGACGATCGCGGGTCGCTGTGCGCTCACCGGGAGCGGACGGCCACACGGGCCCAGGCCGTCCACCTGCCACCGCGCGCGGACGTGGACCCAATTTCATCAACTATCAAGTAATGTTTGACGTTAGCTTTTCTTAGTTTTCTTACGCGTACGTTACACGGGCTTTTTCCTCTCTCGTAAACCCACCTGGCTTGATACAGCAGCACCACGTTGTTCACAGAAGTAGCATTAGTAATATCTTACATTACTGTCTTTTACATCACTGAGTCTTCAAAATACCTCGCTGGTGGGCATTTCTTCACTACCCTGTAGAGTCCTTTAAGAGGAGCAAGTATTTGATCATTCGCTACTTCTCTGAACAAGCACATATTACGGCACTTTGTATTCGGTGAAAGTTTCACTGAATGGCGGTGGTCGTGATTTCTCTTTGTGGAGGTCTCGCATATCTTAAGCTTTGATTTCTTGGCTTCTTTCGGCCTACCAACACACTCATAAGACATTTTGCAACACCGTTGCACGGGTGACCGGCGGGAAGCCATTCTGACGTGCCATGGTAAGAAAATTAAGGTGTGCTCTCCAAGCCCGCTGTGCATGAGCGATGGCGGTGTTCAGCAGCGGCTTCGACTGCCCATATTCAGCCTTCTATGAGTTCTGGGTTGAGTACATGCAGCGCACCGCTTGACAAGTCATGGTATGGTGCCGCAAAACGGAGCTCTGCATTCCTCTGATTTGCCCAATACTTCAAACGACGGCCTCTAAAAAACTAGTCTCGGCAACAATTCCTCTGACATCCTTTGATTGTTTTATCGGCTAAGCATTGTAATGACACTGTTAAAATTTTCTTTTTTACTGGGGCCTGTATGCCGCCATACATGCGCGCTCATCAATGGTTAGTTGGAAAGTGGCATAGTAACATCCCTTGTCCAATTATTCTGGGCTCCGCGAAATCAACTTGTACAGTCTTAAGGCTCTTTGAGGGTGTTTTGCGATAACCATTACGCTGCCACAAGCTCTGAGCTTCCCCTTGCAGATTTCGCATTGGCAAAACATTTTCCTGTATTCTGAAATATCTTGCCTTCATCGTACTCCAATGAAATTTCTGCTTTATCTTCCAGTAGGTCATCCAGAATCTGCCACGATCACCGGATTCCGGAGAATCGAGATACAGCATCAAAACATTCTGCTGCATCCGTCTTGTAGATGGTATATCTTGACTTCATATACGTAGCGCACGTGAAAAACGAGGACAAAAATTCACTGACGATTAAGATGCTCCGTAATGCGAAATTTGAGCGCAACATACGTGTTTTCATTTCGCGACACAATGACTGGCCCGAAAAATCTGTCTCGTGCGACACGTTGCAAACGGAGCAAAGTGTCGGGTGACTGCCTCGCTAATCGGCAGATCACGAGAGGCAGCGCGGAGATTACGCGTGGGCGCGATTCACAGCAGCCGCTGCCGACAGACCTCCGAGGCAAGACGCGCTATTCTGGCGCCATCTCGTTGGCATCGTCATTCGTCATCGCACTACGTTTTTCTTCCCACCCTTTCGCCTTAACCTCCTCCTCCACTTCCCTCTCTCCTCACGGTTTCACTGCGCCGTCCTCCTCCGCTTTCCTCCTCGCGTCTCTCATTCCCCGCTACGCTCCGCGTTCGATTTTTCATCTTTTGCCGTGCTCATTCGCTCGGTTACGCCGGTGCTCGCCGCAGGAACGGGTGCTCAAGAGCTGCATTCTGCTGCAGCTGCAGGTAAATATGCGCGTGTATCAATCGCTTTCTTCCCACTTGTATTTGTCACACTTGTTTCAAAAGTATGTCGTCCATGCCGTGTCACAACAAACGGGTCACATACCTGTCCCTGCCCTAGTTCCTAATTAGCAGTATTGGCAGCGCGTCTGCCTCTGGTATTTCTAACTAGGCCTTCGAGCAACATTGAAAATGATAGCTTGGTTATCGGTGTGAAGACTCATGTGCTTAGTTCAAACATTTGTTTGGAATACCGAAGGGTCGTTAAAACTGCCTATGTCCTTTATTTGAAATCGTTTAGTGGTTGACTCCTGCCTCGGTAATGTGTACTACTAATAATAGATTGTCACGTTGAGTCTTCTTTTCAGATGGCCACTTTTGTGTTTATCATTTAGTGCTGCGCCAGTACAATAATGGAAAGCGTTGGTGTTTAGCTCAAACGGCTTTGTAATATCCGATATTGCGAGCAAAGTGTCTGATGATATACTTTTAGTGGGTTCTTGGTGTTATCTAGTATCTTGGTGTATCAACAACGCTAGGAATTTGTTTTTTATAAGTGCTGTAATATGTCCAGGACGACATCAGTATAACTTTTAGTTGATGGTCTCAGTCTGTCCTGGGTATTTTTCTCGTCGTGTTTACCGCAGTTAAATTATTTCTGTTTGATTTCCTTAGCATCTCTGTGTACGTGCAGCTCACTCTCCCCCACCCTCAAAAAGTCGCAGTAGGAGCATAAGCTGTTGCATAGTCTATGGTAAAGCAAGTTGAATTGTTAAAAAAAAATCCACAATCTCGCCCGAAAGGCGATGCTTTGTATTCGATAGTGAAATCCTTAGACAACTATACCGAAATAATGTTGCTAAATTTGTCGTTCGTGTAAAGTGCAGTGAGCATTCGTTAACTAATGAAATTACCAAGCATTGTGTCATGCGCGTAAAGTCAAACTTCACGAAGTCTAAATCGTTGACTGCGCGAGCAGTGGTTGTCACAACGCTGGGATGATGGGGACCGGTTGCAGAGAGAAGTGCTGGCTTCTACTTGCCGCTCGCTTCGCGGTGTTTCCGGAAGATGCGGCAATGCAGCCTCGAATACTAGACGCGCGTGAAGGCAGTGCGCATAAAGCCAGCCGCCATCCCGGCTTGCCCCCACGCTTTCCTCCTGCCGCAAATAATCTACAGGACGCGGTGGGCGGGCCACCTATGTGCTCCGCCGTGCGGACAGCCACGCGCAGCCACGGCCGGCCTGCAGGAGCAGACGTGCACTCGCCTCCTTTATTGCGTGCTTTATCACGTGACCTCCGGCATAAGGCAAAGGTCTGTTCACATATGTCGCGAAGGCGAGGACGAAAAGTGGTTGGCACGATAGCTGGGCGACTACCATCTCGCGGGGCAAAACACCAGTTGACGGAAATTGCACATCCGTTACGTCGCTTGTAGAAACATTTGTATAAGTATAGAGAATGTCAATAGAATAGGACAATTTCAAGTGACTGGTTGTTCCCCTCCACCCAGGAATAATTATAGATACGTATCTGTGCTCGCTTTCCGCAGTTTGCTCGTGGCAATGCGTACTGAGATAAGATGGTATTATGGTATTTAATATCATGATGCCACCAGAATTCCTTTATGCATAGCAATAGAAAGCGATCGTAATATATCTGATGGAAGCCTTAAGTTAGCAGCCAGTTCAGTTGTGCTAGCGAGTGAAGTGGCAGGGGTATCTGCTGTTGGTTCTAAGACGTTGGGGTGAGAAAGACGAAGTAGCGTTCTTGGCAGTTTTCGTGACGTCACGTCACAGACAAGGCGAAGTGGGTCTGGCGCGCAATTTCTTGACCAATCTCGGAGGAGTAATGGAAAAACTGGAATACAAGCAAATCGGAATATGCTTACGTCATAGCGCCCCTAATTGCTCACTCGAAGCCGAGGCCTGCACTGGTGCGCCTCGTCGACAACGGTGACCTTGGTTACGCTGACTCGTTCGATGTCGCGGCTTCCCCGACGCGTCAGGGCCGCCGTGAGGTAGTAGTCGCCCGAAAACGCGTACGTGTGGTTCAGTGTCAGGCTGCGGTAGTTCCTTTCCGTGTCGTTGATGAGCTTGGATACTCTTACCTGCACCAGCATGCGCTTGAAAGTAGACGCCTCGATGTGCCTGCGTCTTTTCTATCTCGCGCAGGCTTATTCAACTAGAATTACTCATAAGTTAACCGACAAAGTAGCTGGCTTCTCTATTTGAACACAGATCGGTTAAGGATGTAAGTCTTCGCCGAGACGAAATATTATTAGTGCAAAGAATGAAGGTTGCTGCAAATTTAAGCACCCCGTAATAGTAGGCGCCATCGGTCGATTGAGGTGGATATTTCTCGACAACTAATAATCAGTCTTCATAACATGCTCAGATCTTATAAGAGCACCCTCCCATTTTTTTTTCAAATTTAGCAATTGGAACAAAATAAATAAATAAACGAGCAATATATGTGCAGGAGCATGAGCTGATAAGATGTAGGCGAAGGAACGCACCATGATATTAGAGAACAGAAAGTCATTTGAGAACCTTAGCGTTGACGCACATTTGGCACAAGAATAAAAGCTCATGCTTCGCAAGCAGCACTTCTCCTTGCTTCAAGGAGATCAGGCCATACCTGTCACCTTGTGAGACAACAACGGATGCGATGCAGCAATTTTCGGCGACTCTGGCAGCTGCCAGTGACAGCCCAAGAACGCAGTAGAAGCCTGTTCCACGGAAGTGTGCTGCCAGTCCTATACGGGAGAGTTCCCTAGACGTAGGGATGTTAAGTTTTCAGGAAAAACGTTTTTATATCTATAGATATAGTGAAAATTTATGACGAAAAGAAAAACCCGCCATTTAAGCTTGAGCGCAGCGCCTTCATTAGTTGAGTTCATTAAAAACGAGCTTGGAAATAAATTTGAACCAAGCTTTCGCGGTCTATCTGCATAACAAACAAGTCAAAGGCGGCCTCCTCTAGGTTGCCTTTGACGGAGATAGGTCCTTCTATCGAAATGTTGGCCAGCCTTTCTGCGGCACCTTATCCCTGTTTATAACCTTTATACCAAAGTGTGCTATTCAATTTGTCAGCCCCTTGTCTTGATTAGGGAAATATAAAGTATTCCTCAATCCGATCTAGGGAGAAACTGGCTTCAGTGGTTTGCAGCACTGCTCCTGGATGTGTGCTGCGCCTTCTGTGCGTGCCTTCGCGCCCCGGGGAAATGGGTCCCCCACAGGTCGCAGCACGGGCACGAGGATGTATGCTCTGACAGGCTCAGGAGAAGTGAACGGTATGTCGTCAAGACAAAACCCTCAGAAAATGTGCGCACACCATCAAGCTTATTGTCGATGTAAACAAATAACCGAATGCCAATATTTATGTCCAGTGCCGCGTTTCGCGGAACGCCGGAACAGTTCTTTCTCTTCGCACAGAACTTGCGTCGTTTTTTCCCCAATCTTCTTGGGTGTGCCCGTATTTTGGGATGGAAGGGGGACCATGTTATAGCTCTTAAAAGAAATTTCGAAGCTTTGCACGACCTGTTTTTGTAATGCGTTCAAGCGATAAAGGGCTGGTGAAGTGAACGGCAAGGCAACGGCGAAGATTCTAGAGCACTCAGTAGTGGCACAGGCGATGGCGAAACGCCGCTTCCCCACCGCCACCCTTTCTTCCCACTGCGGTTTCTCCAGCGACTGCCTTCCTTCTTTCCCGCCACCTCTGCTACAACGGGAGAGAAGGGCTGTGATGAGCGAAAGTGCGCAAACAACCGGACAAGACGCGACGTCACCTCCACCTCCATTCCGATTTGATGACCTGACTCAACCTTGTACTATGAGGTTGACATCGCCACAACTTTCAGCAGTTGCGAGTGAACTCATCTCGACCGCATCTCAGAGTTCAAGTAGTGTCTCCAAACTCAACCTCGCTTTGTGAGTTCCAAGTCGGGTACTTAATGTCGAATGTACTAGTCTCAACTCAGAACTTAATCCTCCTTTCTTCATTCCCCAATAGGCCGTGGGCTATCTTGACCAATAAGCATTTATTCAATGACTTTGTGTTTTGCAAGCTTAAACCTTCGTAAACGTGGTCTGATGCCTCGGACACGGCTTAAAATGATGCCTGTGAATGATGACAATGAAATTAACACACGGTTTGGCGGATCTAGGAGGTATGATCGTTAATGGATCAAGGGTCAAAGAGTAATAAAGGTATTTCATAACTACAGAAATGACACAAAGACTCTTGCCGGATTGAGGTCTACGACATCCAACACATGCGCAGAATTCTCAACTAAGAAAGAGTCATGTAACTGCTTGATTTTTTAGCTCTTCGTGCAAGAGCAATGCCAAGAGCCTCTCTCACGTGTCTATTTCTGGCATCTCTAGCCTTAGGGGATTGGCTCAATTATGCGTTTTTGCGCTAAATGAGTCTTGAAGGTGATTCTTACCTTTGCTTCCTTTTCTTTATGTGTGGCAGAATGCTGTCCCATATCAGGTTTCTCGCACACATATCATGCTCGCTTCTTGCTTTTCGGCATGCGCGCATTGATGCGAGAATCGAAAACAGCGGAAACCGCGTAAGTGTGCTTAGAACGAAACAGATTAGGGGATAGAACAGTAAACTCTACCTTCGTATATGGGGGGGGGGGGAGGCTCACGTATATATGCTGGTCACGCAACGCATTTGACCGGCATACTTGACGATCGGTTCTTACAGCGAGATAGGGCTCCTTCCGAGATGCATCTCGAGTTCACTGCTTCAGTCGCCTCATGGTAAACACGGCGACCATTCAATCGGGGCGGAATGCAGAAATAATCTAGCACCGCTATTTTCTTGCACGTTAAAGAATTCTATGCGTTTAATGTTAATGCGGATCCCTCCACTATGCCGGCTCTCATAAACCATTGTGCAGTTTATGGCCGTTGAACCCCGCAATTTATGCTTTAAGTATTCAATACCTTAGATTCAGTTCTAACACCAAAGAGACCGGAGTGGGAGCTTACGTTGAAGTCTTTGCCTGGAACTTTTTCATAAGCAGACGGCCCAGGAACAGAGAGGACATCACCCCAGGTGTAGTACGCATCATAGAACGATATATCGACGTACTGGGGCTGCGCCAACATGATTGCCTCGAACCTGTCGATGCGGGCTCTGATAGGCGTGTGCTGGAACCTGCAGTGGCGCCGGCTTGATATAAACGTACATCACGAGAAAATTGTTCTTTTTTACAACAATCACACATAGCTAACTGGTACGAATTCCGACCAACGGAAAGGAGACAGGGCCGTCTGTACACTATAGATACTTATAATTCGGTAACAAAGAAATACAGAACAACATTACAAGAGGAACACTGCACACATGTTACAAAGACTAAAAAAATAGAAGCTCCTATTTGTGTTGAACTTTATTGAAAGGGGGAAATGAAAAGGGGGACGTGGCTGAGGGATCGGGCTCAAGTAAGGCCCTGGGCCTGCTTGGCCTTCTCCGCCCAGTCCACCAGTTCAAGCTATCGGTCGACGACCCCAGTACTGAGCCAGACTGTCCAGTTAGTCCTGCTGCTGATGGGGGGATGAGAAAACGGGAGCGAGGTGCATTCCCTCATTATGTGTGTGTGTCCCTGTTTGTGAACAGAGCCTACATTGGTCGCTTTCCTTGCCCCCTGTGATTTTGTTAATGTACTTTGCGTGAGAGTATGTGAACCGCTTGCGTTTTATCGAGTTGCTCCGCCAGTGGTGGCAGCGCCCGACGCCTCAAGCGATACCTATGGGCTATTTCATGTTGGGTCTCGCCGGGTTCCTCGTGTCTCTCCTCCTCATTCACGCCTTCCGCATTCGCGGACGAGGCTCGGCGCGCGAGATCTCGAGCCAAACTGTGAGCCGACGCGTTGCCGGGCAGAGCCGCGTGAGTGGGGGTCCACACGAGGGTTTTCAAGCCGCTTAAAGGGAGCCGCGTGAGGACATGGTACGCCTGTTTGGAAATTCTACCGCGGACGAAATTGCCGATGGCCTGCTTGCTATCGCTTATGAGGGTATTCGCTTCCGCTTGCATGACCATGGATATCGCCATTTGCTCCGCTTCGAGCACTCGGCCAGCCGTGATTGTTGTGTGTTCTATCAATGCCCCGTTGGGATCCGCTACAACCGCGGTCATGAGTTTGCCGCGAGGGTGTCTCGCTGCGTCTGTGCAGACCACGTCACCTTGCGAGCCGTGTCGTCGCCAATTGGCTTCACTACCGGCCTGCCGATGGCCCTAACGGAACTTGGCGCCAATGTTGCGGGGTAGAGGTGGGGCATAAATATCCCCTGAGGTTTCGCGGAATCGTCATGTACAGTGCAACCTCGGTGATTGCCTCGAGACTCAGCCTCCGGAGGGCTGTACTGCCAGCCGGGACAAGCTCCTAAACAATATACGCCGTCCTAATCGGGTCGAAATTATTGACCACTCATACGTCAGTACGGCCTTAGGGTAGCACACGGGTCTTCTACTTAGATTACTGCAGTAGTAAAAGACCAGCAGATGGCCTCCTTAGCACATGCCGTTGGGAGGTGAGTGCGAACGCGTTTAGACCCTTGAGTGGCTTTCGTGGACAAGGACTAGCAGCGAGAACCCCGCAGAATGTCACGATACACCGGCACCAGGAGGGCACCATAGACGGTGTCCTGTCGGTGGGTCCCATATCTGGGACTACTCTTGTAAGCCATTCGTCTCTGTCTCCTGAGCGCAGCTGGAGACTAACCCGCTCTAGAACAAATCCCGCGTCACGTACTGATGATCTCCGTCCCTCCCTTTCTCTCTCTCTTTCTCTCTCTCTCTTTCGAGCTCTCTCTCTCTTTATCTTTTTCTTTATTCCTGAACATACATCTCCCATGCCTTTTGCGTCTTTCACTTAATATAAAAGTGCTCTCGGAGTGTACGTTTTCTATCGATGCCCGTTTGGGCCGCGCACTACGTCTTATTCGGCTTCTTCCGCACTCACGACGCAGTTCGCCCCCTGCATCCAAACTGTCAGCACGACTCGACAATACCGAATTGAGCGATGTGAGGAATTCGATCATGAGCGGCGCGACCGCATTCTGGTGGGGGTATGACCCGCGAGAGTTCGTGTTCGGTGCTATGTCCGTTGAAAACTCCACGTTGTTATATAGTAATATAACTTGGAGCCCTACTCTACGATGTCTCCAATCTTCGTTTGTGAAGCATTGGGACGCAAATTCCCCACAATTTAAGGTGCTAAAGGAACTAAACAACTGCCTGATTTTCATTTTAATTTTGAGGTGATTCATTAAAATGGGTCACTTTGTTGACCAAAATATAGCGATGACTACAACAGGCAACCAGTAACCTCTCACAATATTAATTTGCATATAAACCTAGTTTGCGCTTATGTTTAATCACGTGGACAGTTAATTTCGAGAAGCTCTATAAACGTGAGTGATCTATTGTGGTCAAAAAGGGAATGACGCTGCAATTTGTATCCTCAGCGACATTCGCTCGATCACTGTTGATCAGTTCAAGCTTTGCCCACGCTGTAAACATCCTTCTTGTTTCAAAGGTAATTGAGACGTAAATATACAAATAAGCAATCTTGGTTTGTTTGCTGAGCTGACTGGTGTACTGTATGGCAATAATGAAGATATTCATGAACACAATATATCAGACCATAGAAACCTCGGTCGAGATTTCGTGGCAACGCCACTTATGCAGGTTACCTCGACCGTTTGGACAAAGCTAAGAGGGTTCCATGGCAAACGACGCCGGTAACATATGGCGTATAAGAACGTCTTTGTGATGTCCAACTTAGATATCCATTCTGCCGTGCTTTTCGCTTCTGACTAAGTAAAGAGCTCCTTACGTGCCAACATGCAGCCTGCCGCTGTCAGTGCGAGTGAACTACGACCTGAAATCAACCGACCTCTCGGCGGGCAGAATGTGGAAGGCGTCGTCGTTGCTGCTCCATCGACTGCCGTCGTAGTCGCAAGTGTAGGCGAACTCGAACTGCGTCCCGTCGCACCCGTGTCGTAGCACCGGGGCAGGCCGGAACCGCGACGCCCTCGCGTGACTGCCGCGAATCGGGTGTGACACGTTGCGCGTCTCCAGCGTCCACACGACCGCGGCCGGCCAGCACACCACGGCGAGCCAGAGAACCGTTGGGCTCCAGCGCATTTGCGTTGGGCTCCAGCGCATTTCGTTGCTCGCTTGCTCGCTTGTTTGCTCGCTTCCTAGGTTAAGGCGCGTACCCACTACGGGGAATTGGCGACGAAGCTGGTGGTTACACTCCGGGGGGAGGGGGAGAAGAGGGAGCGTCAGATGATGAGGATGATGATGATGAAAACGTTTATTGACGGAGTAAGATGGTCTTTGGGATCCTACGGGTGTGGCCCCAGGTCCTGCTGGGCTCCACTGGCCTCGTCCGCCCGCCGGTCTTGGTTCAGAAGCGCCATTTACACCTCTGGGTCCGAGCTGGCGAACTGTACCTCCCATTGGTCCGTGGTGGGGTTAATTGTTTACCTAGGTAAATATCTGTATTTCTGGGTATGCTCACACACCCCCATGAAATGTGGTAGATTATGGGCCTACCTACGCACCACGGATGCGAGTTTGGGTATAACGTCAGATGTAGCGCGCCAGCGGCCGTGGTTGCTTAGTGGCTATGGTGTTGTGCTGCTAAGCACGAGGTCACGGGATCGAATACGGGCTATGGTGGCCACATTTCGATGGGGGCGAAATGCGAAAACATCCGTATACTTAGATTTAGGTGCATGTTTAAGAACCCCACGTGGTTTAAATTTCCAAAGTCCCGCACTACAGTGTGCCTGCCTCATAATCAGAAAGTGGTTTTGGCACGTAATACCCGATATTTTTTTTAATGTAGCGCGTGTAGCTTTAGTGAATGTGGATAAACGTCTACCTGTCAGGGTAATGTTGGCATTGCACAAGAAATTAAAGCAGACAAACCAATTTTAGACATTTTCTTTCCTTCAAGGAAATCTTGTGCTTTATGAAAGAATAAATGAAGGTAATAGAGTTTAATAAGGTTCAAAATAGAATTTTGTCCAATAATAATCAATAAGCCAGTAAGTTAATCAGCTCTTCTCATCGTGCTACAAAGTAACACCCAGAAAGCCATGCATACGTTCTTGTGATTAAAACCTAATGTAGAACCCCAAACGGCACAAAGTTTCAGACTATATTCCCTAGAGGGAAATCTGACGCTGCTGCGCTTTGGTATGCCCGGGAATGCAGGCATATTGTGACTTCGGATTGGCATCGTCCTCGGAGAGCCAGGACACCTTGAAGACGCGCTTGGCAACCACCGTTCCGTCTGTCACAATGATTCATTTTCTACGAAAAGAGCACGTAAAATGCTGATTCAGCCTTATTATTACACAAAAGCATGTTTTGGTTAACTATGAGAACTTGTTATTGCATGCACTATTATATAAAACGTAAAAAGTATCAGCGGGCCGCTAAAGTTGGAGGACAGGCGACAAGATTCACGCTCGCTTTGGAACACTTTGTCGTCTGTTCTTGCTCTTTTTGGCTTGGTTATGCATTGTAGGTCAGTAAACTTCACTGAAAGATGTAATATGCATGAATGGAAACATTCTATTAAATATTACTTTAAGAACGCGTGTTTTGTGTAGCCATATCCACGTTTTAGACGAAGCTTCTTATAACACCAGCCAACACAAGCTTCGCAGACACATATATCATCAATCCATATACCACAGCACTCCTTAGGACACTCCCATAGACGGTGGCGCCAGATTTCACTCTAGTTGTTATAGTGAGAAACTCTATGTGAGAAGGCTAGAATATTTTAGTGTTTACTGCAATGCCTAATTTTTGAAATGGAATTTAGGTACATTTTTATTTGGACTCAAACTCGCCAATCGCTTAGTAAAAATTTATAAATTGTTCCATGTTCCTTGCAGATATGACATAGTCGGGACAGCGCCAGACCAGAGCTGTCTAAACAAAAACTGAATGGTGGAATACGGCATCGTAATTTAGAGAGAATGGTTTACAATTCACGTGTGCGACTACAATGTTGGCCCAAGAAGAAAATCAAATGGTTTAATTCTGTTATTTAAGAAAACATTGGAGGACGCTTAAGCTTCGCCTACAAGAGTGGAACGCGATAGCGTGATCGCACACCGTTCGAACCGCCCACTCATTGCTCTGGCGCATGCTCTGGAGTCACACAAATACATAGTTTTCATATACAACACTTCTAAGTCCACAGCACCACATTGGGGCATCCTCGCACTGGTCCCCGCACGGCCATAATGTGCTCAAACGAGACAAAGGGGAGAACCGGGCGAGTGGCGCGCCAGCTGTCGGGGCAGCGCTGTACATTGCGAGGAGGTGGTCTTCTTTGTTTGCCGGAAGATGGCTTTGCGTGTGCGCCAAGCGCAGAAGAAATGTAGCGGAAACGTACTTCGCTACTCGTTTAAGAGCGACGTCTGTAATTAACATGCTCATAATTAACTATATACACCGCAGTATACCTTCCTACGACACGTTTCTAAGGCAACACCGCATTCACTAGAGGCGCTTTGTTGCGCTTTGAACAATCGAATGTTTACAGTCGGTACACAGAGAATAGCTGCGAAATTTGATTCAGACTTGTGGAAATTTAATGATACATTACTGGAAGATAAGGAGAACGTAACTAAAGTCAACAATTATATTGCGAACATGCTGCGAAGTAACTCCGGATGTTTTATACAAGTATGGGACCAGTTTAAATGCGATATTAAAATAGCTGCTATTGACAGATCATGTGCGCTTCGGCGAAAAGCCCCGCAGGGGCGTCTGCGTAAGCAGGCGTTTGGTGTGTTGCGACACCACGTACCCGAGCACACGAGGGTTGGACCCTCCCGCGTGTAGCCGTGCGCGGCTTAGCCGTGTCTGGGGAAAAGGGGATCCTGGGGGTTGAGCCGATGCTGGGTGTCTGGACCTTTAAGGCCCCCCGCGGGGGCAACACACCCCTTTGGCCTCGGCTTCACATAGACGGCACCTCCAGGCTGACCCACCTGGAGGACATCGGCAGTCGCCTTTTCCTGTCTCTCTCTTCCTACAACCTTCGTCTTTCCCTTACTTTCCACCTTTCCTGTCTCCTCCTCTCTTCTATTAACTTCCTTCTTCTTGGCGGCAAGGGTTAACCCTGTGTGGCTATCCAACCTTGGGTACACCATATTCGGTTATAGTGACGGCGTACGACTGGCGTCGTGCAGACTTGGATGCAAGCTCTGCCGCGTCCCCTCGTTGGGCTCCGTGGTGGGTGGTCGGCGCTGTTGCCGAATTTTTATATATTTCATGGAAACTTCTTTCCCCAAACTCCCTGATCGCCCTCACAAACGAGGGCGCACCGAAGATCTCTTTCAGTTTTTCGGACGACAAGTCCAGAACTTTCCTAAATACCATGTGATTCACTCAGAAAACCCAGACAAACTAGTGCGTAACATTTCACTGTTCCTTGTTTCGAAGACTTTAACTGAAGTTTTTGGAACAGGATATAAGGCGTCGAGAATGACAAGTGGTGATCTTCTCTTGGAGCTCCACGATAAGAAGCAGTACGAGAAACTGCCGAAACTTGTCTCATTTGGGGAGACCCAAATAACAGTAACTCCGCACCGTACCATGAACACCACCCGCGGCGTTGTCTCGGACGATGACATGCTAGAGCTCACTGAAGCTGAACTCTTGGACGGCTTCAGTGAACACAATGTCATAAATGTTAAGCGAATTAAGATCAGGCGAGACGGTAAAGAGATCAATACGAAACACCTGATACTCACTTTCGGTTCAAGTGTCCTCCCCGAGTCCGTCGAGGCCGGTTATATCAAACTGCGTGTTAGGCCATACGTGCCCAATCCTCTTAGGTGCTTTAAGTGCCAAAGGTTCGGCCACAGTTCACAGAACTGTCGAGGCCGGCTGACATGTGCCAAGTGTAGTGACACTGAACATTCCTCCGAAACATGCCAGAAGACTCCACACTGTGTCAACTGTGATGGCGAGCACGCCGCATACTCGCGCGCCTGCCCATCCTGGAAAAGAGAAAAAGAGATTGTGACAATCAAAGTCAAAGAAAACATATCTTTCAAGGAGGCACGTAGGCGGGTGTCATACCTGTCTAAGAGTAGCTTTGCCGATGTGGCGCGTAAGGGGGCAGCGTCACAACGGCCTCCGGCGGCTGTCCGACCCACAGGCAGTGAGTCGGCGGTTACGCCATCTGCCCCCGCGGCGGTTGCAGCTAGCGCTGCTCCGTCTACCCAGCAGACGGGGCCATCGACCCCGAAGGTGGACGCAGCCGACGCTGCCCCAGCCTCCGAGGCCCCTTCCAGCGCTGGCAACGGCCAGCGCAGCCAAATCCCTCTGGGAGCCCCATCGACCTCCGGGCTGGTGGGCGCAGGGGTCTTGCCCTCCAAGGCGGGACTCCCTCTGAAAACCACTCGCTCGCAAGAGCGCTTGTCCGGCGCCTCACACGAGGCAATGGACACTACACCTGTCCCCAAGGCGCACCAAGCGCCTAAGGAGCGTCGAGAATCGCTCGAACGCTCCAAAAAGAACAAAACACCTATTACAGGGCCTCGAAAGGGCTCTGTAATCTAAGGCATCTTTCCGTTTCCGTACACACAGCACTAATTTACATTAAATATGGACACACAAATCATACAATGGAACGTCAGAGGTCTCCTTAGAAACCTTGATGATGTACAAGAACTGATCCACCAACACAATCCAAAAGTGCTGTGTTTACAGGAAACACATTTAAAATCCAAACACACAAACTTTCTCCGACAGTACATAACCTTTCGCAAAGATCGCGATGATGCTGTCGCATAATCGGGCGGTGTCGCCATTGTTATCCATAAGAGCATTGCGTGTCAACTTTTACAGCTACAAACGCCTCTCGAAGCAGTGGCGGTTCGAGCTGTTCTCCTAAACAAACTCATCACCATTAGCTCTCTTTACATACCCCCACATTATAAATTAACGAAACATGAATTCCAATCCTTTATAGATCAATTACCAGAACCTTATGTTGTTCTTGGCGATTTCAATGTGCACAACTCCCTATGGGGCGACTCTCGTATCGATGCGCGAGGTCGTCACGTTGAACAGCTCCTTTTTTCTTCCGGCGCGTGTCTGCTTAATAAGAAGGCACCCACATATTACTGTCTTGCCAACAAAACTTTTTCTTCAATTGATCTCAGCATAGTTTCTCCTTCTATTTTTCCTGAACTCGCATGGGAAGTTAGAAACAATCCTTACGGAAGCGACCACTTCCCCATACTATTAAGAACACCTAAAGAAAACGAATATCCACCACAGGCTCCCAAGTGGAAGATTGATACAGCTGACTGGGAGAAATTCCGAACTCTCAGTAATATTTCATGGGATAAGATGTCCTCGTTAGGAATTGATGCTGCCGTGGAATACTTTACAGCCTTCATAATAGATGCCGCCACTAAATGTATATCACAATTAAATGGCTTGGCATGCAAACGGCGTGTCCCGTGGTGGAACGAGGACTGTAGGATCGCTCGTAAGAAACAGAACAAAGCGTGGGGGTTGCTACGCGCCTCTCCCACTGCGGAGAACCTGTTTAACTTTAAGAAAGTGAAATCGCGAGGCAGGTGAACACGCCGACAGGCTAGAAGAGAGAGTTGGCAGACGTTTTTATCCGGTATCAACTCGTATACAGATGAGGCCAAAGTCTGGACCCGGGTTAATAGGATAAAAGGGCGACAAACATATTCACTTCCTTTGGTAAACACACAAGGCGAAACACTAAAAGATCAGGCAGATTCACTTGGGGAAGACTTCGAGAGCGTGTCGAGTTCAAACCATTATTCGCAATCATTTTTGAAATACAAACAAATAGAAGAATGTAAGCCCATAATACGAAAATCCAGGCAGAATGAACCTTATAACCGGCCTTTCAATATTGCTGAGTTGAGAGCTGCCTTGACCACATGCAGGGGCTCTGCGCCGGGGCCTGATAGGGTCATGTACGAAATGATCAGAAACTTACACGCTGACACCAAACTTACACTACTCACGCTTTTCAACGCTATTTGGGCTGCGGGAAACCTCCCATCCACATGGAAAGAAGCGATTGTGGTCCCTGTTCTTAAACAGGGCAAGGACCCTTCCTTGGCGGCAAGTTACCGTCCCATAGCTCTTACAAATTGTCTTTGTAAGCTTTTTGAAAAAATGGTTAACCGCAGACTTGTACATTACCTTGAACTCAACAATATCCTCGATCCCTTTCAGTGTGGCTTCAGAGAAGGGCGGTCCACAACCGATCACCTTGTGCGCATTGAGGGAAACATTCGCGACGCCTTTCTACATAAACAATATTTCCTATCCGTATTCCTCGATATGGAGAAGGCGTACGACACTACGTGGCGCTATGGAATATTAAGAGACTTGTCGGGAATTGGCATCCGTGGCAATATGCTCGACTTAATAGAAAGCTATTTGTCCAACCGTACATTTCGCGTGAAAGTCGGCAATGTACTGTCGCGACCTTTTATACAGGAAACTGGTGTACCTCAAGGAGGTGTACTTAGCTGCACGCTCTTCATCGTGAAAATGAACACCCTTCGTGCCTCGTTACCGCCAGCCATTTTTTATTCTGTTTACGTAGACGACATACAGATAGGATTCAAATCCTGCAACCTTACAGTATGTGAGAGGCAAGTTCAACAGGGCTTGAACAAAGTGTCCAAATGGGCAGAAGAAAACCGATTTAAAGTCAACCCCAACAAAAGTTCTTGTGTGCTTTTCACAAGAAAGAGAGGACTCATTGCAGAACCCAGTATCGAAATGTGTGGTCAGCGAATTCCTGTGAACAAAGAACACAAGTTCTTAGGCATCATACTTGATTCGAAATTAACTTTCATTCCACACATAAAGTACCTCAAGGGCAAATGCTTAAGAACAATGAACTTACTTAAAGTGTTATCCCACACAGCATGGGGCAGCGACAGGAAATGTTTAATGAATCTTTACAAGAGCCTCATCCGATCGCGGTTGGACTACGGTGCCGTGATCTATCATTCTGCAGCCCCGAGCGCGCTAAAGATGCTAGATCCGGTCCACCATCTAGGAATTCGACTGGCCACTGGAGCTTTCAGAACAAGTCCCGTAGAAAGTTTATATGCAGAATCAAATGAGTGGTCACTACATCTGCAGAGAACATACATCAGCCAAAAATATTTCCTGAAAGTCCACTCTAATCCACAACATCCATGTTATAATACCATTAACGATATGACATATGCTACGCTCTATCATAATCGTCCTTCCATAAGACAGCCCTTCTCACTTCGTGTGAGGGAGCTTAGTGTTGAAATGGATGTCCCAATCCTCAAACATCGCCTAATGCCTCCAGCTAAGCTGCTACCTCCTTGGGAGTGGCAGCACATAGAATGCGATATATCTTTCATGCAGGTTACAAAACACGCTCCAGAGATTGAAATACAAATGCATTTCCGGGAACTCCAATACAAACACTCCTGCACGGAGTTCTACACAGACGCGTCGAAGTCACGCGAGGGGGTGTCCTATGCAGCCGTCGGCCCATCCTTCTCAGAATCCGATGTACTGCATCCGGAAACAAGCATCTTTACGGCTGAGGCCTACGCACTGTTGTCGACTGTAAAGTATATAAAGAAATCAAAACTCGAGAAATCAGTTATATATACGGACTCACTAAGTGCTGTGAAGGCCCTAATATCATTTTCTAAGCACAAAAACCCAGTAATCAATGAACTCTATTCCGTCCTATGTAAAACGTATATATGTAACCAGCATGTCATCATATGCTGGGTGCCGGGTCATAGGGGCATCGAAGGCAATGCTCTGGCGGACCGGATGGCCACATCAATTGCATCGTATTCTGTAAATCCTACCGCAGCAGTCCCTGTCACAGATCTGAGGCCCTACTTGCGCAGAAAACTGCGGAACTACTGGCAACGCTCGTGGGACATGGAAACAAATAATAAACTGCACGTAATAAAGCCACAATTAGGGTTCTGGCCTTCTGCAACAAAATCACGCCGGACAGATGTCCTACTCTGCCGGCTAAGAATAGGACACACTTTGGGCACACATAACTTTTTGCTCACGGGAAACGAGCCTCCAACCTGTGGTAGATGCGGGGAGAGGCTGACCGTCCTCCACGTCCTCCTGGAGTGTCGGGAAGCCGAACATGACAGAAAGAAACATTTTCCCTTAGCATACCGGCAGCATATCCCCCTTCATCCTGTTATGTTACTCGGAGCAGAACCGCTCTTCGACACTAACGCAGTCCTAGGTTTCCTGAAAGATGTTGTATTACATGTAATTAGCCCATACGTCCGTAGCGCCTCCTCTCTATAGAGGATAGCGCTGTGATAGTTTTTCCGTATAGCACATGCCTCTCGTCCCTTGCGTGTCAAGGGCTCTGGCGAGGCAGCAGTGCTACAAGTGATTTTACCATCTTATATATTTTCTATTTTGCATCACTCTTTCACGATGGATTTTATTGCACATAGAACACGTCATTGTCATCGACATATTCTTATTACAGATAGATTTTACGCACTCTAGAGCGATTATTTTTAAGGCCCCTATACAGCCACTTTACATTAACCCCATCGATGTCATAACTACATTGCAAACTCATCACCACTGCCTTGGCGCTCTTTGGCCACACTTGGCCCTTGCGCCAGTAAACACTACATATCATCATCATCATCATCGGCGAAAAGAAAAACAACGAGTCAAAGAGCTGCACAGTGCCCTAGATTTTATGCTAAGTATAGGGTGCTACGAGCCGGATTGTTGATAAAAGAAATTAAAGGGACTAAAACTAAACTCGAGGCAATAGACAAAAAATGTACCGTGGCGCAGTGATAAGGGCGCGTAACGAAAAACTGTGGTCCGGAGAGACGCCCACCAAACGCGCGCTCAGTGATGAAAAAAGGCACGCTCTGTCGAAAGTGGTAACTGAAATATGCTATCAAAATGAAACCATGAATCGAAAAGAAATAATCAAGCAGGCATTCGTCGAATATTACGCAGATATATTCAGCCTTAATACACCGAATACTGACTACTTCAGAACAGAATTCCTATCGCAGATGCCGAGAATAGAGGATGACCTTATGCACGCTCTAGAACCCAGTATTAGGGCTGAGGAAATTGAATCGGCGATTCTGTAGCTTAGTTCAAACAAGCCTTCGGGCCAGACGGTCTCGGTGCATCTCTATATAAAGCTTTTAGAACAGAAATGGCAGTCGCACTTGAAAGGCCGATTAGCGAATTCTATGAAAAAAGCAACTCCTCCATCCTTCCGAGCGTCTCACGTAGTACTAATTCCTAAAACAAATGATCCCATTAAGTTACAGTCTCCCCGCAGGGGCGTCTGCGTCAGCAGGCGTTTGGTGTGTTGCGACACCACGTACCCGAGCACACGAGGGTTGGACCCCCCCGCGTGTAGCCGTGCGCGGCTTAGCCGTGTCTGCGGAAAGGGGGATCCTGGGGGTTGAGCTGATGCTGGGTGTTTGGACCTTTAAGGCCCCCCGGCGGAGGCAACACACTCCTTTGGCCTCTGCTTCGCATAGACGGCACCCCCGGACTGACCCACCCGGGGGAAATCGGTAGTTGCCTTTTCCTGTCTCTCTCTCCCTTCAACCTTCGTCTTTTCCTTACACTCCACCTTTCCTGTCTCCTTCTCATTTCTTTATTACTTCCGACCTTCCTGGCAGCAAGGGTTAACCTTGTGTGAGTAGCCAACCTTGGTTATATCATATTTGGTTATAGCGGTAGCGTACAGCTGGCGCTTGTAGGCCCTGTTTTACAGGCCCTGCAGCGTCCCCTTGTTGGGCTCCATGGTGGGTGGCTGGCGCTACTGCCGAAAATACACTCCCACTTATGGCTAGTTCTTTCCCTCCAATATCTGATCGCTCCCTGAAAAGGGGGCGCACCGCAGAAATCTTCGAATTTTTTGGACGCCAAAAAGAATCTTTCCCGCGATTCCATGTAATCCATTCTGAAAAACAAGGAAAACAAGCACGAACAATCTCACCTTTTGTTGTTTCAAAAACTCTAACTCAGGCATTTGGACCAGGATATAAAGCATCAAAGATGGCTAGCGGTGATCTCCTTTTGGAGCTCCGCGACAAAAAACAACACGAGAAACTGCCTAACCTTCTATCATTTGGATATGTCCCAGTCACAGTTACCCCGCACCGCACGATGAACACCACCCGTGGTGTAGTTTCGGATGATGACCTGATGGAACTTACGGACGCTGAACTATTAGAAGGCTGGAGCGATGAAAACGTAATCAATGTTAAGAGAATTCTGCTAAGGCGCGACGGAAAAGAGATCAAAACAAAACATCTAATTCTCACCTTTGGTTCAAGTGTGCTCCCTCAGAGTATTGAGACAGGATATGTGAAGCTCCGGGTCAGACCATATGTCCCAAACCCTCTGAGATGTTTTAAATGCCAGCGATTCGCCCACAGCTCATCGAACTGCCGCGGCCGCCAAACCTGTGCAAAATGCAGTGCTCATCAGCACTCCGCTGAATCGTGTGAAAACACTCTCCACTGTGTGAACTGTGATGGGGAGCACGCCGCGTACTCGCGGTCGTGCCCATCTTGGAAAAAAGAAAAAGGGATTGTAACGATCAAAGTAAAAGAAAACATAAGTTTCAAAGAAGCACGCAGGCGAGTATCCTTCCTGCCAAAGCACACCTTTGCCGATGAGGCGCGTCAGGGGGCAGCGCCACAACGGCCTCCGGCGGCTGTCCGACCCACACCCAGTGAGGCGGCAGTGACGCCATCCGCCCCCCCGGCGGCTGCAGCTGACGCTGCTACGCCAACACAGCAGACGGGGCCATCGACCCCGAAGGTGGGCGCAGCCGAGGCTGCCCCAACCTCCCAGGCCCCTTCCAGCGCTGGCAACAGCCGGCGCAGCCAAATCCCTCAGGAAGCCCCGTCGACCTCCGGGCTGGTGGGCGCAGGGGTCTCGCCTTCCGAGGTGAGACTCTCTCGAAAAACTTCTCGCTCACAAGAGCGCGTGTCCGGCGCCTCACAAGAGGCAATGGACACAACACCTATCCCCACGGCGCTCCAAGCGCCTAAGGAGCGGCGAGGCTCCCTCGAACGCTCCAAAAAAGGCAGAACCCCGGTTACAGGGCCTCGCAAGAGCTCCGTAATCTAAGACATCACTTCCGTTTCCGTAAACACAGCACCAATTCACTTTAAATGTGGATACACAAATCATACAATGGAATGTCAGAGGTCTCCTGAGAAACCTTGATGATGTACAAGAACTCATCCACCAACACAATCCAAAAGTGCTGTGTTTACAGGAAACACACATAAAATCAAAACACACAAACTTCCTCCAACAGTATATAACATTTCGCAAAGATCGCGATGACGGTGTCGCATCATCGGGCGGTGTTGCCATTGTCATCCATAAAAGCATTGCGTGTCAACCTTTACAGCTACAAACGCCTCTTGAAGCAGTGGCGGTTCGAGCTGTTTTTCTAAACAAACTAATCACTATTAGCTCTCTTTACATCCCCCCACATTACAAGTTAACGAAGCATGAATTCCAATCCTTTATTGATCAATTGCCAGAACCTTACATTGTTATTGGCGATTTCAATGCGCACAGCTCCCTGTGGGGCGACTCTCGTATAGATGCGCGAGGTCGTCTTGTTGAACAGTTCCTTTTCTCTTCTGGTGCGTGCCTTCTGAATAAGAAGAAACCTACATATTACTGTCTTGCAAACAATACATTTTCTTCAATTGATCTGAGCATAATTTCTCCGTCCATACTGCCTGAACTAGAATGGGAAGTTACGAACGATCCTTACGGAAGCGACCACTTCCCCGTACCATTAAGAACACTTAAAGAAGACGAATATCCACCACAGGCTCCTAGGTGGAAGAGTGAGACAGCAGACTGGGTGAAATTCCAAAACATAACTAGTATATCATGGGATGACATGTCCTAGTTAGGTATTGATGCTGCCGTGGAATATTTTACAGCCTTCATAATAGATGCCGCAACTAAATGTATATCACAAGTAAATGGATTGGCATGCAAACGGCGTGTCCCGTGGTGGAACGACGATTGTAGGATCGCTCGTAAGAAACAAAACAAAGCGTGGGGGTTGCTACGCGCCTCCCCCACTGCGGAGAATCTCATAAACTTTAAAAAAGTAAAATCTCAAGGCAGGCGAACCCGCCGACAGGCCAGAAGAGAGGGCTGGCAGAAATTTTTATCTGCTATCAACTCGTATACAGATGAGGCCAAAGTCTGGAACAGGGTTAGTAGGATAAGAGGGCGACAAACATACTCCCTCCCTTTGGTAAACACGCAAGGCGAAACCCTGCAAGACCAGGCAGATTCACTTGGGGAGCACTTTGAACGTGTGTCGAGCTCAATCAATTATTCCCAGTCCTTTCTTAAACATGAAGAAATAATAGAACGTAAGCCAATCATACGAAAATCTAGGCAGAATGAACCGTATACCAGGCCTTTCAGTATTGCCGAGTTGAAAGCTGCCTTGAACACATGCAAAAGCACTGCACCGGGACCTGACAGAGTCATGTATGACATGATCAGAAACCTACATACTGACACACAAGTTACACTATTTACACTATTCAACACTATTTGGCCTTCCGGATACCTCCCATCGACATGGAAGGAAGCGATCGTGGTTCCTGTTCTGAAGCACGGAAAAGACCCCTCCTTGGCGGCAAGTTACCGTCCGATAGCTCTAACTAATTGTCTGTGTAAGCTTTTTGAAAAAAATGATAAATCGCAGACATATATTTCCTTGAGCTCAACAAAATGCTCGATCCTTATCAGTGTGGATTCCGAGAAGGGCGGTCGACAACCGATCATCTTGTGCGCATGGAAGGAAATATCCGCGATGCCTTTATACATAAACAGTTTTTCCTGTCGATATTCCTCGATATGGAGAAGGCGTATGACACGGCATGGCGTTACGGGATTTTGCGAGACCTGTCGGAAATTGGCATCCGTGGAAATATGCTGAACACAATTGAAAGCTATTTGTCAAATCATACCTTCCGAGTAAAAATCGGCAATAAACTGTCACGTCCCTTTACGCAGGAAACTGGTGTGCCCCAGGGAGGCGTGCTCAGCTACACTCTCTTTATCGTTAAAATGAACACGCTACGTGCTTCACTACCACCTGCCATTTTTTATTCCGTATACGTAGACGATATACAAATAGGCTTCAAATCCTGCAACCTCACAGTATGCGAAAGACAGTTACAGCAGGGCTTGAACAAGGTTTCCAAGTGGGCAGACGAAAACGGATTTAAGGTCAACCCCGACAAAAGCTCGTGTGTTCTCTTCACAAGAAAGAGAGGCCTGGTCCCAGATCCTTGTGTAAAACTGGGCGGACAACAAATCCCTGTCAACAAAGAACACAAATTCCTTGGTGTTATTCTTGACTCCAGGCTCACTTTCATACCTCACATAAAACACCTTAAAGAAAAATGTCTTAGAACAATGAACTTACTTAAAATCCTATCCCACACAACGTGGGGTAGCGACAGACAGTGTTTATTGAATATTTACAATAGCCTAGTTCGATCACGGTTAGATTATGGTGCCGTAGTATATCACTCTGCCGCACCGAGCGCGCTTATGATGTTAGACCCCGTTCACCACCTGGGTATCCGTCTGGCCATTGGCGCATTTAGGACAAGCCCTGTTGAAAGCCTATATGTAGAGTCCGATGAGTGGCCACTCCATCTTCAGAGAACAAACATCACCTTAACGTATTTTCTCAAGGTTCACTCTAATAAGGAACATCCGTGTTTCACAACCGCTAACGACTTGACGTGTGAAACACTTTTTCATAACAGACCCTCTATGAGACTTCCTTTCTCACTGCGTGCAAGAGAACTTAGCACTGAAATGGATGTCCCAGTTCTCGAACAACGCCTAATGCCTCCAGCTGAGCTAGTACCACCCTGGGAGTGGCAGCTGATAAAGTGTGACACATCCTTTGTAGAGGTCACTAAACATGCGCCAGAAACACGTATCAAAATGCATTTCTTGGAGCTCCAGTACAAGTACTCGTGCACAGAGTTTTACACAGACGCTTCTAAGTCGCATGCCGGAGTGTCCTACGCAGCCATTGGTCCATCCTTCTCGGAATCCGGCGTACTGCACCCTGAAACAAGTATATTTACGGCTGAGGCACATGCACTACTGTCGGCTGTGAAACATATCAGGAAATCAAATATTCAAAAAACAATTTTATTTACAGACTCCTTAAGCGTCGTAAAAGCCTTGAAGTCACACTGTAAACAAAGAAACCCCGTAATAACTGAGCTCTATTCCATTCTCTGTAGAGCGTATATGTCTAACCAGCATGTCATTATATGCTGGGTGCCCGGACATAGGGGCATCGAGGGTAACGTTCTAGCAGACCAGATGGCCACATCAATTTCATTGCATGCAGCTAATCCTACTTCTTCGGTCCCTTTCACAGATCTGAAGCCTTTTTTAAGAAGGAAACTGCGAAACCACTGGCAACGTAGGTGGGACACTGAAGTAAATAATAAACTGCACGTGATAAAGCCACAATTAGGTTCTTGGCCCTCCGTAACAAAATCACGGCGAATAGATGTCCTATTCCGTCGCCTCAGAATAGGACACACATTTGGCACACATAACTTTTTACTCACTGAAAATGATCCTCCAACCTGCGGTAGATGCGGGGAGAGGCTGACCGTCCTCCACGTCCTCCTGGAGTGTAGGGCAGCCGAATCTGAGAGAAAGAAGCATTTCCCCCTAGCTTACCGGCAGCAGATCCCGCTTCATCCCGCAATGTTACTCGGCCCAGAACCGCTATTTGATGCCAACGCAGTCCTAAGTTTCCTGAAAGATGTTGTCCTGCATGTTTTTAGCCCCACATGTTCATAGCGGGTCCTCTCTTCAGAGGATGCCGCTGTGATAGCTATTTGGTATAGGACACGCCTCTAGGCCCTTGTGTTTCAAGGGTACTGGCGAGGCAGCAGTGCTCCAAGTAATTTTACCATCTTATATATTTTATATTTTGCATCATTCTTCTACGATGGATTTTATTGTTCATAGTATTCGTCATTAGTCATCGCCATAATTTTATAGCACGTAGATTTTACGCACTTTACAGCGAATATTTTAGGCCACTTTACAGCCAAGTCACATCTTCCATAATACATCGTCATCATTACCATGTGTCATGGCGCTCTTTGGCCAAACCTGGCCCTTGCGCCACAAAACACCACACATCATCATAAGTTACAGTCTGCTGAATCATGCCGTCCCATCATTCTAACAAACGTGGACTATAAGATATCCGTGAAGATTTGAGCTCGACACTTTCAAAGTGTTATTAAGTCACTTGTAGGGCCACATCAGACCAGCGGCATAAAAGGGAGGACAATCTTTACCAATGTTTACACAGCTAGAACTGTCCTTGAATCCTGTGGGGGAATGTATGGGCGCGTGGCCATGTTGCAAATAGATCTGCACAATGCGTTGAATAAAGTCGTACAAGAAGTTTTGTGCTCGATCCTAGACCATATCAATGTAGGAACCGTTATTACAGAAGGTGTTAAAATGATGTACAATGGTTGTATAGCGAAGCTGATAATCAATAGGCAGTTAAGTGATGGTATTCCTGTGCAGTTGCCTGTGAGACAAGCCTGCAAATTTTATCTCCCCTGATTTTCGCTCTCTACCTCGAGCCCTTTTGTTTGCGGCTGCTGAAGACCCCAAACATCCGGGGTTACACATTTCATAAAACTGAAGTTCGAGATTTAGCATATACTGATGATGTAACAGTGTTTTGTACGGACCATGACAGTGTTAAAGCAGTTGTACAAGAGGCTGTAAAATTTTGTACTGCAAGTGGAAGTGCTATTAACTAGAACAAGTGTCTTGGTTTTTGGCATGGGAATTGGCAATACAAGTCTGAAACTTTTTGTAACATGCAATGGGCGGTAATACCAGGCGCCTACCTAGGTGTGTTCCTCAATCATTATCGTTATAGAAAAGAATATTGGGACAATGAAGTAGTGCGAGTGAAAACCCAGAACGGCAAATGGGGAGGGCATAAATTTTCAATGTTTGCAAGAGCCACCGTGTGTAATTTGTTTTTAGACGCTAAAATCCTTTACGTGATGCAAGCGCTATGTCTGACGAGGATGTCTGTGCAAAAGCTGCATAGAGTATTTGCGACGTTTATTTGGACTTCAACATGGGAACGTCCAAGTTGTAGTAATCCGTTCCGTAGAGTGTTGAATGGTGGGCTTGGGTTGTCACATTTGTTCCTCAAACAGATGGTAAGCAGGTTTCCTTTTTTGCGTTATCAAAAGGATGCTTTTCTGAGAACAATGATTCAAGCTCGATTACGCGACTCATTGCCTGATTATGTAGTGTCGTCCATCTATACGGGGCCAATGCATATAAGTTCTTTTTTGCATGAAGTGGTCGCGTCTTTCCAAATACTAAAAGCAAGACTTTCTAGTGAATATCTGGACGCTGTTACTAGTAAGAAGCTGTATAAAGATCTTAATGTTTTCTTGCCTGTACCGTTGTATCATACAGTATTTGTTTTAGGTTCCGAACGAGATGTTCTTAAGAGAGTTAAACGAATGCCGGTAACAGCTTCTGTTAAATATTTCTTTCTTCAACTACATACAGGCACTCTCGCAGTGAAACCGAGGTTGCAAAGCAAAGGCATTTTCATATCTTGGCCTGCGAATTGCTTTATATGCAAAAAAAAAAAAAAAACTGAGACAATCGAGCATATATTTCTGGACTGTCGTGATGCAATGTTTTTGTGGGATATTCTAAAAAGCAGCTTTAAAAAGGAATTGTCAAGTGCTTTCGGGATACGCTTCCTGCCATGCGCGGATCCAGAGGGAGTGCCTGTCGATCTGTTAATGCTTCTGTGCATGCGTAGCGTGTGGGGAACGCGTAGGCATATTAAACATGAGCGCATTGGTCAGGTCCCAGTACATGAGTACTTCATTGAAAGTGTGCTATAGATGCGCGAGAGAGAAGAGAGAGAAAAATAACGTTTATTTGCACCCGCAAAAGAAGCCCCAAGGAGTCAAGAGTCTTCCTGTCTCTTCGTCTTGCAGCTCTCTTTTCAGCTCGCTGATGCTCCTTGGAGCTCAGCGGTGTCCAGGGCCATGCGAATGACTTCTCTTTGATCATCTTCCTTAGAGCTGGTCATTAAAGTTTCCCAGGATTGTCTATCCCTATCTGGTTTATGGTATCTAGGGCATGTCCATATTATGTGGATCATGTCCGCCTTTGCCCCGCAGTTTGTGCAATTCATGTTCTCAATGTTATCGTGCCATCTCTTCAGAATGTAGGGGTTGCAGATGACCCCCGCTTGGAGTATCCTCCATGTTATCTCTTCTTGCTTACTTAGTTTTGTATGCGCCTCTGGCAGTGTTTTCCTTCCCATTCTATATTCAGCGAGAATTTAGCTGTAAGTGTTTATGCCTTCTTATTTTTGTAGGGGCTCGCTTGCTGGAGAGGCTGCATTGGTGTACCGGTAAATAAGCTCTGGCAAGCCTTCGTGGGTAGGAGTCTATATAATATTTACTAATTATTCTGGAATTGGTTCTTCCGCCAATATGTTGAGCGCCTCTTTGGAGATTCTCCCTGCGCTATAATTCCTCATGGCTGTTTTGGAATCTGATACTATGATTTTGACCCCTTTTTGTGTCAAAGCTAGGGCTATCGCCACCTCCTCTACTACCTCCACTCTGTTTTGCGGGGTACTGCAGCTCTTTGAGTCCTCACCGTTAGCCTGTGTCGTCACTGAGACAAAACCTGGTCTGCTTTCAAATTCTGCTGCATCCGCGTAGCATCCCTGCTGCATCCGTGCTGCATCCGTGTTCATATCCTGCTGCATCCCCTTTCTTTTTAAATAGTGATTTTTGTAATGATTTAACCATTTCTTTCCTCATATATCCTGGGGGTGACGGGAATGTATATTCTTCGGGAGTGGTGGTATGCGTATCCTGTCTCTGATTGGTGACGGAATGGTTCCCGTGTTTCTTACTTTGTTGTTAGTTTTCGATCCTAGTTTCTCTGGAATTCTCAGACCACCTCTGCTTCTCAGTAGTCTTTGTTGCTGGGAGCCTAGTGTGGCTTCGATCAGCTCTTCTAGGGTGTTTGAAATGCCCATGTTTAGTATCCTGTGCGTAGATGTGCATGGTGGCATGTTTAGGGATTGTTTGACTCCTTTCCTAAGGAGGATTTCTATTTTGTTTTTCTCGGCCCTATTTAGTTTAAGGTACCGCGTTGCGTATGTGATCTTGCTGATAGCGAGGGGCTGTGTTATCCTACGCGAATTTATCTGTGCGCAGAGCGATCCTACTGATTGGCTAAGTGCTTTGGACATAGTGACTAGCCTACACCATTCTTATCACAACACACTGGTCCGACATTGACTAGTTGTTTTTATGGCGATATAAATAGACAACGATATGAGTCATTACCTTTAGCACGGCAATGGAGAGTTCGGCATAAGGGTCCCTACATACACAGCCTCGCTTGTCATCCACTTTCACACAGCGGAACGGCACTGACTTTCTTTATTTTATACACTCCTTTTATACACTCAAGTCGTGGCCTCTCCTACTAAGGAGTGACTTGCTATCACGTGTGCAATAACGCGCGCTCGAGACACGCCGTTAGACAAGGACAACTGTGGAGCCACCCTGACTTGGCGAAGGGTTGTCGTGTCGCACCCCAGAGGCCCAGGTTCGGTTCCCACCAAAACATAAAGTTACTAAATTTTCTTTTCAAAGGCACTATTGACTTTTTTATAGGAACCTTCTTGAAAAACCTGACGCCAATGCGAGCATGTTGTGACGTGTTTTCACTATTTGCGTCCTCGGCGATTTTTTGTACCATATTTCAGTCATGCTGACTCCGCCGGGGGATTATCGCGGAATAATATTCGCTTCGCCTTAAAATGGCTAGTGCCATGTTATGCATGTCTGGTAAGAACGCTGCGTAGGGTGCCAACAAACATACTTCGAATTGTTCAGAACTCCTCCTTACTTCAGCGATTCGGAGCTGATAAAGCTTAGTAATAGGACATGCATGATACACTAATAAACTGTGCTACATTAACTGATTTTACACAAGGCATGCGGCTACATAGTTCTTCAAAATTGCGAACAATAGTTCTTCGCAAGTACACAGGTGAACCACTTTGCCGCCCGCGTAGAGCTGTTATAGTATAATGTGCGTATAACATCCGTGATAATGTTGTGGAAAAGTCATAGCTGTATTTTTTTAGAGTACAGCTTAGATGGACGCTATGACTTATTGGACTCCAATACCGGAATTCTGCTGATGCCTCAAGTACCAAGACACCACATCACCCTTCATGACCACAACTCTCGCCTAGCCCTCCCTCCCCCTCACAAATCCCTCTCTAAGCTCCAACAGAGCACGTGGCGCCATTTACAGTCCCACACTTTCCTCTCTCCTGCCCCGACTTGCCCTTATCCACCCCGGTGTGTTCTCACCCGAATGCGCGCTCTGCAGACACTCCCACGAGCAGACTATGCTCGTATTCTCTATTCATGCCCGAAACACTCTCCCCATGCCTCTTGGCATGTATCTAGTCCGCAGATGTGGGAGGCTGCTTTGGCAAGCTCGGAGCCGGATGTCCAGCTACGGCTACCGATCTGGGCAGCGGAAGTCGCCGCCAGGCGTGATTTGGTGACCACGACCGGCAGCCTGAAGGCCACCCACGGAACGGTGGCATCTTAATTTTCTTCTTTCTTTTTTGGCCTTCATTAAAGTTTATACCATCAACCACAACGGCAGTGGTGCTCACAGTGTGACGGGCCTCGACTTCATCTCCAACTTCATCTCCAACTAACTCCTTTTTTATTTTATTTATGTTAAATGCGGTCCAACAGTTGAGAAAAATCTAAAAAATGAGATCAACTTGTTTGTGGCTATCACTTGCGTAACTGATGAGCGGCCCTTACGGAAACCGTACTGTGCAGGAGACAAGATATGTTGTTCTTCCAGATGTATAGTTATGTGTTTTATTATTACGTGCTCTGGTTTTTTACACGTAAGGCTAGTTAGTGATATTGGTCTGTAATTTAAGACCACGCTTTTGTTGCCTGGTTTATGTATGGGTATTATTTTGGCAGTCATCCACTTTGTGAGAACAATGGAAAAATCTTCGATTGTTTCATAGGGATTTATTAAATACTATGCGTAAGTATTTAGCTACCTACTCCGCATACCTCTTCACAAAGCCTTAAGCCTTAAGAAAGATGTCTGGCACTTCTTTCGAGACACGCCGAGACATGGCGCTGCTGGTCGCCATGCGACGACCAGCAGCGCCCCTGTATCCATGCCATACGTAAGGACGCCATAAGGGAGCCGATAAGAAAAGCTTGCACGAAGTTGACGACGGTCGGGCCCCGTCTGCACAGCTCCCGTTGCCCTCGCCAATGGGCACGTCCGCCCGCGACCACCCTCTGTGCCGAAGTATCGTGCAGCTGCGTCCGTCCCGATGACTGCCTGAAGCAGAGGGCATTGCTTCAGGGAGCGCGCCACGCGGTCGTCGCCGTGGAAGTCGACTCGGAAGCTGCCTGCCTCTTCCTCGAAGGCACAACGGAGCCGGGTAGCTGGTGCGATTAGCCTCGCCAACTTAGCGAGCTGCGGTGACTCTCTCTCCCACAAGGTTCGCCGTCATTCGCCGCCAGCAATAGAACGAGGCTGAAACCAAGGATGGACAAACGAGCTGGGTAGACACGTGGGCGATGTCAAAACAACGTATGTTGAAGGTATCTATATATGATCACATGGCTTAGGATTTTGCATATCAGCAAGCTAATCACGATCACACTCTGCTAGCGCTAGAAGCAACGCCCATGAGCACAGCAAGCTAGTCATGACAGCGGTCATTCACTGGAAAAAGCAAGGAACAAGGCAGATTCGAGTTTAAAAGCACCAAGAACCGACACACGAACGGTACACGGAAGTCATTAGGCCTATTGGCTTACAGCTCACTGCGATATCTGTGCCCGTTTCAACTCAGTCATTATCCATTAGGAAGCAGCGAATTACCGTAGTTTGTTTTGTCCACGCGGTAGCTTAACGAATAAGCTAAAGAATTATCTGGTACTTCCCCTTTGAAGTCATCAAAGGCTTGCTTCTCAAGGTCTTCGCGGTGCAAGTGTGTTTACCGATAAGGGCCACATTTCGGGGAATTTTGTTTCCTTTGCCAAATTTCAGTACAAGCGATGACTGTGCTACAAGCAACTCTAGCAAGAGTAGCTATGTAAAAATAAATTCAAATTTCCAGGGAAGGACTGCCGTCTAATAGCCAGATGCTTTCACAGGAGAAGCCGGATTCGAGTTTCTTTTTCTGTGGATATTGCCATAAATTTCAAACGTTCTGTCTTTGCCTACTTAAGAAGTGATTGATGCCGTCGGAAGCTATTGAAAGTACCAGAAAGTACATGGTTCAGACTGAAAACACTGGCTGTTTCTACTGTTTTATTCCTTAAGTTTATTTGTAAATTTGGCACACGCGTTTCCTAATGCGTTTCTAGAACGACGACCGAACACTTTTATTCACTCAAAGGTGTAACACTGAAGTAAAGATGTAAAAAAAAAAAAACCGGAGTTATGTCAAATTTATTGATGGGTTTAGTACCACGGACCAAGGAGACACACCAAAACATAGCAGAGAATTGAAAAAAAAAAAAATTACGCGTCATGAGGTAACGTTACGTTCTGTGAATTCGGCTGTCAGTTTCTTCGTTTTTTCTTGTGATTTTCGCTCCTCAAACAGCATCTGTGAAACAAGAGTAATGAACCATCCAGATAATGTTAGTTTCTTCTTTCAGAAAAGCCTCGACTGTGTTGTTCACTGGTCTATGTAGCGGCACAAATACAAGCAAAGAAGAATTGAAGGTTGGCCACACTTACAGCCGCATGACAGAACTGTAGCGAACAGCTTAATAAAGTTTGTCTCGAATCTGGACAAAAGTGTGGCACCGCCCTATAGCAATTGCTAGTGAAACGACTACACGTAGTTTATAGTCATTAAGGCTAATATCTTACAACGTATATATACCAGGTTTTTGTGCGAAGACGTTAAACAATATTTAAAAAATCTTTAAAGATAGGCTGAAGCATTCTCTGCAAACACGCTATAGTCAGGCGCTAATCCTGTAGCTCATACTGTCCCTTGTGACGTACATAAGGAATAAGGCAGGTAGACGTAAAACAGAAAGTCATGATAAAACATAGCTACATGCAAGGATAAATAGTTGGCGGTACCTAAACCAACCAATAACTGCCTTTAGCGCTTAGTATGGCCTGTGGAATTATTATCTTGAAGCAGTAAAAGTGTGCCGAGAACTTTTTCCCTGAAAATATTACATCAAGCTGGGAGAAAGTTGTTCAGAAAAAGAAAGGAAATACGACAACCAGGAGTGCGTACAAGAAACAGACAGGTGCGACTAATTGGGTCACTGAGGTGCGAATCTCTTTGCAATTTGTTGGGAGAAGCCTCACGTATTTGCTCGCGCGAGCAAACGTGATTGGCGCGCAGCAAGGCACGTACGTGAGGCTCCTCGCAAGGGCTTGCCCATAAAAAACCAAAAAATAAGAGTAAAAGTAAAAATGATCAAAAACTACGCATCAGCAGCCATATAACACAGCCTGCTTGTTTCTAAGGGTTAAAACATGTTTTATTCTAGACTAAGCCGATATAAAAAAAAAAGTTGCGCATAATTGCGGTCGAAAAATACCGAGCTGCGCTGTGTATGGTACGCATAGCAAAGGAGCAAGTCCAACTGAACTGCATCGAGGTATTTACGAGTGTGAACGAAAGCACAGCATTCATGGCTGTGTATGGAACGGATGTAATCGAGTTACCACGTCACCTACTGTCACTGGAGCCGCAGTCTTACGGCAAGCGCGCTCATGCTACGTTACAGAAGCTCCAGTAACGCCCTGGGATCTCTACGTAAATTTCTCCTTTCATCCCGACGGTCACTGAGAAAATACAAAAGGTGATCAAACAATATTTACGTAAAACGTTCGCAGCGTATGCCTTTGTATGGGAAGCTTCGTTTTCCCCATTGAATATTGCGAGTCTTGTCTTTTTTATTTGCAAAGTATATTTCGGAATCCACCACGGAGTTTTATCGCACACTGAGATGTGACATCGTCACCATCTTAACGCAAAACACATTATAGTAAACCTGTGCGAAAGAAAAGCGGCAACCACAAAAGCGCCGTCAAATTGCTACCTCGGGTGTTTTGTAAAGCTAAACAAGACGTGAACAATATGCGAAAACTAGCATTTACACAAGCACGTCCGAATGGGCAATGTGTCTACACCCAAGCCAAAGGGAGGGTTCCGCGGCACTGTGAGAAAGCAGGTGGGGTTTCCAAAGACCAGAAAGCTTGCAAACTCCTGATCTACACCATCACATTACGCTCGAGGAAACTAGGTAAATCTTTTTATTCTCATAGCGTTGAGGGCCCCGTGTCGAAGAAAATCCGGCGTCGGCGTTTGACGCTTCGCGGCCCGCGTCCAGAGTCGATGGTCGTTTCAGGAATAATCATTCCGAATCTCTGATAAGCAACCGCGAAAACCCAACAACGCAAGCCTTCCGTGTAGAGCAAACTAGCTTATAATCTAATTGAGTTTCTCCAACTAAAACGCGTCACAAAAATCGTAAAGTACCACTTGCACTCAATCCACAGACAAGATGGCGTCGGATTCTTTTTTTGGATATTAGAGAAAACATAAATATGTCATGCGGAAACTGAAACACAAACCCCTTTTCACCTGATAGCGTTTTCCAGCTACCGTTCGAGGTTTGTCTTGTACTCGCGGACAACTTTCCGTGGCAATGAAGGGAAAACTACGGGCGCGTGGCTGCTGCAGATGCGTTTTCGCACTAAGCAATCCGGCAGTGTTTGACAGTGTTTTAATTTGCTTGGAGCAGATGCTAAATCGACGGAGCTTCCACGTGCGACGGTTTCACGTTTTCCCAGATGCGGAAGGAAACAGCCGCAATATAAGTAAAACTTCACGCTCAGTGGTGTGTTCCGTATTATTTAACTGTTGCTAATAAGGTCTCTATGATTTCTCTTGCTTAGCCTAAACGTACGTGTATTACAACGCGGGACTCTACTAAGAAGCACTCTCACTTGCACACGCTTTGCCTCCGTAGCTTTCCGTTCGTAGGAACAGAAAGTTGCCCGCAAGTATACTAGGACCGGCGCGGCCGCTTCGGTTCCTCGCACACCATCCAAAAATAATAAAGAACACCCACACTACACTCGCCTTAGCGTATAGCACGCCGCCAGCGTTTCCTGGTAAACATTTCGGTTACATAAGCTGCGGTTAACAGGAAGCGTAAGAAGCATTCAGCGATGTTTTATGCTATCCCGCACCACCCTTAAAGGCGAAGCTTGAGTGTCCACTTAATTTTCGTAAATGTTAAGGCGGCCGTTTCTACTACGCGGCGGTAATTGCACCTTTATTCCATGCCGACCAATAACTACTTCTTATTTTTAATACTTTATTTAAACATACGTTCCCGATTTCTACATCGCTACACACCACACCGCAGCGCATCCAACACTAGAGCGAAAGAGACAGCCTTTTTCACAATAAAATATTGAGTATATTTATTCACACAGTTTACTAATCAGGACGAAGTAAGCGAAAATATGGGTTCCGAATTTCGATAACGCTTACGTATTCACGAAAGAAGCCATCTGATCACGCTCGGCTGCACCCGACCACCGTAAGAATGACACTTTGGGCACACTGCTTATTAGTGTCATAGACTTCACGTCTCGCTAATTTCAGCTTATTCTGAACACTCAGCTAGTCTCGAACAACGCGAAACTTAAACTAAGACTTCTCGTGCGCTCGCCAGCGCGTGCTCTCTCCTGGGTGCTCCTTCCTATAAGCCTTGGCAGAAACCGCTTCGTATTGCTAGCGCCCGAGGCCCAAACCATGAAACGTTCCTTTGCTTCGAGCGCTTCCTAACCTTACGTGAGGCCTCCTTACAGCGAAGGACCGATGGAGGAAGCAAGCGTACTCTGAAAGCTCCCTTCACCCGTCCTCACGTAAGGAGTGGTTGCCGCATGCCTGGGTTCGAGATTATCTCTTAAAAGCTTTACGCGAACACCATTATTCAATAAAAAATGTTGTATCGTCGCACAATCGTTGAATTGAAGAGCTAATACAGAGAAGCGTGGACGCTTTCTTCTAGTTTTGTTTACTAAACTTAAAAGAAGTTGCGCATCACAGTGAAAAACTTGATGTGCTCCATCAACGCTGGCACGCCGGCGTCGTGCAACGCCTAGCAACGCCTAGCAACGCTTTCATGCCGCACACGTGACTGAAACGAACATGCCTGGCAAGACGTACCGTGCTCGCGCTTATCCGCAGGTGGGCGACAGCGCGCATGCGCAAGCAAAGGTCACGTGGTTAAGCAGTGAGGTGAAGCGCTCGTTCAGGGCCAGGAGCGGCGTAAGGACGCATGAAGGCAGCTTTGGAGCTACCTTATGCTGAGGAAGCAATAAGGAAGCCTTCACCGAGGGCCCCTCACTAAGGAAGTTTTCAGAGTGACATAAGGTAGCCTCACCGCAATGAAGGCTTCCTTACTGAGGTAAGGAAGATTTCATTGTTTGGCCCTGAAACTGCGCACTTTAGAAGTCACTATTATCTGTCGGTCAAGTTGGTGCATGTCAAAGCCTGTTCGAACCATGTAGCACGGCCAGACTAGCGTAGCCAGATTTGAGCACATCTACGCGAGCTCGCCCTTCAGCCCTGTCGCGCACATAGCAGACGTTGTGCACTACAGTTAGCCACTACAGCTGCATGTAGCTGCGTCTGCTCTGTAGCGCCGCTACCCGAGTTGGCGCGGGGTGCCGGCACGAACCCTCTCTCTCAATTACAGAGGTCAACCGTGTGCTCTGATCGGTGTCCGTAGGTGACGTGAATATATATGAAAGGCGGGCTGGAAACTTGATCGAATGCCAACATCCCAATGGAACCGGTTTTATGGTTGCCGAGTTGCACACCTTCCAGGTGCGACGCCATCATGTTTGAATCTCCGTTACCTTAGGAGCCCTTTCAAGGCGAGTCCGTAGTGCTGCATCTATGGCTAAGCCGTTGTGCGTGCTGCCAACGTACTCACACAGGCGAGCATAACGACTACACTACGTTCGACCCTCGGCAGTTGCGCACTGGCCGTAGTGATTAGTGATGAAGAAAATGGGTTGCTCGTGCCAATTTCTGCGATAAAACAGGCTCGTGTAGTTATCGGGCACACTGAAGCACAGGAAACAAATGAGATACCGCGACCACAACCAAGGGTTTAGGGACAGCTTCGGAATTTTGCCCGTCACAGGTGTCAAAATCAAAAGTTGTGGAATCTGCGTGAACATCAAAAATCAAGCTTAATCTGCGTGTCACGGTCACGTTCACGCGATGGGACGTCGTGGGCAGTATCCCCTCCCCTGTAGCCTTGCAAGGCATTAAAGAAAGAGCGGGGGCGCCATGCAGGTGATCACAAGTGATCTCTGATTGCCCAAAACCATCTTCTATTGAACCCATTGCAGTGTTTTTTTTTTTTTTTTTGCTCCTAAGTGTCTCTGAAACATAATATTTAACGTCAAGTACATGTCCCGACATCAATATAAACGTTTGTAGAACCTATAGGTGGCTTCGGCACCAGGAAGCTCTTGCACCATTTCCTGCTTTTTTGGGCGCAAAAATAATCGTAGTTTGACTATGCAAGCATAAATCAACCAAGATATGGCTACTATGCTTCATTTTAGGTTTGAGAAACCGATGCGCCTGGAGGCCATGGGCGCCTGGAGGCCATGGGAATGAATTTACCTTTCAGAAGTCGGTCCCGTGACCAAGAACTTTATCCCCAAGTTAATAGTTTTTTATATTGTGGTATACAGGCGCTAGGTGGCATGCCGGAAGAAAAGGAGCCATACGTCAAACACCGTGAATGTTCTTAAATAGAGCATGCTATTTTTGCTGCAACTGCACTTAGGTGAGTCGGTTCATGTTGATGCTCAATGCCTGAGCCTTTTTTTGGCAAAGTGTAAATGGCTGGTGCTTTCTTTAAACAAACATTTGCAGTCATTCAGTGATAGTTCTGCTGCGTGCATTTTTTTAGCACGGGCCATCGTGCTCCTTTTTTGTACCTACTAGTTTTCGTTCTTGTTCTTTTTCCTAAGTGAAATAGACACTCTGGGGGATCGGTCGTGAATCGGGCGTGAGAAAACTGTTAATAATAATGCTTTCGCCTGGCAGCCGCCGACTTCTTCCTCTGCCGGCTTTCATATACGGTGCGGGCTTATGTGCCTCGTGCCTCCTGCTGCTCGATTAGAAGAAGACGAAGCAGAATGAAAAACAGGTAGATTTACGGCTCCTGTCATCTGAACGTTTCTGACGTCTCTCGCTCTTTGACTCGCACAATGTTTTCGTGTACCTAATCTCAGTCCCTATAACGCGGTGGGCCCGACGTAATTGTAAGGCGATCGCGATTTCAAAGCAAGGCTACGAACAAGAGTCCGACTACCAGTGCAGAGGACCACGCCACGTTAAGGATTCAACTACCGCTATTTGGCTACAAAATCGCTGGCTACAAAATCGCAGGGCTATCGCTGCCTTCTGCTTTTCTCCTCACCCTTTGGCCATACTCTGCTACTCCGCTTTCCGCCACATGCTTTTACTGTAGCCTCCTCTTCCGCTTTCATCCTCGCGCTCTCTTCGCTATCGCCTTCTTTCATTCACTGCGGCACCCAAGTGCACTGCTGCATTCACTGCTGCACCCAAAAAGTCATGGCATTTGGTCATGTTTGTGTTAACAGCAAACAATGAATGTGCTCGATTAAGAAAAAGACGCAGCGGGAAATTGCTCGCTGTAGACGGATAAACATAAACCACGACGCAACCTGAGAAATTATAGTGTTGAAATATCCAAGAATATAGAAGAAAAGAAGAGAGATCGAATCGTCATGACCGAACATCAAAAGTTACGGTAGGCGTAGAAGTTCCAAGTTATAACAAATTATTTTTAGAACAGCTCTGATAGCATGCCCGCCACAACGGTTGGTTGCGTACTGTTAAATGCTCACATGCAGTGGCCTGCAGCTCATGGCACTGTGCGAAAACGCGCTCGCAGCGTAAGCGAAACCTTAGGCGCCTAAATGGATGCAGACGCGGAGTTGGTCGCTGCGGACCCGTGCGCTCGCTGCATTGAGGCTTCATAATGTTATGCTCCACTTGGGGTTATACAGGCAGGCAGCTATAAAATCTTCGCATAGTTCGGTCTCAATACCAGACTGCGCAGTTAAGTTCGTTTCTATCGGACTTCGTGAAATGCTCATTGTAGCAGTTTCGCTGAACGAAGCAGTCATGAATCGGGAATAAATAACGTGTTCTTGCAGAAATAAAAGGCGTACGAAACCGCTAAAATGATAAAGTTCCGACGCACGACATAGAATATGTGTGATAAATACTTAGGTAAATGCACTGTAACTAAATCCGAAATGTCGAATTCGTTTTTTACTTGATTACCAAAGTTCGTGTCAAAACGCAATGAAATGTTTATTGTTACGCACCGCAACACATACAAGGCATGCCGAAATTCAAATGCAGTTAGATTTCGGATAATAACACTGTTAATATTTGTCGTTTTGGCTACTCTTTTTTCTCTTTAAAGACGAAGGCTTTCCCTGCGACCTACCCCACATTTCCTTGTGGGCTATGTGTTTTTCTAGCCTATTTCGTAAGCCCATCCCCGATATCTGGCCGTATCAATTAGACTTTTACTTCGTGAATTAGATGAAATCAATTACTTGTCGTAAATTACGTGTTTTCTTGGTTATTTTGTAATTTAACAATTGTTTTGTTTACTAGGTAACGCTCACGGTTACAATTACATTACATCACGGTTACAATTACATGTACCAAGTTAAATTTTCTGACAAAACAAACTTAATATCCGAAGCAGCTTTGAGTGCTTAAATTTAGCGGGAATTAGTGCACGAAATTGTGCAAATAAAGGAGGGTAAAGAAAAGTTCGTTGGTGAAAACACGTGCATAAGTTACCCCATTTCCAGAACGAGCATCCTGCAGCTTTCCATTCCTTTTATCTCTCTGTCTCTCAAATACGATGAAATGACCGGTGCATGGTAGCGTTGCAAATTTGCTAAGCCCTCTTGGAAGCCCGACACCAGCTTTCTGCACACAATAAATATCTCACTATCTTTCTCGGAAGCGTGTCCAAGCGGCCTTTATTGATGGTAAGAGCTGCTACTCCTTACTTATTTACCGCTTAGTGCATCTTGTGACAACATGATGTTGAGAGATGTCTTTGCCTTTGAACGTGTGTCTTTATATATGTCTTATGTACACCAGACGCAGATACGCCTATTTTTGCGATTGCAACGTACAGGAAATTTTATAGGGTTTATTATTATGCAGGTTCATGATAAACTAGATCACACAGTATCAATGGCTGCTGAGTAACGGGCACCGGAAGCGTAATTTCCAGCATGCCCTGCTTATACTGTTATTTAGGTCATAACATAATGTGGCCAATAAACATTGAGACAACAATGTATGTGGTTTCAGGCAATTTATGAATTTATTTAAAAAAAACGGCGCAACTCTAAGCCACGCGCTCTCTAAGATTTGACCGACGTGCATGTGAAGAGGAACGTCTCTAGCGAATTTCACTGACATCTGTTGAACTGGAGAAAGGTAAACGATTAAGTCCAGTATGATGAATGAAGTTCACTATTCAGCAGTGGTGGTATCTATCTATAGGACATAGGAGCTATTGTATACCTAAAATTAGTTTTTTTTTCTTTTTCGTCTTAACGCCTTGCATCAGCTATTCTAAATTGTCTCAATATACAGAGGGCACACAGTTCGCTTTTTGTAAAGGAAAACAGCCTGTATGCTAGCATATTATTTTCCAACAAATGTACTTAAGAAAATGCTGGTGCCTTGCATGGTTAATTATGAATAACTGCCTGTTAAATACTGAAGTACTTATTAGCTATACATGTCAGATAACTCCATCAAACAATCAGAGCCCTTGTCTTGACAGTGAAATTGAAGCGGTAACTAGCCCTACTTACGTGGTGCCCCGCCCGAAACATTCCATTCAATTAATCTGAGTTGCACCTAAAACTGCTCTAAGAAGGCTGCATCGAGTAATGCAAGACAAAGTTAAGCGGAACACCTTTGTTCTTAGTGACAGATTACGAGGACGAATACACAGAAAGTATTGCTATAGTCTCGCAATTTCTACTAAGCGCACCAGCACTGACACTGACCTTTCGAATTTTTGCAATAGAGGGTTGAGCCCACAAACGAACAGATTAGAAGCAATTGCTACAGATATTCTATTTCTCTAGATAATTTCAAATTACTGATTGCACGTTTCCGAAAGAAAAAATGTTATAATCTCCACTGCGTTGTCTCAGGAAAAATTCGTTCTTTCCGCTTGAGACATGTGGAATATAGGTGGATGTAGCTCTGATATAATGGCGCCAAATAACACCAATTTTATATCCCTACTTTATTCAATCGCAGTAGGATCAGTATGTGGAATACTTTGCAGATTTCAACTATCGTGTTCTTTGGCGAGCTTGAAAGAATAGACCTGATTACTTTCTGTTACGGAATTATTTGCTAAAAATGATAGGTTTGCGCAAGTTTTCCGTTCGTCCACTAAGTGAAGAAAAAAATACTGCGCTGTGCATTCTAACGCCTTTTCTTCATAAGAAAAACACTAAAAAGGAGGCAGGGTTCGGTTTTAAGAGACAGCCGTAGCAGAGGTAGTTGACATCCCGTTCATTAGTGGATAACTTTGCGACACCATTCCGTAATTTAATCCTTTACTTCTGAATGTATGTCAATCAAGTGCTATAAGCTGCCGTATCTAACCTGCCGTACTCCTAAGTAAATTCGTATACATGTTCTCGCGTTAAACAAAGGTCACACTGTTTAGAAAATGTTTTATGGCGATATTTACCAGGCTACTGCCAACTTAGCGACACCATTCTGTAATTTAATCGTTTACTTCTGAATGTATGCCAATCAAGTGCTATAAGCTGCCGTATCTAACCTGCCGTACTCCTAAGTAAATTCGTATACATGTTTTCGCGTTAAACAATTAAACAAAAGTCACAATGTTTAGAACAAGTTTTATTGCCAAGGAAATTTATTGACCTGTAGGCACGCTTACAACTGTCGTATGACCGAAAAGTACAATATAAAGTACATCACATGCAATACATCATACTTGATGAAAAACAAGACAGATTAACAAATGAAATAATAAATGGTGTCTACTTGACACTGGCTTTGCCACACACAACAACAGCAACAACAACAACAAAACTCATTACCGCATCCACGCAAAAGCATTATTGTCAGCCTCGAATTTATGAAAGGTACCCGGGGCACATACAGATACAGTCTGAACTCAGGCAACAGAATTGAGCATTATTCTGGCTGTAGAAAGACTTTGCCTCGGGAGACGGTTATGTACCGCGTAGACCAGCGGCGAAGAAACTCGGCTTCACCGAGTTTGAAGAACTGTTCTTCCAGATGACCCCATATTATCACCCGTAGTTTCCGCATTCTGGGGTACATTGCTCTATTTGACTGCCGAGATCGTTCTGCGATGTTACGGAATGGCGCCAGCGACCGCGTTACTGCCAATGGAGCCACCGCCTATCATAAACTGCACTCTTGCTTTGTAAGAAAACCAGCGTTGCGGCTCAGGGATCTTTGTAAACCTTTCTCTTCATGTTCCAAAGGATAATGTCCATATGCAGAAGCCGACCGACTATTACTGAGTAAAATATGGGCCGCACACGTTTTCATTTTAACATTTCTAATTTTCTAATTCGCTATTGGATAATGCTAGCATTAATTTTTTTTTCACTGCAATATATCTTGTTATCTGCTATGCAGCTTGATAGGGCAAAAAAGCCGCGTTCAGACTACGGGCGCAACCTACGGATTGTACACACGGATTGTAAGCGTACACACAAAGCGCAAGTAGTTTGCTTAGACTACGGTCGTCTTGAGCTGAAAGTAGGCAAAATTTGTAACCAGGACTGGGCGTTAATGTTGGAGTACCCGCTACTTTGACGACAAGCACAGATACGATTGTTACGACGCCGCCAATGCTCGAAGCAGTTTCGGTTAACACCTTCCGGTCACGGGGCTTTCGGCCTCCCCAGATTCCTCTATTAGAAAAACGGCGAGCTGGTGATGCCATCGGACGCTGCTGTGTGGTGGCCTGGGATTTTGTGCATGCGCACGTGTGTCTGTTGCTACGGGTGCTTTGTGAAGTGATGTGCAGTGTGGAAGAGTCATCGCTCTGCAGCGATGAGCTGCTGATCGAAGAAGTGCGACAAAGGCCGCTACTTTACCACCAGCACCTCAAAACGTATCGTGACAACAGGCTCCAGAACGACACCTGGCTTGATATCTGTTCTTGATGCAGAGCTGTTGATTTGCAAACGTCCTGCTATATTTTTCCTACTTTCGAATTCTTGAAAATTGCTTTAAGAATATCCAAGCCCTAATTCCAGAATCCGTGACCAACAGTCACTAGAATTTACCTTTATCTTTGAAATGCAACAAATTTCATTAAAATCGGTGCAGGGGCTATCTCACAGAAGCGTTTCTGCATTTTACAAGTATTTGAATAGGCCGCGCCGGAGTTGGGCCCGAGCTCAAGCTTCCTCTTAAGTAGTTGCTTGAAGTAGACTCAGCGGCGATGTATATCGTAAAGCTAATGCTGGGAACTAAAATGAAAGGAGCGTAAAAGGCACAAGTGGAGTTTATGTAGATGAACGTGTTCAACCTGATTTATTATATGTAAACATTTTCTTTACTATGTGCAATGCAGTGGCGGAACTGCAGCATATTTGAAGTTGCCTTCGGTAGAAGTTTCTTCGGCTGGGAAATGTCTGACGCAAATCTAATGCCGGCGAAGCGGGTGTTGAGAAGTCGTGGGTTCTTCTGCCGCACATTATGTTCCTGGCCGACGCAATAGAACGCCGAAGGTAAAAGCTTATTGCTAGCTTGTTTGCTACTGATTGCATCTACAATGTCTGTCGCGCCACAACCGGTATGAGGCCAATGAATGCGCAAACGCACAGACCCAATAAGCAGAAAGAACGTCAACGCATACCGAACACATAAATCAAAAACGTTTCACCAAAGTGACCAATAAGGTTTTGCATTTCCACGCACAAGCCGTCTTATGAGTCTATGCCAATTTTTCTCACTCTTTTCCCTGTCGACCTAGCATTCCAAAGCACATGGTTGATATAGCATTACATTTCTACTGTGACAGAGGACAACCAACATTCAAGAATATAGGAAAACATTTTGTAGCCAACAGCGTGTACAGTGAGCATTCATTGTATTTTCAGTACAAACTGGAAGTTCCTAAACAGTTCCTTGATGCACAACTACAATCAGCTGTTTTCTTAGTAAAGTTCATGTCTTGTGCCAACTAAAGCCACATAGAATGTGGCTGAATATAAGAACAAAATGTGTTTTTTTTTCTCCACAGCACCGTCTACACGCTGATGGGGAAAGATGGGAGAGGATTCGAGCTGTCCCATGCTCAGTCACCTCAGTCTGTCACTGACGCAGCGTCTTCAATACAAAATTTGTGTCGCACATTTTTATGTAAACAATAACCAGCAGACGTCACTGGCTTACGACTTACTGCAAGAACTCCCCTGTCACAAAGTTTGTCCAAGTGCAGCTGCTTCCTCTGCACCAAGTATTGTGGCAGATACACTGCCTGTCGCAAAAACACCAAAGTCGGAAACGAGCTTGGAACAAATTTCTTTGCATGTCGCAGGTTCACCACATCGCTCAACTTGCTCTGGAGAAGTTTCTTCGAAATCAAGAAATTGTAAGCAAGCTCACAAATAAAAAAGAATGACCCTGATGACTTAACGATGTGTACACTTAGAACAAATTAGCAGCGGCTAAATGAATTAACGGCCGCTGCGGTGTCTGTAGTAGTCAATAAACCCTTCCTAATGAGTTTAAAGGGTCTTCTCGGTAAACACTATGATCGAAAGGAGGAGGAGGTTAAGCTGCAAATTCGTAGCCTCTTAGTTGAGGCAGCATTGCCTGCGAAAGATGCAGTGTTCTGAAAAAACCTATGTCAATGACACTTCATTGCAGCTGGTTAGGGCTCTTGTGGTGCTTTGTGCTTCGTGCAGATATCGCGACGCGAGGCGCTTTGTGTTGAGAGCAAGTTATAAAGTTATAAAGGAGTGTCGTTTTTTTATAAAGTTATAAAGGAGCAAGTTATCTAAGTTATAAAGGGGTTTTGTGTTAAGTGCTGGTGATCTGACAATGCAGTGCTTTCTTGCAAGTGCTGGCGATTTCAGAACAAAAGGCGCTTTGTGTGAGAGCAGCGGATCTCATTCAAAGGTGCGTTGCGTCTTAACTGCTGGTGATCTGAGAATGCAAAGTGTTTTCTTTTGAGGGCAGGTGGCCTCATAACTCAAGCTGCTTTCAGGAGATAAGAAGCATTCTTATTTTATATTTGCTTGGGTTGCCATGTAACTGAACTTACGAATGAAGTTCAATGTAGGTTTCATTCCCTGTTGTTTTGTAACCGTGTCGGAATGCTTCAGTCCCTGTCATTGTTTATTATATATAGGTTTATTATATATAGGTTGTAAAATTTACTAACTCAGCACTGAAACAACAAGCAGCGCGCAGTCATCCCAGTCAAATAAAGAATTATGAAAAAAAAACAATTGTGTATGCCGAATGTTTAACACCGCTGACATCAAACTGCTTAATCAATCTAGCCACGCTAAACAAGTGGTGAGCAAGATGACAATTTTTAATGAAGGCTTCCCTCGAAGGATTGGCACAGCCGGACGGGTGCGAACACCTCGAATTTTTTGTTTTTATGTACGTATACACACGCACATATACAAACACACGCACGAACGTACATATAGAGTAGTACCCTCCTCGATTGCTCGGAAAAAAAGTCCTGGCTGCGCACGTGGCTCGAAGAGCTCGAAAATTCGCGTACAGACACGCATTACCTTGCAACAAAAAGCGGTGATGTTTTTCAGCTTGCATATGAAGTTTCGTAGAGCAGGCCGCAAGGCTAGAAATGTTATAAAGGGTGTTTAAAGAAAACTTCGCACACGTGTGGTGGACAATTACGTGAACACATTTTGTATGCCGAAATCAGACGAATAATTGGGGCCAAGAAAACTGTCGTTCCTGCAGCTATGTCAGTGACCGTCAACCATAACCATCCTTCATCACTAACAGTCATTCACACCTGCGGCACGTTTTAGATATGTGCGGTGCAGACACGTAGATTTAAACGCATCTCAAATGTTCACATACGCTCATTTCATACAAAGCTTATTTTTACGATTTAGGCCGCAAACTTAGCAGCTGCTTCGTAGCAGCAAATCTGCATGTGGAAAAAAAATGCGAGGTGCGCGAGCTTCAAGATCAAATTTATTTCGAACAAGGGAGTGGATGAGCGATGCGTGGTGTAAGTAGGGGATGAGTGCTGGTTCTCGGAGCTTTGCGGGCAAAATTGAAAGCCAGGTGAAAGACAACAAGTTGTCAAGAATAACAACAGGTTATTTTTATTGCAGTAATCACAAGAGATGGCAAATTGGCAAAGTAATTATTCACACATTGCCGACTGTAAAATGACAACGCATTTTCGTTTATCTCTTCATACTGCTCAGGTTAATTTACTAGGACACCACGCTTATTAAACGAACAAAAATAATTTCCCCTTCCACACGTCGATTAAGGTTGATCGAACAAGAAACATGCTTGACGTAGTTGTTCTGCGGTAACCCGCAAGGTGGAGAGAAGTAATTAATAAAGGGAAATCAGACATTCACCCGTTCGTAGCAATTGCTACAAAGGAAACCCATACGGGTTCCTCGAAAGAAAAGCCTCAGAGTTGAAGAAACCAGGACGAATTTTTCTTCAACTCTGAGGCTTTTCTTTCGAGGAACCCGTATGGGTTTCCTTTGTAGCAATTGCTACGAACGGGTGGATGTCTGATTTCCCTTTATTAAGAAACATGCTGCGGGCAGTAACTGCTCAAGCTATCACAGCTGCCTCATCAACGGGAGCGCACGATGTTTTCGCATAGTACAAAAGAATGAACACGAGTGCATTAATCGACCTCACATTAAAACTCAGAACGCCGAGGAAAAAAGAAACCCACAATAGAGAAATGTCGGGATGCAGCGGGAAAATTGTATCTGCTAGTATTTACTCTGTTTTGAACACACTGTTATAGAGCCGCAAAGACAGAGCAATCGTACAAGCTACACAGTTAATTCGGCCAGTTGGGAAGGTAACATGCTTGCGTATATACGCAGCGCAACACAGACGTGTCGTCCATTTTTTGCCCAGCAACTGCGTTGCGCTGCACACATACACAAAAAATCGCACAAGTGGACAACGTCTCATGTCAGGCGTACCCATTTCAGCGCGTACAGGAGTGTTACTCGATGTAAATGCTGCTTTAGCGTAAACAAGGCGAACGCACCTCGCATATCCTGGTCCCTTCCGGAGCTCGCCGGTCTCGTCCGTCCGCACGGCACCGCGTAAAAAGCTTTCCCACCTTTCGTGCGATTTGTGCCGTTTGGTGCGCTGCACGTCATCATATTGGAATGCAAGCGTCAAATTATGTGTTTCGTACCACTTCTCCAAAGTTATTACCTTAATATCGTCGAATACCGCTCCTGCAACCCGGAGCCGATCATTGCAACGCACGATCGACGGTCCGCTGGTTGGAATTTCGATTGCACTGGCAAAAACGAGTCGAGTCGGCGCCGCGTCCGTAAAGTTGCCTTCGCAGCGGCGCACATGAACATTTGACGTCACTTTTGCACCACGTGATAGCGCTCGGCGAATAGCGCTGCGAGTGGTGCCGGGAAAGTTATGCACAACTCTGCCTCCTGCGGGAGCATATAGAGGAACAATAGAGCTGACTGCGCGAGAGCGCCACTGCTCTTAGCCAGGCGGCGCCCCGAATCACGTGATGCGTTGTGGTCTCCCTAGCGCTCCTTTTTACCTGACATCGTGTTTCCCACGTATGCCTGTTTCATTAATTCTATTAACATAATAATTACCTGAAAAATGATACTTTTTCTCCTCCAGCCATTTGACATCGTTGCTTGTTCATCCTATAAAAGTTTGGGCATACTTGACTGCAAGAGCAACGCATACTTGGAAACACTGCTTCCGAAAACACGCCAAACCTTCCAACCTCCACCGTCACCACCACTGATCGCCACGTGTTCATGTCAGCTATCTGTGAGCACATGCTGCCTCATTAGCCCCCCCCTCCCCCTTTTTTTTTTTATTACTGCCATTCCTCTCGGCAGTGCTTCTACGTCTCTGAGAGTAAGTGAAATAAAATTAAAGATATATCGCCCCCGTGAAAAGGGAGTGACAAAAGCGGGCGGCACTCTGACTCTTCTTTCTCATCCCGATAAGCGCTTCCCAGCCTTGTTCGTTCTGGGTCGAGGCAACAGTGTCAGCTTTCCAGCACGGTCGTGCCAGCCGGAGACGGGCGACACCGCAACCACGTCGGAACGATCCCTACGTTTGTTTTGTGAGCCATGTGAGCCATTTAGTCTGAATGCAAGCGGTGCTCACGGATTACGCGACCACGCCTGGCGGTTTGCTCTTTAACGGTTTTTTTTAGAAGCGAGATATGAGAACGAATACAACTCACTGGTTCGCATAAGCTCCTTTGTGCCCGTGGCTTTACCACACTTCCATTTTCAAGTCCCCAACATTTGCGTAGCTACTTCTCGTAGCTGCTATTCTCCGTTCTATCTCCTTCCATTTATTTTTCTTCTCACTTAGGGACACCTCATCGGTATGCTTATTTTCTAGCACGTTCCTGTGTCTTGCCATGAGGTGAATCGGTATTCGCCGCTCTTCCTCCGTAACGTTGAGCATTCTTTCCTGAAACATACCCACAACAAATCATCGAATAACTAAGTGGACACTTAAGTAAACAAGCACGCGCAATGCTTACAACACACAAAATTATGAGATGCAGAATTCCAAGAATCACGCAAGAGAAAAAGCAGACAAACCACGTTGCATTAGCCAAAACAGAAAACGAAAGAAAAAAGCAGCGGCACGTGTTGCCAGACGAGAGAAGCACGGCAGCTACCACTCGAACTTTTCAGACTGCATTGCTTACGGCGCGGAAGAATGCGTATTCTATTTTTATGTCTATTGTTTTAAGGAACAAGACGTGATTTTTATAATAGTGAGCGATTTAAGGCTATGAAGTTCCTAGCCTCGCTCCCATGCTCATTTCTTACGATGATAAGGCCGCTTTTCGTAAAGCTGCCTTTTCATGCAAAAAGGCACGTTTCTGTATCACGCCTTGCCTTTTTCTGAACCTTATACTTTCCTTACCGTCATAAAATGGCGCCTTTTACGTTATCATATGGTCGATTTCTCTATACGGGCATAAGAAATTATATGGGGTGCACAACATACATATGCTTGCGGAAATTTTCCTCTCACACATGATGTGTCGGAAAAAAGTATTGTCCTGCGGGCCGTAACACTTTTTCTTCATACGAAACAAACAAAGAATAATGCTGGGAAAAGTGCCAGGATACAGTCATAGCACGGATAGTTGGCGCCCTTCACCTTTTCGTTGCCCATCTGTACTGGAATGGTTTCCGTTTCAAAGTAGTGCATGTTTTCGTAAATTTATATACATGTCTTCATGTGGAGCAAAGAAGGCATCTACTGTGGACGACCCAGGTTGATATCTGTAATGAAATGCTTTGTTTTTGTGCATTGCAGTGCATTGTTTTGTAAATTCCTATACAATTCTACACGTGAACAAGTACGGTTTGTACAGTGGCACTGGTTTCAGGACTGCGTCCCACTTTCATTTCTGTAATGGAATGCTTTGCTTTTGTGCATTGAAGTCCGCTGTTTCGTAAATTTGTATACATGTGTTCACGTGAAGCAAGCACGGTTTCTACAGTGGCACTGGCTTCAGGACTGCGACTCAGGTTCATATCGGTATTGGAATGCTTTGTTTTTGTGCATTGCAGTGCGTTGTTTCGTAAATTCATATACATGTCTACACGTGAAGCAAGCAGGGTTTCTAAAGGCACTGGTTTCAGGACTGCGAATGGAGCTAAGGTTCTAATGAAAACTGCACTCATGCTATGTCAAAAGACTTCTGATGGGACGCTGGCATCGTTACGTAACTTTCTCTTTATTCTTCAAAGGGTAATTTGCATATGCTTAAGGCGTTGTAATAAAACAAACGTAAAATATCCGCAGCTAATGTCTTTATTCCGAAATGTTGTTTTTTTGCCAATCAAAATTCCAGTCATTTTCTTTTTTGCGAAATGTATTTCCTCGCCCGCTACGTCGGCAAATAGAGCACGAATGTATTACGTTGTAATGTCGTTACCGCTAAGCGCATTAAAGGAAAAGCCTTCGTAAAAAACGTGACCACAGTGAAAACACCGCTATGTTTCACCGACTCAATTCTCTAACGCCCAAAATGAAAAAAAAAATATTATTCAATAACAATAATTTACAGGTAGCAATCACGTGTGAAGAACTCGTAGAAAACTTAGGTATGTGTCGGAATTATCGCAAGACCATTTATGAATCAGTGATGTAATATTTACAATTTATTTATTGACTCGTTGATTGATTGAAACTTTTACTAGAAAGGATGGCCAGTGGCTTAGCATCTCGGAAAGGATCAGATAAAAGGAAGGACGTCCGCCTCCTTAGCCTTGGACAGCACAGCGTGAATTCTACTGGTGGCGTCTCCTTGCGTTGCGAGCCAGTCGTCGTACGACGCCACCCTTTGAGGTTGGGTGTGCTTGTCCCTGAGGCTGGCTGTGGCAGGACAGCACACGATCAGTTGTTTCGTGTCGACGTTGGTTACAAGGCTGTTGGACCATTCCACTTGTGTTCCTCCCAACTTGTTCAGAACATGCGGTCGAATAGGGGTTGTAGCTCTCGCCTGGAGTAAGAGAACCCGGGCTCCCCTGCCATGACGAGTGCGAATGGGAGGAAGGATTCTAGGAGTGGACGCCCGTAGTAGAGCTTACTCTCGTGGTCCAGTGACGCAAAAAAAAAAAGTCTGGGGTTTTACGTGCCAAAACCACTTTCTGATTATGAGGCACGCCGTAGATGAGGACTCCGGAAATTTGGACCACCTGGGGTTCTTTAACGTGCCCCAATATCTAAGTACACGGGTGTTTTCGCATTTCGCCCCCATTGAAATGCGGCCGGCGTGGCCGGGATTCGATCCCGCAGTCGCTGGTATGGCACAGTGATAGATGACGGGGAGGTATGGGTGTGTTCCAACAGTGATGGGCTCACGTCAATGCTGCGGCGGCAATCCCCTCTAATTTTCTCGCCGGACGCCTCAGGTGCCGCCATGTTCCTCGCTTTGCTCAGGCTGATGCCTGGCGTCCAATGTGCGAGAAAGCATAGGTATTTGTTATCCCGTTTGTGGCAGCAAGCTTGTTTTATGCGATGCGCTGTGGTAGTCGCGTAGGATCGGGTGTTCACTTGCTTTAAGGTCTCTTGACTATCACTATAGATGGGAACGACGGCTTTTTTGTGGTCATAAAAGATTTGAATTGCTTCTTCAATAGCTTGTAGTTCAAGCATGGTGGCGGTCCATTGAACAGAGCCGGTGTGGCTCACGGCGTGTGCTTGTCCATTTTCTGCGCAAAAAGCAGTAGCGGCATACATTTGACGGGAACCTTCGTCGTATTGTAAGGCAGCGTCAGTGTGCAGTTTGGTTCCTTGAAGATGTCCTCGTGCGTCTATAAGTCTCTCCATTGGCGGTGTGCCCTACTTGTGCCTTTGTTGTTTGTGAGCATTGGTTTGGGTTCCATAACCTTGTTTACGTCCGAAGGTCAAAGGAGGTTGTTCAGCTCTGGGAGATGCAGGTTCGCGCCAGGCAATCTAGAGAACAGTCGCTGGCAATTTCACGTGCTCTTCAGCCTCGATTCGTTTACTGTGGGTTAAATGATACCGTACGTTTGAAGACGCCTGCACAATTTGCCGCCACCATACTGAGGAAAGCTCGGTAGGGCGTTGATTTCGCGTCTACTTTGGATCACATCTGATCATCTCCTTGTGTGCGTCTGTGCAGAGCAGCAACATGGTGGCGCCCTTCTAGTTGTCCATTTCAATTCATGGGCGCCATGAGGAGCATTTGCTCGGGAGTTGATATTACCTCTATGGCTAAACGTTTCAGACTTGCTAGTGTGCCATTCCACGTGCTCTTGTACCTCAATTCGTTTAAGGTGCGTTGAAGAATGCATTTGCAGACGCCTGAATAATTAGGCGCCACCCTACTTAGGGAGGCTGGGTAGGGCGTTGATTGCGCGTCTAGTTTGAATCATCTCATCGTCTGCGCGTTGCGCGTGTGCGTCTGTGCAGAGTAGCAACATGGCGGCGCCCTTGTAGTTGTCCATTTCAATTCATCGGCGGGATGAGGAGCTTTTCCCTTGGAATTGATTATATTAACTCAATCGTTTAATGTTTAAGACTTGCTAGTGCCATTCCACGTGTTCTTCGGGCTCGATTCGTTTGCGGTGTGGTATATAATACGTTTTCAGACGCCTGAACAATTTGGCACCACGACACTGAGGGAGGCTCGGTAAGGCGTTGATTTCGCGCCTCCTTCGAATGAGGTTTTATCGTCTGCACATGTGCGTCTTTGCAGAGTAGCATCATGGTGGCGCCCTTGTAGCTGTCCATTTCAATTGATGGGCGCCATAAGGAGCATTTCCTCAGGAGTTGATTATATTAACTCTATGGCTAAACGTTCCAGACTTGCTCGTGTTCCATTCCACGTCCTCCTCTGCCTCTATTCATTTACGCTGCGTTAAATGATTCACCTCAAAATTTTACTGCCACCATACTGAGCGAGGCTCGGTAGGGCGTTGATTGCGAGTCTCCTTTGAATCACATTCCATCATCTGCGCCGGTTCGCGTTTGCAGAGTTGCAAAATGACGGCACCCTTGTAGTTGTCGATGCAAATTCATGGGCGGCATGAGGAGCTTTTCCTCTGCAGTTGATTATACTAACTATGTGTCTAAACGTTTCAGGCTTCCTAGTGTGATAACCACCGCAGTAGATTTCTGGCTAGGGAGTTGGGCTACTGAGCTTTTCAGCTGTGTCCACTCGATATCCGTTTATTCTGACGTTCATTGATTGTATCGTTTTACCGGTATATTGTTTCTTACGGAAGCAACATTCAAGCATATTAATGACATCGGAACTAGTGCAAGTCAAGTTTGTTTTCACTTCGTATGTAGAACTATTTTTGCGGTGCTTTTAATTTTAATGCCACTCTGAAAGTGCCTGCAGGTTTTGCACCATGGGTCACATGTTTTTATTACGGATGAATGATGTTGAACGACTTTTCCGTGCACTGACATGTCCTTAAAGTTTCTGTTGGGGCAATTGGTCCCCCTTGGTACAACCGGAAGCAATTTTCTCAGACGTTCTTTACTTGATAATATTGGTTGGTATCTTCGTAGGATGTTGTTTATATGGCAGGACATTACAGCATTTTCTTATAAAGGCTGGTGGTCTGCCAGATTCTGGTGCAGCCTGTTATCTAATTCCGATTGCCTCACCAATCTTGATATGACATCATAAGCCCTGCCGAGTAGAACTTGTGAAATGTTAATTTCTGCTAGCATTGCTTTAACCTCGTTAGGTGGTGGATATAATGGTTGTCTTCGTTTAAGATGCTTATCATTTGTTTTCTTTGCCCGACAAAATTTCCTTGTTTCCACTGTCGCGGGTGATGACTGCTGTAGCCTAGATGTTGCTTGCTATCCATAGGATTCCGATAAAATGTCACCTGTGTTCTGATCACGCCTCTCTAAGCCTGAATCAAAACAATCACAGCGTCTCAACGAGCTGGCTTCCCCGCGCGGAGTTCACAATTTGAAGAACTGCTCAGCGGTGTTGAATTGGACATTGATGCTTCGCATTCACAACTCATAAGTGCTTAGATGTCCTCAGATTTTTCTTAATATTCCTTGACTGAGGGTACGACTCCCTCTTTAATTGATACCACGCAATTACTTACATCATCAATAAAGATGAGAATTCTGGATTTGTCTGTAATAACATTGAGGTCTAGATGAGCCGTTGCATTGTAGCCTATATTCGTGAATCTGTAAATTTCTTGCATTGTTCGCGAGTAGCATCATGTCGTCCGCAAACATCAGCCCAGAGACCTTCTGTTGTGTTTTTGGCTCATTACGGATGCAAGAGAAATCGACACCTGTTTCAATGCTTTGCAGTATGCTTTCTATGCCCTTAGCTTAAAGCGTCAATAACAATGCAAACTGATGTCATCATTCATTCAGCCCTCGGTAAATGCCTACTAGTTCATAGCATTTCCGGCTATGCCATACAATTTGTACAATGTTTTTCATTACACCTCCCTCAACATATCTGCGAACTTGTCTTCTTTGGCATCGTGCTTTAGGCTATCCCATAGCAATTCGCAGTCTACGTTGCCTTAAGGTTCCTGCATATTTCCAAATGCTATCCATAAGGGCCTATTAGGAGCTACCGGTACCTTTATGCATTTGTTTCAATATTATAATATACATTTCTTTGTTTCTTCAACTTGCGACTATAAAATAACAGGTATTTATGCGACTACACCCCACCCCCTACAAAATGCCTCATAGTCGCTGTGTTCTTGCCCAATTTCCCGTAGGGTCGGAACCAAATTACTTGATGAAGAAGGAGGCAACGGAAAATGAAATGGTGGCCTTTACTGCAGGATAATGCTGCTTCCGCATAAAATGCGTTCACAGCGGAAGGAATCATGGAAATCTCCTTTCTTGTTTCCTCTTTTGAAAACGAGTGGCCTGACATTCTTCGTTTTTCACACTGCAGGTAATGAGAAGACAGCGTTAAATACAAAATGCGTACCGCTAAATAATAATATTTTAATGTTATTGTGGTAGGATAGGAAGTAGCAAGAACGTCGAATTTGTTGCAATGGCGCGACTGCATTTGGCTTCACAGCGGATATCATCATCTCCAATGATGAGGACGCAGCGCAATTACAGATTTCATGCCAATAGTTTTGTAAGGGATGTCAAGTAACAGTAGTAGTGTAAGAGCCGCCCCAGCGTTGTCATCATTAGAACTGCAGCAACAGTAATATTTAGGTGAACAGAACGAAAGAAACACCGCAAGAAGATATTTATTGTAAGCAGCGAAGGCGGCAATATTTAACAATAGAAGACCACATCGCTCCACCAGGACATCGCATGCTTCTAAAAATTTCACCTCATTGCACGAATGGTGGCCGCTATTAGGCACCTGCGGTATGTAGTCTGTTTCCGTCCGTGTTTATTGCGCTAGACTGAATTCGCCATTGAATTGACAGGTCGCGAACAGCAGATGAATTCACCAATACAAGCGTTCACATCACACTTGCCCGCTCGTCGTCTTGCTTGCGCGATAGCTACTCTACATCCTGGTCTCTATGATATAACTAAGGCAGTAAAGTTTGGCTAGTGAAACACGTCTCTTTGGGGTCAGCGCTAAAACGACCACAAGACGGAGAACACAGGGCACAGAACCTCGTCACGAGGCCTCTTCTTTCTGCTGCCGTCGTTTCTACCGTATATTTCAAATGCGAGCATTTCGCTGGTCCCGGCGGCACAGCACTAACGAATGAAGAGCTTTCAGATAAGGTAATGTGTGCGCGCTGCAAGCACTCGGGCGCAGATACAGTCCCGCGTAACGCGAGCGTGCGCCACGCAGGTGTAGTTACGCTACGATTTCGCAAAGCGGACACTGTTTGTTGTGTAGCGCCACCATGCAGTCTGCGTGAGTGGCGACACTTCGCTTGCTTTGGCATGGCCAGCGCCGGAACGCATGTTCTATCTCGCACTTGAGTAGCTTGACCAGAGTTCATCGCGCGCTAGCTTTACTGGCCGGCCTAAAGTTCGGGTACAATGAAGAGGTTTCGTTGAGTTAGTGCTATAGCAAAAAAAAAAAAAAAAGCGCCGGGTGGCCGGGTTCGTGTGCACATGCGCTGAGGCAGCAGCTCATTGCCACGCCGATGCGAGCCACGTGAAAGGCACGGCCCTGTACAAGCAACCACATTTTCGGTGATCCTGGCGTAGTTGGCGTGACGTATCCGACCACACCGGCCGCTGTCTGGCACGTTGGAAACGCCGGCCTGTATCCAGCGCTTGAAGGCCCAGCCGTTCTGGCGACGCTGCTTGCGAGCAACGCTCAGTGATGAACACGTAATGGAACGGCCTAGTTCTTGCAGCGCCCGACCCACGAAATGTCAAGCGTGCCTCCTCGCGTTGTGTGCTGGCGGGGTCGGAAAGATCTTTTCAGATGGCTGGTGCACACGTTATGGCGCATCCGGCTTTCTACCTCGCGTCTCTTCGCTTTGTCGTTGTCATATGCCCAACCATGAAGTGCGACGTTCATTATGCCTCCTTTGATGCGTTGTGTTCGGATGCCACGGCGAGAAGGCTCCGCTGGAGCTAACTGAAATTTTTTTTTTAATTCCTAGACGAAGGAAGACGGCCCCTGTTATTGGATGGTGGAGTTTCACGCAAGTATTGCGACATAGCCAGTCATTCGATGGTGAGTAAGGCTCAGCCCACGCTAGCTCCTTTTTTTACGATACATATTTCGTTCCCGTCGAACGCCTTCTATGCTGCATCCCTTTTCCAAACATACTCGCGCGCAACTTGCAGAGTCGTGTCCTTGATGACGAATCCGAAATTCTTTGCAAGAGTGGAGCAGCCCAGTGCGCGGTTGCTCTGCTCGTGCGACAATCTAGGGACCGACCACCAGAATTACTTTTAAAGATAATTTTTTTTTAATTTGTTGTTCCTTTTCTTTGTTAACACACAGATACACTTTCAGGCCATGTAAAGTAATATGTTTAAAACCGAATGCGCTATGGGCGGTTTTTATTATTTGGTCCGACTTGTGCAACCTTTGCTTATTTGTGATTTTTATGCGGTGCACATGGCACATAACTGCGTAATGTCGGGACACCAATAAATTAAAGTATATTTGTCAACTCCAATTGCCCATTTTAATGCCGTGTCATTGATGTTTTCAACTGCCTAGCATTTTGAATAAATATCATATCGACAAAGGGTCCCAAAAAACCGAATGTGTCTGTCTTTGACGCTTGTTATGGGGTACTGGGACAGAAGAGCTCTTTAGTACGAAATTATCTCTTATCGTAGGTTAGTGAGGTCTAGGGTTCACCTCAATTTGAACAGTGAAAGTGTAAAATTGGTCAGGAAGAAACAGGTAAACCTAGAAGCAGTAAGGGTAAAAGCAGACAAATTCAGGTTGGTACTTGCAAACAAATATGCAGCCTTGAAACAGAGAGATGAAGATGACAAAGAGGTAATGAATGAAACCGCAACTGGGCTGGCTTCAGAGGCAGCAATTGATGTGGGAGGCAAGGCACGAAGGTAGCCAGTAAGCAAGCTCTCCCAAGTAACAAAGAAAATAATAAAGAAACGATAAAGAATGACAGTGTCCAATTCAAGAGATATGATATAATTCGCGGAACTGTGAAAACTGATCAACAAGGTGAAAATAAGTGATATTCGAAACTATACCGTGAGAAAGAGTGAAGAAGCCGTAAAAAGTGAACGCAGCCTAAAATCAGTGAGAAGGAAACTTGGCATAGGTCAAACCTAGACGTGTGCAGTGAAATATAAGCAGGGTAATATCGTCAGCAAGCTCGAAGGTATACTAAATGTAGCAGAAGAATTCCATACTCACCTCTACAGTGCCCAGAGGAGCCAGGATACCTACATTAGAAACAGAAATGAACAGGATACAGAAACTAGGTACTGGGTACGAAGACGACGAGAGGTAACATTTGAATAATTAGGTTTATTATCTTGGCATTCACTTTAAGTTTACACTGTACACATATTTACACACAAAACGACGTGATAGGCGTCGTCGACGGCCTGCCTGACCAGCATTGTCTCCTCTGGTGAAATGGCACCGTAGTCCGCTATCTCTTCGCTCACCCCAAAACCACTCAGACCCTTTCCATAAGTTAGTTTTTACTGCATCCAAAGGACCCGCGTACCAGCGGGAGGCGGAGACTTCTCCTACTCCGATCAATCAGGCAAGCCGACAGGATCCAATAGAAGTCAGAGTTTAACCGGCTGAAATTGGTGGCAAACGCACTCTGCACACATAACAATATCGACCATGACTAAAGAAGGCTTGCCACCCCTACACAACGGACCGTGAGACAACCGCGCGACACGTGCATGAAGTGGCTGCCAGGTACGGCGGCGTCGGCCGGGCGAGAGGACATGCCCGAGGCGCCTCTTGCGGTCATTCCCGCACAAGTTCTCCCCCGCATCGACGAACACACAACAGTCACGGAAAGAAAGAAGGCGGCCGCGGTGTACTTTCTTCGCGACGCTAGACTGAAAGGCATGAACGAAACAATTTATACGAAGTGGACCGGAACATCTTAGTCGACAGAGTCTGCGTCCTCCCTTCACTTTTATCTATTATAAGACCCTCGCTTTGGGGGCCACATAAAAGGGGTGGGGTTAACATCGCAAATAATAATCTTTGGGGGAAGGTGAGGACTTCCGTTTCAAGCGGAAGGTCGTTACAGTGACTTGCTCTGTGGAGCAAAAAGAACATTTGGAAATTGTAGTTGTACGGGCACGTTGTAGCGAGACTGTAAACGGACGACCGGCACGTTGAGATGTCCATGATATATATATATATATATATATATATATATATATATATATATATATATATATATATATATATATAGAGAGAGAGAGAGAGAGAGAGAGAGAGAGAGAAACTTTGTGTCTTTTTTAGGGGTGGTCGGAACCCCTCAATCAAGGTCCCCACTTGCCTCTGCCGCCTGCCTGACTTGGCCAATGAAGGACTTTTGTCCTGTCAAGTGGGAACCGGTGAGCTGTGCCTCCCACTGCTCCATTGTGTTATTGTTATTTGATCGATAAGGCGCTTAGTGCAATCCCAGGTTACATGTTTTAGGGTGGGTATGCCGCCGCACAACTTGCAGGGGGCCCATAGCGAGTGGAATACATGACGCTTAACAGTTTCAGATGGTGGAATACCCCAGTCTGTTTTTTCCGCCAGTCGGCTGCTTCCTACCCGTTAAGTTGTGGATGAGGCGGCGGGTATCTTCGGCGGACTCCACGCTGATGAGGAAGGGTGTCTTTCGCATTTATATAATGGGTTTTCAAGAGGAATAGTGCGATAGGTTAGGGTTAGGAAAGGACGCCTCCTGCTGGGTTGGTGCACCTTCGAGCTAACGCGTTAGCCTGTTCGTTCCCATGTACACCCACGGTTCCTGGGCACCAGAGTAGGCAATGACGGTTGTTGAAAGATTTGGGAATTATCGCGAAGCTAGCCGGGGCAGTCACGTGCCCCGTGGGAAATTTGCGACGTGTCTCCCGGGAGTCCGTGACGACAACCGAGTCCGTTTTCGAACGCTCTGCGTGAGCGAAGTTGATCTGCACTGATTAAGCGGCGAGCATTTTCAGTTGCTATATATGGCTTAAGCGCCGAGCATGTCCATGCTTAAGCGCGGGCGTTCTCTGCTCTTTTTTGGCTGCCCCGGCTGACGTGGTAGCGGACTTGACGCGTGATTTCGGCCGAGACGGGGAATGCGCCGTGTCCGACACGGTTATTCGCTTTCGGCAGATCTCGTTCACGAATGCCATGGCGTACCTTTAGTAGCGCTGCCCGGTTACCTCTGCATATGCAGCTGCGTCCGTGTAGTACGTATAGTTATTAGTAGGGTTATTAGAGTACATCGACTGAAGATGTTGAGCGCGAGCTTTGCGCCTTTCGTGGTTTTGCTGCATGTTCTTGGGAATCGGAGCTATTGTAATTGTGGATCTCAAGAAAGCAGGGAGAGGTGCGGCCTATTCGGTGATGAAAATTTGGTATGCTGGGATATTGAGTCCGACCAGTATCGTCCTACAGGTTTTTGTGAAGCTGAGGCGTTCCCTCTGTCGCATCAGAGTGGCTTGCCTGAGCTCATCGAAAATATTCTGTACTCCCAAAGCTAGCAAGCGCTCCGTGGAGGTACATTTAGGCAGGCCCAGGACCACCTTGAAAACAGTTCGAATAATCGTGTTCGCCTGCCTTTGCTCTTCCCGCTTCAGGCTTTGGTGAGGTAAGCCATACGCGACTCGACCAATCACTAAGGCCTGTACGAGCCTCAGGGTATCGTCTTCTCACATGGCCACCTTTCGATACGTCACTCGACGTATCATTTGATCGATGTAGTGGGTTGTGGATTCGGGAATTTTGGGCGTCTGTACTGCATGCTTTCCTGTCGCTCTGAACCCACAAACCCAGGAGTACCATCGCGGATACCGCTCGGACTGTGTGGCCCTCAACCACAACGTTAATCGACCCCCTGGATTTGTAGCCCTTGGCGTGTATACGGATGAGCTCGGAAATTTAGGGCGCGCAATTCAGCCCGCGTCCTCGGAAAAAATTATCCACCGCTAATAATGCACTTTGAAGCGTATATTCTGTATCAATTAAGGAGCACCTGCTCGCCCAAAGTATGATGTTCTCCGCGTAGAGCGTGTCACCTTGGTCGGGTATCCGATCCAGATCACGTGGTTAGCGACACATCGCCATATTGAAGAGCAGAGGCGATATTACCGCTCCTTCAGGTGTTCCTTTGCTAGGCATGTTAAATATATCCGATGTCATTTGGTCAATAGTGTTGCGTTCCTCGCGGTTCGAAAGAAACGCCCTTGTGTAATTGTAGGTGCACTCCCCGCAACCTGCGAGTTCGAGTTCCTTGTGTATTATGGCGTGAGACGTTGTCGAAGGCTCCGTTGTGGTCCACTACTATGACTTGTCTCTCGTCGCCGTAAGGTATATTAGATTTTCGTCTCTATGTAGGAGTAACGCGGATGAGATGATAAGCCCGTGCGATATCCTATCATGCAGTCGCGGAACCAGTTCCGCTCTTCCAGGTATCGCTGCAGTCTGCTATGGATAACCCTCTCATAGAGCTTTCCCAGGCGGGACTTGAGTGATAGCGGCCGGAGTGCATCAAACCAGGGATTGTTTTTTGGTTTCGGGATCTTGATTATTCTAGCCAATTTCCATTCTTGGTGCTAGTCACCCTGGACCCAGTACTCGCTGTGGAAATTTTTGGTTATTTTAGCTAGGGCTGCCGAATCAATGTTTCGAATCATTGAATTTGTGATCGAGTCCGGGCCCGGTGCCGAGTTCGTAACTGCTGCTTGCGCCACCTAGTACAGGTATGCGTGTTTTATTTCTTCGTCTAACTTAGGGTTGGCCTCTCCCGCGTATGGTGCATGGCGATCCTCTCGCGTGGAAGCGTCCTATGTATTTGTTCTGAAGGGCGTCGAGTTGTAGTTCTTGTCATGTACCCTCGAAGTTTCTTTGTATTCTCTGCACGCGTGCTAATCGGGTCTAGTATGCTCAGTAGCGTTGATGTAAGGTTCTTGTTTGAGCTGGCAATAGTAAAATTTTTTGAATAGACAAAGGCTAGAAATGCGGCGATAGTGGGAAAGAGCGGATAATGGGGACTGCAGCTTGTGAGATGATACACTTATATTGTATGAGTATGAGCGACGAAAGAAAAGTGCAGCTCTGTTTTCTACGGTTTCTAATGAATCAATGAAGTATACCTGTTGCAGATTTCAAATGGCGGATGCATACTCGAGTTTTGGTCTGATCGATGATTGGTAAGTAATTTTACATTCACGGTGGCGTCGCGAAGATGACGCTTGAGGAACCCCAGTTTTTTTATTTTTTTTATTCCGCAAATGAGGTTACGTTTGTTACAGGCCCACGCCACAATAGGTGATTACTGATAGTAATGCCTAGGTTAGAATAGGACCGGAAAGTATAGGACCGGAAAAGTTTGACAGGAGAATGAAATACCGTGTATGTAAATAAATGCGGTTGACGATGGCAATGAAAAGACGTGAGCTTGTATATAGTGGGATTAAGGGTCTCCAACCCAAGATTACGCCATGGTAGAAAACATTAAGGTTGTCCAGGAGGAACTCCCGATCAGTATTATTAGTAGCTGGGGTATAAATGACGCAATCGTTTGCGAACAGCCTAATACAAGACGGCACATTCTCCGGCAAATCATTACTATATGTTAGGAATAGGAGGGGTCCGAGCACAGTTCCTTCCGGAACACCTGATGTTCCCGGTGATCTGTTTGAGGAGTCGTTAGTAATGACAAGACTGTGAGCGCTTCATGAGGAATTCCGTTTTCCATGCGATAATATCTGGCTGTAAGTCAAGTTGTGAAAGCGTTAGGAGTAGGCGTTTGTGCGGTACGTTATCGAATGCTTTGGCAAAGTTCCGAAAGATGGCATCAGTGCGTTACTTATGGTCAAAATTAGAATGGAAACTGTGAAGAAAGATGGCAAGCTGCGTTTCACACGACAAGCCTTTTTGAAATCCATGTTGGGATGGAGGGAAAAAATTCGTCGAATTTAGATGCTCCATACCCTGAGAGTAGATGACGTGCTCCATGAGTTTACAAGAGGTGGTAGTTAGGGAAATGGGTGGGTAGTGGAGCAGGAAATTTTTGTCACCTGATTCGAACTCAGGGACGAGCTTTCCTATGCTCCACTTTTCTGGTATACCCGTGACGAGTGACTGAGCAAACAACACAGAAACGAGAGAAAATGTTCTTGGTATTCTTAAAAAAATTTGCATTAATTTCGTCGATTCCAAATGATAACGAAACTGTTAATTTGTCGATTATACACGAAACGAAATTTTCAAGAAAACTGATGGTTCGTATAGCCGACACAGTAGTCGAAGGCAACGAAGGAAGTGCTTCTTCAGGTTCACTTGTGAATATTGATACAAATGCTCCGTTGAAAATGTTGGCACACAAATCATTGTAGACAGTGTCACCGTTATGGTTGGTTAGGTTATCCTTGGTTATCGTTTTGAGTAAACCTTGGCGAAGAAAGGAACGTTTCGCGCACCAAACCGAAGATATGTATGCATCTTCAGTCGCATAGTTAGTTTTCCACGCAACGGAACTCGGCCTAAAATTTGGCACGCGGAAGAGCCACTGTTTCTTGTTTTTAATCTCTTGAGTTTTTTCGTTAAATAAGGAATCTTGCTACCAGCGTTGATGGTGCAGTTTGAGATATACCTATTCGTTAGACTACTAATTTTAAGTTGGAAGGTTGACCAATTATCGTGAGTGGTGTTCTTACGGCAGCGAAGTTTGAAATCTGGGAAAAAGAGATTTTACTGATTATTTCTTGCTATGTAGTCAGGCATATCACGTATTCTTATAATTTGGAAACGCTCCTTCACTCAGGAGTAATGTTCAATGTGGCGTGAGCTACCTTATGGTGTCTGATTTCTCTAAGGCAAGTAATCGAAGCTAAAATCTTTGGGTGTCAAAATGATATCTAGAATATTTTATGATGTCTCTGTGACGCGTGTTGGCTTACTTATTATTTGGGAATATTTAAAGTTAAGACATAGGTTCACAAATTTGTGGGTTCCTGAGGTAGCAAATCATGAGGTAGATAGTGCCAGCTAATAGATGAACAGTTAGTCACCAAAAGGAATAATTCGCGCGTTGAGATACTTTGATGTTGTTCGTAACAAAGCATTGTTCAGTTTGCGGGAGAAGTCGAGACTATCATGAGGCGGTCGATAGTAGGCGCCAGTTAGTGTGGTTATTGGCGCAGAGCAGTATAAGCGCCACAACACATCAAGGTCCACCGAGATATTAACGACTAAGAATGGTACTTCCTGATCAGATGCTATTAAATCACCTCACCTGCGAGATCCGACGCGGTCATTGTGGAAAAGGCAAAAATTCAGTAAATCGCGTAAAACATCGCAATCCCATATGGTAATGTTGAACCGCACTTCAGCTAGCACGAGTATGTTACTGTTAGATGATGATACGAGATAGGATGTAAGCTGTCGTTTTCGAAGGCAGCTCCGTGTTTGGCGTGTGTTTGTAAAAATTACCCAATACCAAGACCAGTTTGGGGGTTGGTTCTTGGACGACAATTGGGACGTGGGAACTCCGGAGACTGACGACGAACTGATGTATGCTATGCGATTTGTTTAATTGATTCAGACGCCTCGTCAGAGAAAAAGCGCTTAGGAGCAATACGAAGCGTCGTATACTAGAGCAAAAATCTTGGAGTTTTCTATCGTAAAGGCAACGAATTGCTCATGAATGTCTTGAACACTGCGAGAATAACCTTTGCCAATGGTAAAGTGGGTTTCTTTTTTTAAATGTTGGCTCGTTGGAAAGAACAGCGTCTTTGGTCTTGAATTATGTGAATTTGGCAATGATAGGATGTTGGTGGTCAGGGGTATGACGACCGAGTTTGTGAGGGCGTTCGATACCTTTAGGATACAAAGTTAGTTGAATGTGCTGAAGACAGTTATCGACGATAACGTTTTCAGATTCGGCAAATGCTCCAAAGGGTATTAATCAAGGAGGCTATAAAAATTAGGCTATTTCTGCCTGAGCCCTTTTCGGCATCGTCAAGACGAAGCTCTAGGTAGTGAGCGAAACACTCTGTGTGCTTAGCGGTAGACTGAAATGTCTTAATCTCGGTCTGAATTATGGGCAGAGCCTGGCTATGTTCTTACATATCGGTGAGGCGAGTGTTGAAGTCTGATATCGCTCTCTGTACGGAAACCGTGCGTCCCTTGATTTCTTGCAATTCATTGATTGGTGTTCTCTGGCCAGCAGACAGCTTTTTCCATTCATCAAGAGCATTATCCAACTTGACAGGTTCAGGGTTTATTGCGATGTACCGTGCAAGTAGTAACGAAGACTGTACACTGTGACAGCATTCGGTAGCAGCAGGAATCAAACATGAAGGACTTATCAGTTATATCAGGAAGTTATTACAGGATCCCTTAGTAAAAAGTTTGTGCGGCTGAGTAAGTGGGGTGATGAAGAAAGCCGGATTTGATAAGTGTGCTGTGGCACAGCCACCAACCCAAAAGATTGCGGTAGGTGATTGCTGGTCGTTTCTAGGTAGCTGGGTGAATGTTGTCGATAGAACTTCCGAATACGTGTCCAGGGTCCAGCGGGTTGAGCGCGCTGGGTAGGCAGAGGCTAGAGGCACTGTAGAAAGGTGGATACAAGTCGGTGACGTTGCAAGAAAACTTGACTGGAGCCCAGGGAGTGCCTAGGGTTAAGATGGTGTCGAGGAACACGGTGAGCAGAAGTCAACTGAAGGCAGGGAAAGGCGTCTACATGATCAAGGAAGTGGGATTGGACAACTATGCTCTGGCAAAGGCGCCGACCAGAAGCGCAGAGTGTCATCGACAGCATCTCAACTCTCTAGCTGTCACGAGCGACGAATGAATGAACATTTCCTGAGCAGTTTATTGAGCGGGCCTACATTGGATATACTGCAACAATAGACTATACTGAATTGGGCGAAATGCCACCAAAGCGAAGAAGTTACACTGACGTTTAACTTTCAGAACACGACTTGGGCGCAAGCGTATGAATACCCAGCAAATATGCGGTGCAAGCACCGTGGCGTCGAAGCATAAAGGGAAAGAGCTCCAACGCGGTCGCGGACGCTACATTGATCTCGACGGTGCAAAGCGTACTGCACTACAAAGCAAGCGCAGATAGATAGGCAAGAAGAAATCAAACACCGCGTACATGCACAGGGAGCACTGTGGCGGGAAAGCGCAAACTCAAAGGGCATGAACGCGGGGATTATCTTCTCAACCTCCAGGCGCCTTTTCGCAGATTTGACAGGCGGGGCATCTACGCTCAAGCGAAAAAAAATCGGCAGAGACATTAAATATTTCTTACGGGTGGAGGGAGGGAGGGAGATAAGTGGAAGGCAGGGAGGTTAACCAAATAACGTCCGGTTGGCTACCCTGCACCTGTGGAATGGGAAAGGGGGGAAAACAAAGACAACAGGGAGAGAGAGCAGGGAAGGAAAGAAGGAAATTGCGGTGAGTTCGCTGATGCTTGTGGTCTTACAGAAATTGCATGAATAATCACAGATGGTCGCACAAGCCCGTCGTCCTTAAGTAGCACAAAAGCCCCTTCACCTCTTTATGGGACGAGGGGCGATGGGGGCGGTGTTCCAGCAGCACCTGCACAGAAAGCGGCCGATTGGCCAGTTTTCGGAAAGCTTTGGCAAGTTCTTGTCTCTCTGGCGTGTATCGTGGACAGTGGCCTTACGGGTGGGAATGCAAAAGCACTATAGCCCTATTGGTGAGATGTCGGTGCCCGGGGCGTTTCTTGTCCACGCAAGCTTTCGCGTGCGCTCTGCGTCTCCGTAACGCCACACGAAACGCGCCGAGTGTCTCAACTTTCTCGCTTGCCCGCGAGGAGTTCATCACTCGAAGGGCCGCTAAGCGGCGCTCAACGCTGCTTTCTATTTTATGCACTTATGACTTGGCGCCCCCTCCTGCTCATTGGCTGCGCCGTCGAGTGCCTAACGACGAGTCCACTAGGCCTCACGTTTAGTCTGCAAGATGGCTGCGTAGTGACGTGCGTAATGACGGACGCACTAGGAACACCTTTTTAAACCAGAACGGTGATGCCGCCGTGGGGTCGCAGAAGCATGCTCGTGTCCCATTACGGAGGCCCTAGTTCGATTCTCACCCAGACGAAAATTTACAGAATTTTGTTTTCAAAGGCAGTAATTTACTCTGATTACAGGAACCGCCCTGAGGAAGGACGTCAACCTAAGCATTTTTTTTTGCGTGTTTTACTCCTTGGGCCGTCAGCCATTTTTGGTACGATCATTAGGTCGCCGACTACGACGGATTTTCGCCTTATGAGGCATATAATGCTTTCGCATGAATATTCCGCTGTGTGCCCTAATACTTTTTCCTTCTAAAGGCAAAAACTACAAATGAGGCCGCGTTCGGTTCTTGGTAAGAAATGTGGCATAGATTGTTCACGGTCCTGCTCAGCTATAGATACCTTTGCGGCAGTCACTCCGTAACCGAATGATTTGCTTTTGTAAATAGTGCAAGTCAAATAGCATAAACAGAAGCATCTGGCCTCCCGTACTCGGGACTTATTGTCAGACATTCCCTTTTGGCGTTATCATGGTCTTCGCGGGTCACAGTTCTCGACCACGCACTAGGCACTGGGCGCGGGATTAGTTTGGACCGGTGGCGTGTTCATGCGGCGGCGTACCGAATGCAATGGCATGTCACGGCCGGGCCGGGGTCCGCAGGCTCTGACACCAGCTATGTTGATTTAATATGATCCGTCGTTTCTTTCTGTTTGCTTTGCTGTTTGCCGCGTGAAACCGAATCTGATCGAACATGTTGCATATTTCGGTACACGAACAGTTTCTGAAGCACGACTGTAGCTGCTTAGCCGCTCATTTAATCATCGTTTTTCATTGCAACCTCACCAGGTCTAACGGAGAAAAGACTGCTCGCACGACTTCTGGAGGCAACAGTACGCACAGTTCTCAGCAGTTGAAACGCGATACTCGAAGGGCATGCTCGCCAACGCGCTTTGCACCGACTGTAAGCGCTGTGGTCGCCGAGCTGACGCATCGTGATATACAGTGAAAGCAAGTACCTTTGTCGCGCATTGTGACTGCATTCGGTCCCACGCGTCACGTGGATATCTCCTGTGGCGGAAAAAAAACACCTAAGAAAGGAATAGACGGTGGCATTCATGCGCTCCCAGTTTGCGTTTCAATCTCTCTGCTGTTGATTTGCTATGGCATAGAACTTCTGACATTACTAAAGGAGCCCTTCATGCGGAAGAGCTTCGTGTCCTATGGGAATGAGCTGTCTTCGCCTATGCATCTGTAATGGTTCCGAAGCTCGGTCCACGAAGGCGAACGCTCACATTAGTACTCGCCATTTCGCCGTCTTCTCCGTGCATCACTATTCTTTACGTGGCCTCGTCCTCCTCGGTATGTTAGTTTTAAATGGTTAGTGCAGTGACGTCACGTGCGGGCGCTGGTCATAAAGGGAGAGACTTCAGAGGTAATGAGTCACCTGACGTCTGAGAGCTTCGATCCCAAGACGAAGGGACAAGAGCGGGGAGAAAAGAAAAGAAAGAAATAAAGAGTAAACACCGGGCGACACCAAGACAAAAAAAAAAATATAAAGAAAGAAGGGGGCATGGGGGGGCGTTGGGGAAGCGAGAGGTTAGGAAGCATTCAGGGGTGTCATTGGCGGCATGCTTTTGTGGCATTAGAACAGCCGGTCAGCCGGTCATTGCGCGAGTAACACAAAAGACCCCCGACGCCCCCCCCCCCCTCCCCCCAAAAACCATGAGTTGAAAGAGTAACTTGAGAAGCATAGCAGCAATTCGTCGAGTAATGTTGAAGTAGTTGAGATGGCGACAAGGAGTCTGCGGTGCAATGTATGGGGTCACTTAAAGGCAGTGGCATGATCTTTCAAGGGGCATTAGCCCCAGTCGCTTAACGTAGGTGTCGTTACGGCAGTGTCCAGAAATGGCGATACTCAGGCCTGAGGCGCCGAAAAAGGCATATTGAGGTCTAGGACTTCGGAATGTCTTGGAGAGGGTGTTTCAAAATATATATAAATATATAAAAAACATTGAAAGAGAGGGGGGAACCGAAACCGGAATAACAAATAGGAGGGTGACGTGCGCAGAAGCGGGCAAGGGCAAGTGTACATGGGAAAAGGGTGGTCGGACAGTTCATATAAATGTAAAAACCTGAAAAAGTATATTAAATTAGGTACTAGGCAGGAAAAAAATTTTCGAAATGGAAGAGTAGGTGAAGTTAAGAATTAAGGTTAGCTGGTGGCATAATGTGTTTTGTATATTGGTTGATGATATGAGAATTTCAGATTTTTCAGATTTCAGAATTTCAGATTTTACAGACATGAGAATTTCAGAATTTCAGAACTTAAATCTCAAACCCTTTTTCTCGCAAGGCGCCGGCCTGTGTCACAAAACACGATTACAAATACGTAGATTGTCTTTTATGAGATTCCTTTATATTGTGGTGGAAAGTAAGTGGGCCAAACAGAGCAGTGCCTGAATGACAGGCTGAGGCAACACAATAACAAAGTCAACAATGGGTGGGAGGGCCACCTGGCAATTCATTGTAGACTTCCACGACTGCGCTGTGGTTGTCAGAAGCTTTGACAAGTGGGTTCGATTAATAATTGATGCCAAAAGGATCATTGAAGCAGGTGATAACTGCGTAAGTGCTGCATCCATATTACTATCACGCAAAGAGCTGCTTTACCCGAACGCGAATGCGCACTGTGAAACTGTGATTGCGCTCCTACTATTAATTAGTGGCGTTTTTTCCTGATTAAACATTGTTGGAAGTGGCGCTCTGTGTGTGTGTGTGTGTATTCCTTCTTCGTCCACCGTCGTTTCAGCGCCTTCACTTGAGATCCGGCTCTTCTAATGCCATAAAAACATGCCGCCAACGACATCCCTGAATGCTCCCTAACCTCTCGCTTCCCCAACGCCCTCCCATGCACCCTTCTTTCTTTATATTTTTTTCAACTTGGGGCCGCCCGTTTTTTTTCTCTTTCATTCTTTTCTTTTTTCCCCGCCTTCCCACTCTCCCGCTCTTGTCCCTTGTCTTGGGAATGAAATTCACAGACCTCAGGCGACTCATTACCTCTGAAGTCTCTCCCTTTATAACCAACACCCGCACGTGACGTCACTGCAATAACCCGTTAAACTAACATGCCGAGGTTGACGAGGCCGCCTTTGACGAAGATAGGTCCTCCTATCGAAATGTTGGCCAGCCTTTCTGAGGCACCTTATCCCGGTTTACAAACTTTATACCAAAGTGTGATATTCCATCTGTCAGCCCCTTTCTTGATTTTATTTTTTAGGGTACATTCTCTTTCGCCATGCTTTCCAACTCTAGTTGCGTCCAGCAACACAACTGTTTGCTTTGCATCCACAGCGAATGCAAATGCACCTGCCTGTTAACACTTGCCGCCAATGATGGCTATCGTCGCGCAAGATGTGTGAAAGGGCTCATGAGTGAAGATTGGGGCTAGTTTCTAAGATATTAAGAAATGCAAAACACTACAAAGATAAGCATAATTACAACGAACGGCGAGTGGGACTTACCGACAGATGTGCGATCGGCGAAGCAGCTCATGAAACAAAAGAGGAGGACGCACCTCTCGTTTCTTTGTCTCTAACTGTAGTGCGCAGTTCTTTGGTGCCCGTTCCTGCATTCAGCTTCGACGTCGGCGTAACTGAGGGAACGAGCACAGCGAAGGATAAAAGAGTTAGCGCTAAGCGCAGCAAGGCATGAAAGATGGCGATAGCGAAGACAGGGATGAGGCCAAGAATGCAGTGGCAACCATGAGGCTGAAAGCGAAGGAGGAGGGTATTGCGAAAGCGTGAGAAGAAAATCGTAGTGCCGCGCAAGACGGGCTCAGCAGCGACGACCGCTACGACATGAATACGATATAGCCCACTGTCGTCTTATCACCCATGGCATACGGAGACCGCGTCCACCGATGCAATACTTGAAAACAAAGCGCTGCATGAGTGGCAGTCTACATCTGCGGCTGCTGTGAATCGCGCCTAAGCGTCACCCACGCGCTACCTCTTGCAATCTCCTGATTAGCGAGATAATCGCCCTAGGTTCCTCTCCGTTTGTAATTTGCCGCACGAGACAGATTGTCCGCATCAGCCAATACACTACAAAATGCAAACACGCATAGATTTCGCATTGAGGAGTACCGTAACCGTCAGTGAATTTTTCACTGCACAAGGAAACGGTACAACCGGTACCGAACCAGAAGGCGGTGCAATGTCTCCCAGCGGCGTCCTAGCGTTCTGCTACGAGGGAATGACTGGGTAATGAGGGCCGAGTAGGAAGAGCGGGATTGCTGTTTAATACCGCGACCCGATGCGTTAGCTGGCACGAGGTGAGAATGGGACAAACTTAGGCGCTCGGCGCTCTCCACGCAAGGAAGAATGTCATGAATGCTAGCGGCCGAACGGAAGCTAGAACGCAAACAAGTGCTCCAGCTCGTGCTATGTGACACGTGACGTAGATGTGTCAGTCATGTCAAAGAAGTGTAATGCAGTCTAACGCCTTTTTAACGGAGTGCTTGGGGCCTCCACAATAATTATTTATACCTGTCGCTTCATTGTAAAGGTCGAGCAGTGCACAGCTCACACAGCAGGAGGAGTTATTCCTTCATTACACGAATCATTCAATTCTAGAGACAGTTGTTATAGAGGCGCTAGGATGTAGGTGGCGCCGGCAGGAGAGAAGCATGCGTATACGGATTGAGCAAAGAGTTGCTATGCCTGAGTCATACGCAGTTCGATCCAACCATCTATGCGAAGGTACGAGATATGCATTCTACTCCTATTGGAGCAAAATATTAGACGCACAATCCTACGTGTTATCGCTCATACCCATGCAACAACTCTGGTAACCTTTGCAGTCTTGTGACCAATACTTCGTTATGGTATAAATAACGAGAAAATTAGAACTGTCTTCTTGAACTGCTTTGGTAGCAGCGAAAGCTTCTTGCTCAATATCTCTTACGCAAAGCCCTTAAATATCACAAACGGGATGTTAAAGGTTCTATTTGGTAAGAGCGCGCTTCTTCAGAGCCGAAAGAAAAAAATTACTGTTGATGTCGACCCTCATTTGCAAGGAAAATCGCGTTACGTGAATGCCACCGCGTAGTTGTGATGTTGTGATGCTTTGTGACCCAATTTGACTTAAAAAAGGTTTGCCGAATAGCGGCAGATGCCCGTTGGCCCGTGGAGCACATACACAGGAGCCTCATGGCTACATAACCAGTGGAATGTATGTTATACATTTTTGATACGTCGTCGGCGAATGTTTTGTCCCCTTCCCCTATTTACATGATTAAGTACGCGACAACGTTATCATGCACAGCAAAATACCATGTGGAATATAAATGCTGGGGCTCCATGTATTAGGTTACCAGGGTGAGCTCTGCTGGCGGGGTGCCTTAGCATCGCAATTTGCACTAATTTTCGACTTCATATTTTACCTGGTGCCCGGAATGCGGCCTGGCTCGTACACGTGACTGCCTTCCTCAGAAGCGCAGACACGAAACTGCGTTTTCCGGTACGTAAGCCCTCAAAACCATCAGTGCGAAATCACTAAAAGCAACGTGAGTGCCTTCGTCCCGCCGTCGGCTTCACATGCCAGTGCCATGGCTTCTGCCGTTCGCGGCACTCTTACCGCGTTTTACGACGAGCTCGCACGGAAAGTTATACGGCCGAAAGCGATCGGCCGAGACTGCAGTTCAGATTCGGCAAGCTTTCATACATGCTGTGACGTCAGAGAAACGTGGTTTTCAACAGTATGCTGACAAGGAAGTTTATTGACCCGTAGGCACGCTTACAACTGTGGTATGAACGAAAAGTACAATATAAAGTACATCACATGTAATACATCATACTTGATGTAAACAAAACAGATTAACAAATGAAATAATAAATGGTGTCTACTTGACATTGGCTTTGCCACACACAACAACAACAACAACAAAACTCATTACCGCATCCACGCAAAAGCATTATTGTCAGCCTCGAATTTATTAAAGGTACCCGGGGCACATACAGATACAGTCTGAACTCAGGCAACCGAATTGAGCATTATTCTGGCTGTAGAAAGACTTTGCCTCGGGAGACGGTTATGTACCGCGTAGACCAGCGGCGAAGAAACTCGGCTTCACCGAGTTTGAACAACTGTTCTTCAAGATGACCCCATATTATCACCCGTAGTTTCCGCATTCTGGGGTACATTGCTCTATTTGACTGCCGAGATCGTTCTGCGATGTTACGGAAGCACCACAAAACGTAGCTAGCGCTGTAGTAGACGAGACTCGCAAACCGATCTCGGCGCTGTGGTGGCCGCACGATGGATATTCCGAACATTCTTGCAACTATCTTCAAGAAGGTGCGTGCTACAACGCAGTCCTTTACTACATGCGCGTTGGTCTCTGTTTGTGCGCAATATATGCATTTATCATTCGCTACCATATGCCAGCATTGAAGCCTGTCTCTTGTAGGTAGAATGCCCCACTGATATTGCCAATGAAAATCCTTCACTTGAGAGTGCAAATCAGGTGAAAGCACAGCTGTCCATGTTTGGGTAGTAGCTGTCCGTGGAGGTACAGCTGTCTCACACAACATTTCACAAAGCCTGGAAACTGGTGTCGCAGGCCACTTTGTAATTCTTAGTTGTACAAGCTGGCTTTGCAAGCGCGCCGCCGCCGCATACTGCGGTGCTGGCGTTACCGCCGTCGGAAGCAAGTTGCCTGTACTCTGCGGCATAAGCGTTCGACGGTAATGGCCCAGCCAATAAAGGAGCAGTGGCCTACCAGGGTACTCATCATCATCAATTAGATCACATGTACTCTTAGTGCACAACAACCTGCTGCATGAATCCGAAAGACAGTGCTGCCAGCGGAGCCGTCAGCCTAATGAAAAGCCTGATCATGTTACGTTTCGCGACCACCATTGTTTGCCTGGGCTCTTTACCTAACTTTCTCTTTATTTCCCAAAGGGTGCTGCACAAGTGCAAATGCTGATTAAATAATTTTTGCATAAAATATCCGCAGCGTATGTCTTTACGTTGGCGTTTTGTTTTAGGCTAACGAAAAATGCTACTGTTACATTCTTTTTTCAAAGTATGTTTGGCTATCCGCGGCGTGGCTTCATGGCACACACAGGTGCGACATCACCATGATATTACTGCTAAGCCTATTACAGTAAATCTGCGCGAATAAAGAAGCTGCAACCGCAAAGGTGCCGCCGAGTTGCTGCCTCCAATTTTTGTCATGCTGAAAGTATGCAAAAACATTACGCTAAAGCTAGCATTTTGGCCAGCACGTACGAGTCGACAAATTGTCTAAACCCACGCCAAGGGGAGGGTTCCGCGGCCCTATGAGAAGGCAGGAGAGGTTTCTAAAGACTAGAAAGCTTGGGAACCACAGATCTGTAGCATTACAATATGTTCCAAGCAAATACGTTAATTTCAGTATAATAGATAGGGGGGGTGTTCCTACTAGGCAATGGCGACTGAGCCTTAATTCCGTGCCCAACAATAATTACTTTTCATTTTTTTATACATTATTAAAACATACTTGCCGATTTCGAAATCGCGGCAGGTCACACCGCAGCACGTCTAGTAGTAGTAGCGAAAGGGTCCTTCTAAAATTCAAATATGTTTTATAAGATGGCGTCCTGTGGTAACTACCAAAGAAAACTTGGTACCGATGGGTGCTGTAAATGTATCCGTAAAAACGGCTAAGGTTTTCTCACGCTTGTAAGACTTACCGGGGACCTGAACCACTCACCGGCATAGGTAAAAACACACACGCCGCGAAAAGCATACGCTGTTGTAAATATCTCAACCGAATTTTGGACCCGTGCGCAGCACGCAGGGGTCACTAACGGAGCATGAATCACTCTTTTCGCGAAGAAGTGCGAGACCATTCGGGAAGCGAACCGTCAGATTCGGGGTAAGTAGTGCAAACTTGAACACCCAGTTCTGCCGGAGGGAGTGTGAATAGCGATTAACGTCATATGAGACCATAACATCATCAATACCAATAACGTGTGGTACATTTTCCATAAAGCCGCCAGATATGCACACGTGGGCACAGCTTTTTCCAACGACTGAAATAATCTGGTCTACAAAACGTGGAAGCTAGTCTACAAAGGGTCGCATAGAAAGACCTGGCGTCTTTATCTTTTGTAGGCCATGAAGTGCAGAAGCTGAAACGTTGCTACACAGTTGTCGGTAATAAAGCGTTTGCGTTGGGGCGGGACCAAACGGGAGATGTCAGCTCAAAGGTTTTGTCATTCCCTTCACAGTATTTCTGTGGGATCACGCGTCAGGCGAGTATAGGTGATGGCGTCACTAATAAGTGTCAGCATATTCTTGGTGCAGTTGTCACTATAAAGCAAAGCAGTTGCGTTTCCTTTATCAGCCGGAAGAACGACATTGTCCGTATTGCTTCGAAGCTGCTCGATTGCCTTAGATTCCCCCAGCGACAGCGCAGAGTTTGAAGAAGCGTTATAAAGTGTAGCAACCACATTAATAATACGCGTGCGAGCTTCGTCACGTCTACCGGCGTTGACTTAGCTTACAGCATCGTTACCAGCACAAATTAACGTCGTCGTATTTCGCTTGTACCCCGTGCTAAAGCTTAGGGCGTGGCTGATGACCGAGAGTTCTGCTTTGTCAGGTTTAGAGGAAGGAATATTCTCTACAGCAGTTCGTGGTATATACTGCGGGACGTCAAATTTCAGGGTGGTCGATGCCTTCCCGTCCAGGGATGGTGAATAACGTCGTTGTTTTGTGTTGTCACGCTTGCTTGGCAGTTGGCGTGTAGGGGTATTGACGCAAATTGGGCGAACCACAGGAACTCTACTCGGCGAGGAGCAAAGATCTCATTTTACAGCATTTGGATCTCGGCTTTCCAATCCGATATTCTTGCTTGTTGTAGTATTTGTTCAGCGTTTGAATTAACGCTGTTTCCGAACGTCTTTGGTACCGGCCTGTTTAGTCGTAGTGATTGTGGGATCAACTGCTCCTTCTTTCACGTCTTATTAAATATGAGATTACTCTTCAACTCGGCTGTTCAAGGAAGCGCACTCTCGTACTGGGTTACTACTTCTTGGCCGTACGCCTGTCGCGGATTGATGAAATCAGATATTTGACGTCAACCGCCATGGCCATGGATATACATGCCAAAGAAGCGCATAAATATACATCAACCAAGAACACTTCAAATTTAATGACGTTTCGACTTCCTATACGGGAGCGTTGTTCTTAATAAAACTCGTAAAAGAGAGACACCGCATTCAAGCACGTTTCACTACGTGACGGAAGCAGCCCGTCATGATGGAAGTGCCCCGTAATTCGTGTTCAGCATGCGCGCCGCGGTCTGTATGTGTAAGGATTCTTGACTCAGGCGCGAGGGAAGCTTCTTTTACTTGGCCAGAAGGCGTGCATTAAATCAGTCAATATTGTGGCCTGTAGATTCCGCATGCTCGGCAAGGGCACTCGAGACCACGCGCTGCCTGTTTCTTAACGTTATACCCATACTGCCTCATACGTTTCTTGAAGTCACGTGTCTCGCCCATAAACTTTTGCTTGCAGTGAGCGGACGTTATGAAGTAGGCTACACCGGGGAATTATTCTGTGCAACTTGCATTTTACATTTAGTAAAATGTTTCTTAGTTTGCCTGTTCGCAGAACCGCAATTTTCTCCGAGACGCCGGGTCTGGTTTGGTGCAAGCTTACGCGCTCCTTCGATATGTATTTCAGCAGTCAGACGGTTTGCCGTGAAACTTTGGATTTTATCTCCCTTTTCTTGAACACTACCTTTTAGATACAGGCGTTCTCCTCAACCGCTTAGGGGGTGATGGCGGCTGCCCTTCGATGAAAACGGGCAGATTCCCATGGAGAGTTCCTTTTGGCACACAGCTTAAATGCGCTTCTTGCTGTGGTTATTGAGTATATTTAATGGCTCAGTATACTAATCATGATATAGTATGCGAAAGTCAGCGTTTCGAATTTCGATAACACGTATTTAGGAAACAAATCGATTATCGTCTGCTCACGCTCGGCTGCGCCCTGCCACCGTAAGAATAGCACTTTGGGCACACTGGCTGTTAGTGTCGTACACGTAGGATCTTGCTAATTTCAGATAATTTTGAACACACTAGTGACCATATCTAGCGCCAGCATCTGACAAGGAACAGGTTGTATGCTTCTCGAGTGGCACATCTTCGATGTGCTACGACATCATGTTCAAATCTCGTTACGCTAGGACCCCTTTCATGGCGACTCCAGCGTGCAGCATCTATCGCTAAGCCGTTGCGCGCTGCCAACGTGCTCACACGGGCGAGCATAATGACTAACTTACGTTGAACCATAGGGAGTGGCGCGCTTGTCGTAATGATTAATGAGGAAGAAAACGGGTTACACATCTCAATTCTTGCGAGACCACAGACGTGTGCACCTATCTGGGAAATTGAAGCACAGCAAAGAGTTGAGAGACCCTGACCACAAACGTATGTTGAGGGATAGCCTCGGAAATTTCCATGTCACAGGCGCCAAAATCAAATGTTGGTGTAACTACGTGAAAGTCAAAAACCAAGTTTAAACTGCGTGTCACGGTGACGTTCAGGAGGCGGAAAGTCGTGGGTAGCACACAGCTACTCCGTAGTCTTGCAAGGCATTGAAGAAGGAGCGGTAGCACTGAGCGGAGAATCACGAGTGATCTCATATTGCCGACAACCGTCTCCTGTTGAACTAATTGAAGTGTTTCATGCTCCTACGTATATGAAATAGTCTGTTTTAAATTCAAGCGCATTTCCCGACATCGATAAAAAACGTTTTTTGGCTTCCTTTAAATTCCTTGGGCACAGCAAGTGCTTGCAGCACTTCCTGCTTTTCTTGCGTAAAAATAATCCTAACTTGACTATACAGTTATAAATCAACAAGAATATGGCTACTATGCTACGTTTTATGTAGGAGAAGCAGTTGCGCCTTGAGGACGGCGATGTTTTACATGACAGATAAACAAAAATAAAAAGGCTGTCACTGCGAATGAGCTTACCTTTCCACAGTCTGCACCCTGACTCACATGTTTATAGCCAAATTATTACCTTATTTGATTGTGGTATGCAAGTGCTTGAGGGTGTGTCGGTAATAACGGTACCATCATTAAGGCAAACACCGTCTATACTGTTAAGTAGAAAAATTTAATCTTGCAGCAGCTTGATTTCGGTGAGTTTGTTCAAATTGAAGCGCATTGCCTCAACCTTTCTTCCGCAAAGTTTATATGGCTGGTGCTTTGTTTAAACTACCTTAAGCTGCAAGTCACTGCTAGACCTGTTGTATGTGCTTTCTTTTAAATCGTCCCATTGGCTCTGCTTTAATGTAGCTTCTTGCTTATGTTCTCTTTCCTAAGTGAAATAGCGCAACCCACATTGGGAGATCGGCCATGAATCGGGTGGTGAGAAAACTTTTATTATTAATTTCTTTCTCCAAGGAGCCATCGTCATCTTTCTTGACCGCCTTTCATATACGGCGCGCTTCGGCGGTTTGTCTCGTGACTCTTGCTCCTTAATTAGAAGAAGGTGGCACAAAAATAAAAAGAGGGCTTCTTCGGCTCCTGCTATCTGTCCGAACGTTTCTGACGTCCTTCGCTCACTAACTCACACATCGTTTTATTGGAACGAACCTCAGTCCCTATAACGCGTTTACTCTGACGTGATTGTGAGGTGTACATGATGTAGTAGACGACGCCATGAACGAGAGACCGACGACCAGCTCAGAGTGCCTACCAAAACTGCCGATTCATCTGCTGTATTTTGCCCACAAAATTATGCACCCTGATTTGCTCAGGCGGAAGTCACCTTCGAAAGTGCACTTTAACTCGCCGCGCGAGAGGCTGCTCCAGGTTGTCTCGGCATTAGGTACAGATGTGCCTCAGGAGTTGCAAGACCTTGTGCACGCACCCCGCCGCACTACATCCTATGGCCACTTCAAAACGGCGGTACTGCAATGAAAGTTCATGTCTGTGCTCTGGCGCCTGCAACAGCATCTTAACAAAGAGGAGCTCGCCGACCGCCCGCCGTCAGAACTTCTACGTCGTGTGCGGCGGCTTCTCAGTGACTCTGGGCTGGATGCAAACACTCCACTGCTCCGTGAACTGTTCCTTCAGCACCTGCCACAGGATCTGGTGGTTGCCTTGGCTATCCCAATAGAAGGCATGTCCTTCGACATTCTTGCAGAGCTAGCTGACCGCATCGCTGAGTGTTGAGCAAAAGCTGCTGTGGCAATAACGACCTCTCCGCCGTGGCACCTCAAATATCGGCTGTCTCGTCTTGAGCAAACAATTGACGAACTTGCTGAGACCAATACTGTACTACCGTCATGGCCGCACTGCCATCAGCGAGACTGCCACTGCTTTTTAAGCTTCCCTTCTTGGTCCAGCTGCCGTTTTGACCCTCGTTGTGGCACATGGTGAAGGTATCATAACGAATTCGGTGTCAGTGCGCGTCACTATTGTTCCCCTCGCAGCGGGCAGCGAATCATGCCGCAGAGTCACTGATGGCGGCCGGTGACTTGCCATACGACAAGCTGCCCGTTCTACGTCAAGGAGTGAATTCCGGAAAAACAATTTCTTGTGGACACAGCTGCAGAGGTCCGCGTCGTGCTTGCCACGCAACAAGACCTGCAGGAAGCAGAAAAACTGCACCCCTTCAAGTAGCCAACAGCTCTTCTATGGAGACATATGGCCACTGTTCTCTTACCATCAACTTGGGTCTCTGACGCACCTTCCTGTGGGTGTTTATTGTGGCAGACGTACGTATGCGGTTATTGCGCGTATATTTTCTTGCCTACTTCACCTTTAGCAATGACCTCCGCACTCGTCCCCTCGTGGACACGACGAACAAGATGTCTATGCAAGACATCATCGCGCCTATGGCACCAAAAAGTGGAATGACACAACAAATGCCTTTATCTGCGTTCGCCTCAATTCTTTCAGACTTACCAGCCATCGTGAAACCTTCCAAACTCGTGCTGCCAGTACTTCACAACGTCATGCTTCATGTTGTCACCTCAGGCCCCCCAGTGTTCTGCAACCCAGACGCCTAGTTCCCGATGGCCTGGCCATGGCAATGAGATAATAGCAAGGAGATAAGCAGCTGCGTATTCTAAACACTTCGTCGAGCAGTTCGTCAGTCTTGAAGTCTCCACATGGTACTAGTGGATTAGCTCCCATGCAGCGAGTACCGTGCGCTCCACATGCGCACCGACACTGATCGCTATCCACTCCCCCTAATTCAAAAATCCGCAGCTAACCTGGCTGGGGCGGTAATACTCGGCAAGATAAATTTAGTGAAGGTCTACCTTCAAATCTCTGTTGAGCTAATGGACATACCAAAGACTGCAATTACGACGCCATTCGGGCTCTTCAAGTACGTCCGCATGCCATTTCGGGTGAGCGACGCTGTTCGCCTTCCTCTTTGCATACCTCTCTGACCTTGTGGTGGCTAGTATTTCCCCTGAGCAGCATACCAACCATTTTTGCCTGTTATTCTCTCCGCTCCAGGAACAAGGTCTTACCATCAACTCCACAAAGTGTGTTTTTGGTCGCCACGACATTGAGTTTCTCGGACGCCGAGTGAGTCCCGAGGGAATTACACCATTGGAAAAGGAAGTTCAAGCCTTTCGCTATTTCCTTCGTCAAATGGCACTGCTAAAGCTCTGTGAATTACTTGGGCTAGTCAACTTCCACCACCGTTTTCTTCCAACATCCCCCGAATGCTAATACCACTGACCGCGCTTCTCAAGAGTATTAAAGCTTCGTCCACTACACTATCCTGGGTTTCCGACGCCGAAGAATCATTCCAAGCCGTGAAAAACGAATTGGTGGTTGCCCCCCCATTGGCGCATCGCCTACATGTTGCTGTAATGCGTCTTATCACTGATGCGTCTAGTGAGGCTGTCCCATTATTTCACATTTGCAGCGCGATACCTCGTGCAGACTCGTGTTTTGTCCCACAAGCTGAAGCTTGCAAAAACGGGCCACAGCACGTTCGGTCGCGAGCTGCTGGCGATATACTTGGGCGTTTGCCATTTCCGACACCTGCTGAAGGAAACATGTTTTCACGTGCTTATGGATCACAATCCTTTAATGTTCACTTTTCGTGCTAATCAGAACACTTATACGGTACCTCATTTATCCTGCCACGCCATTCAGAAATACCGCACTTCAATTTCATCCCTGAGTACACCGTGCACATACGATACATTAAAGGCCCAGTGAACGCAGCCGCGGATGTCTTGTGTGGTATCGATGCAGTATTCAAGACCACACTTCTATTCAAAGAAATCGCCATGGAGTATTTTGACGTCGATCTTCGGGACCTCCAGTCCATTGCGAAGTCATTGGAGCTGTCCAACGGCCCCCTTCTATTTTCCTCAGCGAGTATCGCTCGCGAAGTGTAAGGAGATCGAACGACCTCATTCGTTCCATTCCGACTCCGCAATCAAGTATTTGTCAAGGTACATTGCGCCAGTTATTCCGGAGTTCGTGCCACCCAGCGCTTATTTGCTTCCCGCTTTGTGTGGCCGAGTGTGAACTCTGACGTGCCGGGTTGGGCTCGCGAATGCCTTCACTGCAAACGTTCCAAGACACGCTCCTACACGCGAAGTCACCAGTGCACTCTTCCCGTGCACTTCACGTCCGGTTTGATCACATTCACATCGACATCGTTGGCCCACTGCTGTCATCCCGAGGTACTCCCGACATACTCGCTTGTGTGGACCGTTGTACCCGCTGGCCTAAAGCATTGCCTCCCGCTGACATAACGGTACTTAGAGTAGCTTCCGCGTTTGTCAGTGGCTAGATCTCGCGCTTCGGATGCGCAGCGTTGTTTCGACCAATCTTGACCGACAGTTCAAATGTCATCTTCTCCACTTACTCACCTGCCTGCTTGGTGCCCGCCATATCTCTATACTTGCGCGTATCGCCCGTCGGCAAAGGGAATTGTTGTATAACTTCAGTGCCAACCAAAAGCCGCCTTGATCGCCTGCCAGGCTCGCTGTTCTTGGCATGAAAACCTTCTCCTCCTGCTGGGCGTGCGCCCTTCTTTCCAGGAAGACCTCTGCTGCACAAATGTTGGGCTGGTATATGGCACAATGGGGCGGTTCCCGCTGAATTTTTTCGCACCAGCTACTGTTCACACGCTCGATAGGGACAGCTATGTTCAGCAGCTATGCTTCCGATTTGCACGCTCGGGTCCTGGCCTGTGTAGGTTTGCATCCTCAAGTAATGTTTTTGGCAGCAAAGGCATGCCTACAGCGAACCATGTCTTCATACGGCTTTACGGGAAAGCTTACGCCTCGATATGATGGCTTTTTCAAGGTACTCAAGCGAACAGAAAAACACTTTTGCCATCGACCTCAATGGACGTGAGGAAGTCGTGGAGAATTACAAGTTGAAACCAGCCTACCTAGCGACCTCGCCATCGTTATCCGCTTTCAACAACTTTACAACCGCTGAAACGACGGATCTTCCCGATCACCAGAATCAAAGACTGTTTCTTCGGCGCCGCTGCACATCTGCTCGTCGCCTAAAAGGGGGCGGGCCCTCTAGCTGTCATCGGCACCTTCCTCGACCCTCTTCTATATATGGCGTGCTCCGGCTTGCCTGTCTCGTTCGTGCGTGATGCTGCGAGCAGCAAGATTAGAAGAAAATGGAAGATGAATAAAAAAAGAGGTTGTTCTGGTTCCTGCCGTCGGTCCGAGCGGTTCTCGGGTCTTTCGCTCGCGGACTGACACATTGTTGTAGCGGACTTAACCTCGGTGCCTGTATTTGCATTGTTTGGGAGAATCGAATACCAATTTTTGTACTGCAATGTATTATTTCTGTTAATCTTTAAGTTGATGCCCGATTTGCGCGTTCGTATAGCAGAACGTTTCCTAGGCTTCTAAAGAAGTCTGCAAATAATTTTGCCAAAGCAGAACTACGTACTGTGCAGAAATCTCCGTGATATATTTCATTCTCTCAATACACAGAAAAAACAGATATAACGTTTTCGAGCGCTTCTATCTATAATAAAAACTTCGTTGTAAAATTACTCACAAATATTCCCAAGCATTAAAAACAATGGCGATACTTTGAGCGCGAACTACTGGGACTCAAGCTAAGGCACAAGATAGGACACGGCGTTACTTGCAACTGAAAGTTCGTTGGGAATGTTTTAGATTTTATAAACACGACATCTCCTACGTCATGAGACGTCGCCCAACATCATAAATAGAGCAGTTAAAAAAGCCCTGCTATTTATTGGTGTTAGCGCGCCAAGAACTGCCCCTTGTTAAGTCCAGTCAAGAAAAGTTATTTCAATCTCGTGAAGCGCTATAGAAGCATGACTGACGCAACCTGCCTTCTTTTTCTTTGTGTCGTGGGCCTCTGCAATTTTTCTTATTGTTCTGTCTTTGTGCTTATATGGGAGTGATGCATTTCAAAACGGGGGGGTGCATTTACTTGGTGAGTTGCAGTCTCTTACGTGCACTGCGACATGTGTGTCCATGCCCTTTCGTGGAATTTGAATGCTCCTTGAATGACGTAAGCAACCCCATTCACAAGGTAATGTAAACCACAGTTTGGAAATACATTAGTCCTGTATAAGCACAAAAAGAGAGCAAGAGAGATTGTAGCGGCCCACGAGATAAAGAGAAAGGGGGCAGCGTGTGTCAGTCATGATTCTATAGCGCTTCATGACATTGAAATGTCATTTCTTCATGCGACTAAACACATGACAGTTTTGGCTAACACTGATTAATTCCAATATTTTTTGCCTCTTCCTTTTATAATGTTTGATGACGTAGGACATGACGGGTTTGTAAAGTCTATATCCTTTCCTATAAAATTTCAAGTGCAAGTACCGCAGTGTCTTGTGTTGTGCCTTAGCTTGTGTCCCAGGAATTCGCGCTCTGTATCTTGTCACGCTTCCAATCAACTCACCCATTTTTCACTTTTTTATCATTAAAAAGAAATCTTTAAACGAATCAGTCATTCATAAGAACATTCGGCTAGAAGTCGTCCACATTGAGCAATATAACCTAAATGTTAGCATAGCTTCTTCGTGCGCTGTGATGCGCACCTTGACCAAGCATGTTAACATCACTACATTTAAGGAGTACGTATTCATCGACTTAGAACACCATTTTCTCAAAGGCGAAATAAATTTTATTATATTTATTTAAGCTGCGGATGCTTTCCGTACATTGAGGAGCTAGGTATCACAGGACTCCTGCTCGTCCGCGAAGTTCCTGCGACGTAGCAAGGGCGCACTTTACGCGGCCGTTGTCGTTCCATTGGCAGTGCAGCGGTGGCTATATATCGTGTTTTGCGTTGCCTCTAGCGCTTGTAAGAGTAGGACCGTTGGAAGCGACACAGCACATCAAAAAGCCGCGCTAGAGCTTAAGTAAAACGTTGCATCGGTTCAATAAACTTGTCTTTGCATACGTCACCTTGTGTAGAAAAAGATGGTCGAAGTTATATCGCTCGGAATGAAAATACAAGGTACAAATCTAGCTGTCATCTTACAAAGCAAGAACATGTACTGAGGGAGGAGTTTTCAGTTTAGTAAAAGTGTAGGAGATCTGTTTGTTGTGATCGACACTGGCTAAAATTGGCGCCCGAGGTCACTGAAGAGTGGTACATACTCAGTGGCCCCTCAGGCATAAGCTCTAACCTGCGGTCTAACTGCGCCTCGGTAAGGCCAAATCAAACCGCGCCAAGGGTCTCAACGCGCTCACTTGCCTGTGAGGGGTTCGCAACTTGTAGGATCGCTCAGGGCGCTCAATAGGATATTATTGCATTGTATTGTATACGCTCGTTTTATGCACTCATGACGTGGCACCCTCTCCTCCGCATTGGCTGCGCTGTGACGTGCCCAACGACGAACGCACTACGTCACACGCTTAGTCAGCCAGATGGCTGCTACATGACGTATGCAGTGAGGCACTCACTAGGTCACACGCTTAGTCAACCAAAACCATGGAGCCGCCATGGCGTCGGGAAAGCATGCTCGTCTCGCATCACAAAGGCCCGGGTGCGATTCCCTTCCAGACGAAAGTTTAGCTAATTTCTTTTGGAAAGGCAATATTTAATTAGCTTTCAGTGTCCTCCTACAGAAAGTTGATGTCAATCCAAGCATTTTTAGTGTTTTATTCTTTGCAACGTTGGCCACTTTCTTTACCAAGGTATAGATCACGTCATCAAGCACTATTGTTAGGCTGTGCGCCCTAACTTATTTTCCTTCTAAAGAAACAAACAACAAATTAGGCCGCATTCAGTGCTTAGAGACCACTTAGAGACCACAGCATAGATAGTTCACGTCCTGTTCATTAATAGATATCTTTGCGGCACACACCCTGTAATTGAATCATGTGCTTATGTAAGTGCTGCAAGTCAAAGAGTATAAGCAGAAGCATCTGACTGCCTGTGCTGCAGGCGTATTCTTGGACGATCACTTGCGGCGATATTATCGCTTTTGCATCATGCAGTGCTCAGCCCGCCAATCAGCTCATAGGTTTTTCTCGGCCAGGCAATCACCTCACACTGAATGTTGTTTTTTCGAAAGCAATCGCCAGAGAACATGTGTCGACCTCGGTAAATTTCCATAGGTATTTTCACGCGAGAAAGACGTGGTATACAGCGGAGGGGTTGATCGCATCGCCAATGGAGCCGACAGGATAACGAATCGCACAGTCTTGCTACGCTACATAAACTCAAAACTTGTTCTGGGCTCCTTGCGCAACTTTCTCTTACTTTCTCAAAGGGCATTTCAATAACGCAAATATTAAACCACCACTATTTACACAATATATGCGCAGCGTATGTCTTTAAAACCACATTTTCTTTTTTGGTATAGAAAAGTGCTAGTCATTTGTTTTTTTCTCTGCAACGTATACTTCGCTATCCACTACGTAGCCTGATCGTGTACTAAAATATGCCATCGTGATGATTTTACCGCTAAACGCATTAAAGTAAACCTGGGCGCAAAGAAAGCGCCAACCGCAAGCTCGCCGCCAAGTTGTTTGTGCGCGTGCGAGTGCATGCAAGCGCGTGTGTGTGCTTGCGTGTAGCATTGTCGTCATGCGGTATATAGTGTTGCTCTTCGATGCGCCCTCTCCATGTTTGACATCCTTGCTGACAACAGCGGTAACGAACCGTCTGGGACAAATGTCTATGCCATGTTTTTTAAATGACTATTCTTACATGTGTCATGCCGTGTCCATCCGCCCCTTATTTTTGTTAGGTTAGCTTGTTCGGTTTGTTATTTTACAAATTTATGTTGGCACATCAACGTGCGTGGCTAGAGAAATAGAGACGTGCTACTGGCGGCAGCGAAAACCATTTGATCAGATGCATAATTTAACACGTTTTCTCGTAGAAAGTATTGTCCAGGCAGTTCGATCACTTGTGTTGATCCCATCGCCGGCCACCCCTTTTCTGTTTCTGCAAATTGGTCACTGAAGTACGTGACAGAAGTAGCTTTGCCCAGTGGGCTCGCATTGTAGAAGGTGGATCGGTAGAACGTGGAATTAGATGGCAATTGTTGACAAGTACATTCAAAGGGATTAAAAACGGAACATCAAGGTTAATCACTTTGAAATTTAGAGCATTAGGTCCCACTCGAAGCATTGGTGAAGTTTGTTTGCCATAGTGACCATTTGCGCGGATTTTTCTTGGAGGAGTGCACTGCGGCTTTATTCCATATTCATCAGTAAGCGCTCTTGATTATTAAAGTTTGTACCTAAAGTTATAATCACATTTTACAATACCAGCAGATCGCCATTCCGTGCGCACAAAAGCAGAGCAAAAGAAATCACAGTGATGACAACAAATACGCTATTAAAATTCTTTCCGAAAAAATGGAATATTTCCTACAGTTCCAAAGAACATAGTATGGCCAAAATGAGGATTGTATGTGAGTACTCCTAAAGAAAGAGGAACCCGCTGCAGAGCTTCCTAATCTTTAGCTCTTCGGAGTCAACAAAGATAATGCAGAAGGCTTCCGAGATTGTCTCCTTTTTCCGTGGTGCACAATATGGACGCACGAATCAATACATTAATCCCCATTATCATATTATGGCTGCAAAGCTTATGCAGCTGCGTATGCCTGTGCGTAGAAGCCTGGGACTTTGTCAGTGATACAAAAAAATATTACGATGGAAGGTTTGGCATCGCGTAGGCTGCAGCAGCTGCACAAATCGTTCACGCCTAAGTCATCAGCCTTTCCTTGTAGGTACGTGTTTTGAAAGTTTAGGTTTCGGCATTGGAAAAAGCAAGTTAAACATGTGGCGGGAAAGAGGCTAATCGTACAACATGCGGGGAGTCCCTCAAGGGAACGTCGAGAAGGGCGGGGAAATTGAGCCAGTGGGCAGACACTGCGATATCCATGCTAGCCTAAAGAAAATAGATGTCCAGGATGAGCTTGTGAAGCGCATCGAATAGCTGAAATATGAGCTCAATATGTGGTGGGATGCACGCACTGCGGTAGAAGAAAGACTAGTAAAACCGAGTAAATACTGAACATGGGCGGCATCACGAATGAAGAAGTCAGTCACGAAGGAACGCCGGTTCCCGGAGTTTTAGGACCCGAAGTGTCAGGAAGCGCGTGGACTACATGGAAGTTGTGCGGTGGGCAATTGGAAGTAGGGTCAGTTGACTTGAAATTATCAAAAAGGGAAAGCAGGAAGACAGGGGTCAATGCCCCGTATCAAGTGCGAATTACGCGGAAAAGGTTAACAAAGGGAAGCAAGAAGAGGCCCCGTCAAGTAGGAGAGAGTGAAAAGATGAGAATCGTTGGTGGCTCTGTTGTCTAGGTGGAATTGTGAAGCGTTAGGGACGCTTCTAGGTCGGACATTGAGCTATGTCATGCATCGAGCTGGCGGAAAGCTAGCGGAGAATGCACAGGGAAGAAACATTGTAGCAGTGGCGGGTGGCCCACATGCCGTGCTAAATATGAAAGTGGGAAAGACAAGACGAGCGTTTGGCAAAGGGTGTTGCCGACTTGCGCGAGATGTCCCTTAGATGCAAATTTTGGTACGCACGGTTCCGAAATTACCGGTACGTGACGCTGACGTACAGGGCAACTGATGAGGAGATTTAGAAAGGGAGCCGAACGAAAGGCTTCGAGCTTGTGGGACTCAACAGGGAAGTGAGTAGATATGCTGGTTTTCAAAGAGACGGAATGCACTTCAGTCACAGGATTGTACGAGAATTGGGCTGGCGAATTGCTGGTCGTGCAATTGCTTCTTTTGGGGCCTCACGGGCGCATAGGACCCCAGTTTGAGTAGTAATGAAAAAAAGTACCCTAGGGGAACCTCATACTAACATCACCGGCAACAACCGAAAACCGAGAAAAAGGAAAGAAAGAAAACAGCTCGCCGTGCTATAGGTTACATAAACATGCAAGGCGGCAAAACAAACGAGATGGAAGAGCTGAAGAACAAGTGAAATAGAGAATAAACAGGTGTGTCTGCGATTTCGGAAGCGCAGCATGCAGACTAACAAGAGCCACCAATCATTGATAATTGTGTTTGGGAAGGGTGTAACGGAACAAAATGGGAAAGAAAGGGCCGTGAAGTCGGAATTCTCATACATGCTGGAGTGAAACAGAAAGAGTAAATTCAAAGTGTGAAGAGCGTCTTTGGTTATCAAGCACCGTCAGCGGAAAAAAAGTTGGCGTGGCATGGCGTATTTATGGACGAGTAAAAACTACCAAGAATTACCTTTTCAGTGGAATGCCTCAGCTGGGATACTAAGAGTTTCGGTATCGACAGCGAAATTGTCCTTTTGGGGGACATTATTTCGAGCATACGGGATCAAGACGGTTACACTGACAACAACGGAAAGGTAATGCTAGGCCTATGTGAGCAACGTAACCGGCTTGTCGAGAATACGGTGCCTAAATGTGACGTCCAAGTCACATGCTACGACGGAAATAGGCAAGCAGCCATCGATTACATTCTCATCACGGAAGTAATTCATGATAAGTGTAAAGAAATTGTCGTTGAGGAGGATGGGTATAGCATCCTAAAGAGTTGCCATAAACACATGATCTTGAAAATGGCATGTGTAGTAGGGAAAGACGACAAGGAACGAAGAATGGCCAGTTCAAATTTGAACGGTGAACTAATAAATGTAGTAACAAGAGTGGAGGGAAAACTTGCCAAATGGCCAAGGAATGAGTCGGTAAAGTGAGCATTGAAGTGGATGAACGAGAAAAATGAGAACTGAGACGCAACACGCTTGTTGGAAAGAAAAAAGGAAACCGCAAAGCTATTGGAACAGGCAGAAGGATGCAGCGGCCGACGAACGACAGAAAGCATCACGAGAGCATAGGAAGGCAAGAAAGGCACAGTTGGCGCAAGACGAAAGAGTCAGAAAATGAGAAATGTGGCGGGAGAAAGAAAAGCTATGGTTTAAACATTGTTTCAAACAAACATAAAGCTAAAAGTGAAAATAGGCTGTGATAAATGCGCGAGAAATAGATTGCCGCACATGGAATAATTGGGAATCACATTGACTTACTAGCAACAAAGTCTGGTACAGTACAACAACCGATCCTAGACAAGGATGGCAACAAACTGGAAGGGAATGCAGCGTTAAATTGAGTTCGAAAAATAACAGCCGAATAATTTCAAGGCCATGGCGAGCTGGTTTCTGAGGAAAGAAATAGCTTGAACTAGAATCAGATGGAAAAGGAGCTCATACTGAGAAACTTGCACTGGAAGTAAGGTGAGAAAATTCTTAAACGCACCGCCACAGGTTGAGGCGAGCTTCCTATTAGGCTGAATACTGAGCTTGGACCAAGAAGAAAGGAAGTCCTGCTTGCGGACCGTTTGCGGCAAAGCAGAATGAATTTTAATTGTGAACGTAAGGGCGAAAATGAACACACTCACAAAGAACTTTTACCATTAAATCGGTGGCATACGAGCCAGCAATGCAGGCAGTTGAATAATAGCAACAAGCATGGAGAGAAAAGAACGGCATATTTGTAGAACTACAGTGAGGCTTCATAATCGGTACGCGTCTGCATGATAGCTTATTTGTTCTCCCTCGGTGTATTGAAATATCTATAGCAGAAAGAAGACCATTACACGTCGCTGTTTTCGACGTGACAACGTAGACCGCAAGGCTTTGTGTTACATTACTTTCTACTATGTCCATGACATTTCTGATTTTCTTTTTTTTTTCTGTTTTGTAAGCACAATGTACTGGTACATAATCGTTCTCTACATATCTGTAACATGATAAAGGGTCTACTAGCTATCTAACACATGAATCCTGTGTGACCTTTTCTATGTGTATATCTATCTGCGTGATCTATGTACACATGTATGCATTTCATAATTCTTATCTGATGTATTAGAAGCCACTTTCTTTCGGCTGTACATTGAGTGCAACTGTAATTTTAATATAATGTGCACCTTACTGTATATGTTATTGTACGCGTAAATGCTGTATGAACTGAACGGGGGCAGGGGCCCAGTCAGGCTACTTCAGCCTTTAGGCTCTGTCTCCGCAGGAAAAACCCTGAAATAAAGTGATTTTTTTTTATATTCTGGAAGGAGACGATATAGGCGACGACTGTGCTGAGCTTTTCAAGCAGACTAACGGAGAAAAAAGCGTGTCCATTGAATGGCAAGCTATGGGAAGCTTGAGGAACCATTATTACATGAAACATCGTATATATTGTTGAACAGAAAAAAATTCTAGTTTCAGCATCCTGATCTGGGGGAGGTGGTTGAACTTGAAGCTTACAGCGTGAGCCTTTTTAAAGGAAACATTAAATGGCTGGTGGTTTCCTCAAACAAGTTTCAGATTGTAGTCTGGGGCGCTATAACGTAAAACTATTCCAATATATTTGTATTCCAATTTCCTGACGTCAAATTTGGGTAACCGCCGACGCAAGCATCGGGCAGTCACCGGCAGGGTTGTCTGAACAGACAAATCAAACGGTCTCCTCGTTCATAGGAGGTCACTTTTGTTTGCTTGAAAAAGGCTAACATTGCCTAAACTGAGCGGCTTGTCTTGTCTAATTGGTTCACAAGTGGTGAGGGGCACGCTCAAGTGGAGAGGGATTCGATGGGGCCGAGCCACTGCACTAAAAATCGGTAACCCGATGAAGAGGGTGGTGATTTCTGTGATTGCTCCACTTTGCCTTACTTAGCTTGCGGTGGCTCGTCGACAATAGCGTCGGCATGCAACGGAAGCTCAGGAATGACGCTACAACTTATCCTCAGCAAAGAAGAGTTGACAGAACGAGGTCGTAAAAGTGCTGAAAGTGCTGCAAAACGTCACATGGCTACGCAAACATCTTTATTACAAGTAAATACACCCATGCTGTCCGGCAGGTGCGAGAGCCATTGCAAGAGCGATCGGCGGCAGCCATATTTTATACCTTTCCGAATGGGACAGCCTTCGACTATTCAGGAGAAAGAATCCAGTTTTGTTCGGCATATTATTGCATATATATATATATATATATATATATATATATATATATATATATATATATATATTTAGCTCAATTGGTAGAGCATCGCACGCGAGATGCGAAGGTTGTGGATTCGGTTCCCACCTGTGGCAAGTTGTTTTTGATCCACTTTAATTTCCATTAATTTGTAGTTTCATCATTTCATTTATTAAACACAAGTAATTCCCCTATGTTGTCCTTGGTGTCAGTGTTTGTTGGCTTCTTATGATATGACTAATAAAAATTGGGCCCCTCGGTTAACCCCCTTTCTTCTCGTTGATTACATAACGAGGGTCTCGAATCCGGCAACATTGATGCTTTTTGGTAGCATATGTGGGTTTATTGACCAGTTGCCTTCACCCCAAAAGATCACGTTCTCGTGGCGCCTGCGGCAAGAAGGACGTTCCACGTCCGCTGTCACGGTCTGTGAGTGGCGGCGCTGGCTAACACTCCCAGGGTTCTACTAGGACACATAAATACCCAAGAACGTGGTTGGGAAAACAGCGCCGCGGTAACTCAATTGGTAGAGCATCGCACGTGAAGTGCGAAGGTTGTGGGTTCGGTTCCCACCTGCGGCAAGTTGTTTTTTCCTCCACTTTTTTTTTCATTAATGTGCTGTTTCATCATGTCATTTATTAAGCACAAGTAATTTCCCCTATGCTGTCCTTGGTGTCCGTGTTTGCTGCCTTCTTATGATATGGCTATATATATATATATATATATATATATATATATATATATATATATATATATATATATATTGCAATATATTCGCGTTTCATTCGCACACAATCGTACGCACCTTCCATATTTTTCTGCTTTAGTGTCGCTCGCTCATGCTATATCTGTCAACGTTCCTTAAGGCATGGTTCCGTAAATAGAATGTTTACAGTTAATGAATACACGAAGAAAATACGATACGGTGCGGGCCGGGCGTTTCAATAACAGAAGTGGCGAAACATTTATGTTAATGCTATTACGTCAGCACTAAACTAGTTGCGTCACTTGTAATGCTCTTACATATACAAATTGGATTCGTGTAAACGCACAATTTATTTATTGTTCAATCGGAAAAGTGGGGCATGCGAGCAAGCAATTTTTGTAGGAACAAAAGAAGTCCAATAGAAAATTTACAAATTGTGCGTTCACGAGCCCTTATTAAACTTAAATTCCGTACCTGAACAGCACTGGGATCGCTCAGATCTTTGTAAAGCCACAGCCCACACATCGAGAGCTCCTCTTGCCCTAAATCATCTCAGACGTCTTATACTTGAGCTAGAAAGTTACTGTGCGCGTGACCGCCCCCCCCCCCCCCCCCCCCCCCCCCCCCAGGGCGACACATTTCTCTCCCAATAAGGGCCGCAAATCAAGTTCGGAGAGCTGGAGGAGTCCCGTAAAGGCTGCGGCGGATAACGCGAGTTGAATGCTGGCAACTACAGACAAGCAGACGACACGTTTAGTGCCAGTCATGTCAACAGGGCACATCTCGATCACAGCGCCGCCGCTACTTGTGAGAGAGCCAGGGGCAACCTCTCTACTGTGGCGAGACTGCGAAGTTTTCCGACTGACCTTATCTAGTAGCGTTGATCAATATTGAGAAGGAGGAGGAAAATGCCGGGAGCAAACATCAAGAAGAATATGCGCAACTATTATCAAGGCACTAGAGAGACCCCCCTCCCCCCTAACACTTCTTTGAGTACGCCCATTCTTTTTTAAAAATTATTTGATAACGTTTTCCCTCCTTCTTCGCGAATATTCGCCAGGCAATGTAGTGGGTGGAGCTCAAGCAAGAGGCGAAAGCCTCCAGACGGCACGATCTGTAATGACGATGAAGAAGAAGCAAATGTTATGGCGACCGTAGCAGAAATGTTGTTCTCTGCTCACAAAACTCGCGGAGTGAAGCAGCATCACTGCTTCCCGCAGTTTGTGGTGGCCTCGATCTGCGCGCTGTTGTTCGCTGCAGGAATTGGTGTCTGGTTACTTGCTACACCGCAGCGGCGAAAGGAGCAGCCGACACCTGGGCCAGCGCAGAAGTCCGTGAAGTGCCTCACGGCCGCCTTGAGGGAGCTGGTCAACTACATCGACACCGACAGCAACCCGTGCACCGACTTCCACGAGTATGCCTGCAACAAGAGCTCCTACCCCGACGCCCGCAGTGCCGTCCGCCAGAAGATCTCAAATGACATCATCAGTTCCATCTTGCAGGTACTCTCGAAGGGTGTTAGCCTGGGATAAGATTAGATAGATTTAGCTAAGCTTAGAGAGTTATATAGGATTAGGAACTTTCAGTTTTACATGCACGCGTTCTAGCGTCATTTATTTGCAAAAATATTCATTCTGCCACAAACAATATACTGTTGAAACAGGATAGCCAACGAATGTTAGATTTACCGGACCTCGGATGGACGTGGCTGAGAATCTCCGAAAAGCAATCGCATAGCATTTGAACCTAGAAGGTCACAATTTCAATTACCTTCATACCTGCAGTCACACTTCCGTTCGCCCTGGGAACAGTAAATACAGAATATCATATCTCCTTCACAAGTTCAATACGCTGCCATCAACTGGCTAAAGTGTTCCAAAATGAGCTCTTGAATGTATTTGTTGCACCAACGGCATGTATATAACCAGGTCCACCTGATTAATTGCGTTCTTATGCTTGATCAGACCACCATTGGCAAATCCCGATTCCCAATTTATTACTTAAATTGATTATTGTCGCACAACTTATCATCTAGAAGCCGTGTCTTGGAAATCTATTAGGTAACCCCGTTTAAGTTTATAGTTTTGTTTGTTAAATATTGCCGTACAACAACTAAGCCCTCCCCCCTCTAACTCCTAGTTTTTCTTTTCTCATCTCTGGCCTTTTTTGAAAAAACTCGACTTCCGCTAACCAGGCGCACCAGCCTATTTGTGTAATTATATATCTTCCTTCTTCCCCATTAAGGGTGGGGGAGAGATAGCTACACGTACATAAAACCCTACTAAGTATTTGCTGCATTCACGAAGACAACCCCTCTTGTTGTAACGTTTGCTTTAGCGACATTCGTAAACAAATGCCGGCCGAATCGCTATATTGACGAAAGAAAAAAAACGAAGTCGTTTATTGAGTAATAGGCTGCTTGCATAACTTAAGTTCACAATTACAAAAGTTACGTCTAATGACTGGCAACACGCATAGTCGCTTAAACAGAAAGGATGGAGCGTGGCCCTAATCGCGCGGCATGGCGCAGCTTCATTTATGTCACCGTTCTCCATCACACAGGTATTAAACCGCGCGTTACGCTTCGAGTTTCCACGGCCGTATCCATACTAATGTACAATTAGTTTGCGAGTAGTATGATAACTCCAGGTGAACTTGAGGCCGTGAGGTTTCGTACGTAGTGCAAGGGTACTAAGATCAGAATTCACCGCACGCGTCGTATTCTGTGGGTGTGGGAGACAGCTTGCGAGAGTGCGCGGAGAATCGCGGTGATGCCGGCCTAACGTTTTAGGTCGCTGTTTGTGTGCTTCTTGAGTTCTGCCGTAACGTAGGTACTACGGAGGAGCACGCGCTTTTACCCGTTTTTTTTAAATGGCGAAGCAGCGGATATTTGTCCTAACGGCGCCAATCTCACTGGAGTGGACATAAGATGTGGCTCTTCGGGGTGCACCTCCGGTTTGTTTACTATTTAGACAGAGCCCTACTGCCAATGTAAGGGTGGTTGTCACCTACGCTTTTGAAAAGCTAATTACGCCGCCATCGACCTAAAAAGGTGGAAAGGGAGGCAAAATTAGAGTGTGGGAATATATATGAGAACGAAATTCGCTGACGATTACCGCAGTCCCTAATGCGAAACTTGAGCGCAGCTCTATATGCGTTTTCATTTCGCCATATATTGGCTAATCTCGACAGCCTGTTGTGTGCGGCACGTTGCAAACTGAGCGAAGCATCGCAAAACAAGTAAAAATCAAGCAGAATGATAGCGACGAGAAGAGTCAGCGATCATCAAAAATCTGATCTGTAGGTCAAGCGAGCCAGCTTTTATACATGACTCGTTGAAAGTTTCACTGTAATCGCTGGTGCCTTCGTGGGGTCCAGAAAGTTCTACGCAACTCGCGTCGCACATACAATCAGATTACAACTACTATGCCACGATCTCGTAGTCTCATGCAGTACTCTGCTTTCCTTCGCACTCTTTCGACATACTCTCCTCCTCCGCCTTCCATCTTATGCGGTACCTGTAGGCTCCTCCTCCAATTTCCTCCTCGTTCCCCCTTCTTTCATCTCCGACTGCTCTCCACGTTCGCTTTTCGCTTGGTTATGAGGCACAATGCCGACTGTCGGCGCAGCAACGAGCGCGGAAGAGCGGCGTTCTAAAATAGAAAGCCTATTCAACACGTTAACTTAACCGAGGGCAATGCTATTGCGATGCGGCGCGAGACACGTACGCAGAAGTCCATTATCTGATGTCGCCTTGAGCGTAAAACCACGTTCCATTGCAACGCACGGCGCATTGCAATCATCGTCATCTTAAGATGCTTTCTATAGTGCTATAATGCTGTGATGATCATCACTCTATGGCCGCGCATACTGTGCTCGGCACCAGATCAAATATAGGGACAAACCGGCAAAGCGTATCCTACTGCCTATAATACCTAGGCAAAAGTATATTTGGGGAAGCAACAGTTCACACATTTCTCTCTCACACTTCACGCATGTGCACAAAAATCACGTAACTGAGGGATACAGGTTCTGGTGCTGGCGACTGCTGGTGTTCTATCTTCCGGTGCGCAGCCTGCTGAATGTCACGTTATTCGGTGTTTCGGAGATGTCTTGAAGCAACAGGCAGCAGGAGCGTTCGCTCCCCTTAATTTGCGCTCTTCCTGGAGCCAGAATTGTGGCAGCTAGGGTTACGCTCATCGTGCGCGGTTTTTTCACGTCTATTTGTGCGCGCGTAACACCACGCTTGTTGGATGAATCATTAAGCGAGTAGTTACAGCCGATAGAAACCACAGCCGATAGAAACCACACAGCCGATAGAAACCACCAACATTATTTCCTATAGTTGTCGAAAACTTTCCTATCGCTATCAACGATTCGTATTTCGGTTGAAATTGCGGCTTTTCTTGCTGTCTCTGGCCATGTTCAAATGAAGCAACACCGAACTTATATTTTATGACAATTGCTTTGAAATTTGCAACATAAACATTTGCCGTAAATTTCGCCACCACGATAGAATTGATGTATTCAATTAGTTTTTTACTATTGAATCACCACTTTGCCAAATGATGCCCGCATGCGCAGTTTGTCTTCAGCGATGCAACTCAAGTAAACTTGGTAGGCTCAGAAAAATATTCTAAAGACGATTTCACTGTATGTTTGTGTATTTTTCTTGTACATTGCACACCACAGGCAGAAGGGACCGTTGCCGCTTGGTGATCTTTTTATCTTACAGCAACTGCAGAATCTAATGCAACGCCTTCTCGCAGCTGCGGAGTGAAGACATGACTCAGTCGTTTCGTGGAGAAAGATAGGAAACAAAATGCAAAATATGGATTCAATAGATGGAAATACAGATTCGGAGCTCTAACTCGTACATATGTACATAGTTTACTCATCCACTGCATTGCCAAATTGACCTCCATGCTAAATCTAAACACTTTACAGAATTATGAGCATCCATTAGTTGAGATCCTTGTTATAATGAACACTAAGTGCAACTTAAGAACTACTACCACCCCTTCATTTGCAGGGTCGCCTTAAGGATGAAAGGAGTCAACTTCTTAGTGCTTACTACTCGAGCTGCGTAGAGAAAGCTGCTACTGGCAAAGTGAACGTCGAAGAAGCCACTCAGAATATGTTTAAAGTGTTTCACTCAGAATACGATCTAAATACAGAGAGTGACGTCATAAAGCTGATCGGTATAGTTTGTATTCAGCTCGGACTCTACATGCCTATCTACGTGTATGCCGGAGTGGATGAAGAAGATGGTTATGCATATGTGGGCCTCGCGCCTCCTGAACCACGATCAACACCTCGGTTCTTCGATGCAAATTACTATCGACGAATTGTAGAAGGCATCGTCAGGGTTGTGCAGAAAGAAATACAAGCGAACTTCACTGGCAAAAGATTGCGGAAGTTTCACTACCTCGCGATGAACATGGTAGATGAAGACAGCGAGGGCTCCCTAAAGGGAAACTTGTCAGTTTTGGATGCACTCAGCGCCAATGCCAGTTTTGACCAATGGAAGGCCTACCTGCTCGAAATTTCCGTTTCGTGGGCTGGAAAAATCCAGGGTGCCACAAAGGAATTACGCGTCAAATTAAAGGGCCCCGCGAAGATGGACAAGCTCCTCCAGCTCTACGCACGCCCGCAACTACGCGTCGAGGCATTGGCCCACCTGGCGCTTTTGAGCGTCTATACGTTCTTTAGGGAGGAGATTAACCTTGCGACAAACAAGAGTGCGGCGGAGTACGCTTCCATGTGCCAGAGGAACATTCTCCACTACCGATTCCTTTGGGCCAGTGTTGCAGTGGACAAGCTTCGACAGCCGCAGCACGACGCCCTTATAGCGGGCCTCTACAAGATCGTTATCAGTTCCGCGTTCACAGAGATGGAGGATATCTTCGAGGAAGTACGTTCAAGAAACCTGACTACGCTCGACTTCAAGGGCAACATCTCCAGTTTCCAGCTCGTGCTGCCGGGTGACTTCACAAGCGCGTATCCGGAGCAGCTACCCCGTCTCACCAGGGACTATTGGAGCAACGCGTTCCTGATGAGGCGGCTGCAGTGGAAGGCCGAACTGGTGGACGACGTACGCGGGTTCTCCGGACTGAGTAATATCCGCTGGGACGCGTACGCGGACCCGTTTATAATCCACGGAAGCAACGTCGTGTTTTTGCCCACTTTCTACTTGTTGCTCAACAGCCAGTGCCAAGACGAGAAGGAGCGGAGGCTACTTGACGCGTTGACCACGGGCGTGACCATAGCCGACCACTTGTTTGAATGGCTGTACTACTTGGTCTTTAGCAAGAATGACCGAGGTAATCGACTGGTAAAGAACTGGTTGCTGTGCCATCGTCGATATGTCTTCAAAGCGCATTCACAAGATCGGATGATCAGTTACCCGTGGCTTTCGGTGCGCGTAGTGCAGCGGGTGGCCGAACTCGATTGGTGGGACGGCATCGTCATGCACTGGAGTATGTGGACAGTGCGGCCCGCGCAGATCTTCTACGCCCTCTTTTACTCGCGCAACATGTGTGGCCGCTTGGCTTCCACCGATGCGTTGAACACGACATCCCTGATGATGGACGCGATTCCCGGTTTCGGCGTGGCATTTCAGTGTCCGGCGTTGCCCACAGTGCCACGTGATTTATGTCTCGTAACCGCCACTGTGACCAGCAACTAGAGGCAATTTGTAGGCAGGAATTTTTGAACTCAATCTATGGGCCCGTCAGGTATGCAGGTATTGCTGCGCTCATCTTTTTATTGAATGCTGACGGCCACGAGATAGCAGAAGATGGTTCCATGTTACAGAATAATTCCACGCCGGTTGCTAATATATTCTAATTTATAGCTTATCTTTCATTGCGCTTGTAAAACCATTCATTCACGATGCATCCCTACGTAGTATTGTCTATTCATCCATTTGTCATTCTCGTTTCGACGAGTCAGCTATACATAGTTACAAAAACTACAGTTTAGTAAAAATATCCCTGAGATAACATATTTTATTGCACTATCTATGACTGCGCAACGTTAAAAACTCATATATAGGGTGAATAATATCATCGACACCATTCGACAAGATGACAGGGATTGTGGCAGAACACCCCCAATTCCGACTTATTCATCCTGCTTAACTTCGAATCCAAATAACATGGTGCTTATCGGAGCTATAGGAAGGCAAGAGCTTGATATGCAGGTATCCGTGTAGTATAATCCTTATTTCTAAAATTAAGGGTGCTGGTGTCATCACTTTCGTCGCTTCAGAAACATAAATAAAAAAGGCACATGAATATAATTGTTTTCAAAAGAAGAGTACCACGGCTTGGAAGCGGGTGCCGTACCATTACACCAGAATCACATTCCTTTAAATATGAAGTATTAATCAACGAATTTCCACTACTTTTCGATATAATGTATGTTTCTTGCATTTTATCATGGTATTATCCTGGAGAATGTACAGCCTAAATGTCGCAACTGATATGTGCTATTGGGACCACTGTCGCCACCGTGATGTTGTGAATATACAGGGTGTCCCAACCAACATGCACCAAGATTTAAAGACACGCAAATGCCACGTGGGGGCACAAAATCAAGGTAGTATTGTTTACCGTCGCTTGGAGATGATGGCAATATTTCTTGCATTGCGCCTAATCCCATTATTAATCTTAATTATACAATTTCTAATTTCTAAAATTCGATCAAAGTGTCAATAGGAAATGTGTAGAGCGACATGAAAGACTTCCTATACAGCTTTCCCTTGCTCATAACGCGCTACACATAAAAGTGTTTTTGCGCGCATCAGAGGAGCCCGCTAATGCACACTAATTTCTCGAGCGGCGAGTCGTGTGGCAAATATTGTGTGTGTTCGCGGGCTACTTTCACGCTCAGAAAAAAAAAAAATATTTTATGGAGTAAGTATTGAGCAAGACAATACTGTATCCGGAGTTTTTCATGTTGCTGTACAATTTTTTCATTGACACTTTTCATTTGCTTATAATATTTGAAAAGTTGATTAATTATATGGGATTATTTACGCAGTTAGGCGGAATGCAAAACGTCATCTGAGTATCTACAAGAAAAACATTACCTCAGTCTGTTAATCTACGTAGCAGTTGCATATATTCAGGTGTTTGTGCGTGATAGACAAGGAGCCCTATATATATATATATATATATATATATATATATACACATATATAATGCCTACAGGATTCAAACAGAGGACCCGTAGGCACACAAGCCTGCTGCTCTAGCTATTTGGAGGGCGCATGCCCCAACAGGTGTAGTCGAATATCGTTAAGCATTTCGCACGTGTAAGCCAGCGCTCAAGAAACGAGCCGCCGCGAGAACGACGATGAAGTTGACCGGTGCACTTGACGCGAGCGAGTGTCGGCGTGGCTGCCTGGCTGCCTGGCTCCATCGTAAATAGTCTGCAAATAGCCTCTTCTGTCTGTGTCTTTCCGCACGCAACATTCTGGTAAAGGTCAGCGATCCCCGTCCTCACCACGGAACTCAGAAGTGGTCGGCACACCGAGCTTGTCACTATGCCTCCCGGTGACGCGCCCACCTCTGCAACGGCTTCGGCTTGTCCCACTGCTCCAATCGTCACGGTCGCCCCAGATCGCGACCCAGGTGTGTTCTGTGGACAGGAGGGCCAGGATGTTGTGGACTGGATCAAACTCTATGAACACGCCAGTGCTAATAACAGGTGGGACCCAACGATTATGCTCGCCAATGTCATCTTTTATCTCGGCGGCACCCCACGCGTGTGGCACCAAACCCATGACGACGAGATAACCAGTTGGGACAATTTAAAGAGAAGCTACGGGAACTGTTCGGCGACCCCATTGGGAGCAAGGTTGCCGCGAGAAAGGCTCTTGCGTCTCGTGTTCAGTCATCTACGGAGCCGTACGTTTCCTACATCCTCGACGTCTTATCTCTATGCCGCAAAGCTGACGATGCTATGTACGACGCCGATAAAGTGTCACATATTCTAAAAGGCATCGCCGACGACGCTTTCAATTAGCTTGTTTGCGGCAACGTCTGGACTATCGACGCCATCATCAAAGAATGCCGTCGCCTTGAACAATGTAAGAGCCGCCGTATCACACACCACATCATGCGGCTACCCAACACTGCTGCTACGTCGACCTGTGAGGGTCGACCACGTCAGACCACTACCTGTGACGACGTCACCCATATTGTTCGCCGCGAACTCGAGGCCACCTGTTCGCCAGCTTTCTCCACGACGCCTCTTGATCCGCCAGCAACCACCACTGCGATGATCCAGGCCGTCGTCAGACAGGAATTTGAGAAGATTGGTCTGAGCTCCGTGTGTTCCACGTCTCCACCCAGCGTTCCTCAGTTCTCTAGCGGCCCTCCTCGTCCTCGGCAGTCCTTTTCCGCCACATCTCGCCGAAACCCGTCCGATTGGCGAACCCCTGATGACTGGCCAATCTGGTTGCACTGCTGTCGCATCGGCCACGTCGCTCGTCACTGCCGCAACCGATGGCCACCACCTCCTCGCACATACACCGCCGCTTATTCCCGCACCTTTGGACCTTCCGTTCGCTATACCACCCGCCATGAATCCACTGCCGCTGATGATGCTGCTCCGAACCTTCGGTACAGCCGCTCGCCCTCACCTCGACGCCATAAGTCTCGTTCGCCCCAACCCCGTCGCTTCTCTTCGCCACCTATCGCCTGCCGGGTCCAGCCGGAAACCAAGGCACTGCAGCTTCTGGAGGTGAAGCTGGGTTGTCGACCCTGCCCTCAAAGCCTCTGCTCACGTTACCCAGGAACCGAAACCTTCTTGACGTTGACGTTGACGGCTATCCTGTCACGGCACTCGTCGATACTGGAGCACATCTTTCAATTATGAGTGCTGCCTTCCGACGACGACTGAACAAGCTCCTCACCCCAGCGTCGGCACGCGTCGTCCGCCTTGCGGATGGCGGTACTGTGCCTATCATCAGCATGTGTACGGCACTCGTCAGCATCGCCGGCTGCCACACTCCTGTCCTCTTCACAGTAATTGCTCATTGCACCCACGTCAGCGTCGCCGGCTGCCACACTCCTGTCCTCTTCACCGTAATTGCTCATTGCACCCACGACGTCATTCTCAGCCTTGATTTTCTCTCCACACATTCTGCTCTTATTGACTGCTCTTCCAGTACCCTTCGCCTTGAGTTGTCGATGCTCGCAGAACCTTCTGACGCGCCCCACTGCCGCTTACGTTCCACCAGCTTTCTTCGCCTGCAGCCAAAGTCAATAGCCTACATTGACCTGCGGTCTTTGCCACCAGTTCCTGATGGCGAGTACCTCGTCACTCCTCTGCCCGACATTCCAATAAGGTATGACGTTTCAGTGCCTCACAGTACACTTATTATTACTGGGAACCGCACTCGCATGCCTGTCTATAACTTTGGATTGGCAAAGCAAATTTTTTATTTGCCTTGCCGTCGTTGATTGTCTTGGCGACCAATACGTGGCAGCGTTATCGACCGATGGTTCTCGCGAGCTTAGCAGGCCCCTCGCGCCAGCCTCGGGTGCCGATCCCAATATAATGAAAATGGTGGCGACGGACCTGTCCTCGGCGCAGGCTGAAGAACTTTGCCAAGTATTATCGTCCTACCGAGATATTTTCGACACCGACGATCGCCCTTTAGGCCAGACGCTCGCGGTTTCTTACTGGCGATGCTACGCCTATTCACCGACGACCGTATCGACTTTCAGCGTCGGAACGCCGAGTAATTCAAAGCGAAGTCAACAAAATGCTCGATAAAACTTCATTGAGCCTTCTTCGAGTCCCTGGGCGTCACCTGTGGTGTTGGTTAAGAAGAAGGACGGCACGTGGCGCTTCTGTGTAGACTACTGTCATCTGAACAACATTACTAACAAGGACGTCTACCCGCTCCCACGTATAGACGACGCCCTTGACTGCCTGCATGGTTCCAGCTATTTCTCGTCTATTGATTTTCGTTCGGGATACTGGCAGATTGCTGTTGACGATATGGACCGAGAAAAAACCGCGTTCATCACACCTGATGGCCTATACCAATTTAAAGTAATGACGGTTGGATTATGCAACGCCCTTGCCACCTTCGAGCGTATGATGGACTCCTTGCTCTAAGGTTTCAAATGGTCCACATGCCTCTGCTACCTCGACGAAGTTATCGTCTTCTCGCCAACGTTCGGCACTCACCTTGACCGTCTCACAACTGTACTTGATGTATTTCGAAAGGCGAAGCTGCAACTTAACTCGTCCAAATGTCGTTTTGGCCACCGGCAAATTACTCTTCTGGGTCATCTCGTTGACGCTTGCGCAGTACAGCCTGATCCCGACAAAACTCGCGCTGTCAGAGAGTTTCCGGTTCCGAAGACAGCCGCAGGCGTTCGAAGTTTTGTAGAGCTATGCTCGTACTTTCGTCGTTTTATTCAAGATTTTGCGGCAATTGCTAGACCCCTCACTAATGTTTTGTAGAAAGGCGTACAATTCTCGTGGGGTACTGCAGAAGCTGCCGCCTTCTCTAGTCTCGTTACTCTTCTCCCCTCATCACCCATTCTCGCCCACTTCGACCCTGATGCCCCTACAGAAGTGCGTACAGATGCCGGCCGTCATAGCGTAGGTGCCATCTTAGCCCAGCGTCACCGTGGCCAGGATCGCGTTATTGCTTATGCGAACCGCCTCCTCACACCATCGGAGCGCAACTATTCCGTTACGGAACGAGAATGCCTTGCTCTTGTCTAGGCGATTGCGAAGTTCCGTCCTTACATTTACGGTCACCCTTTTTCCGTAGTGACTGATCATCATGCTCTCTGCTGGCTCTCCTCGCTAAAGGATCCTACAGGCTGGCTTTCTCGATGGGCTTTGAGGCTACAAGAATTTTCATATTCCGTGGTGTACAAGTCTGGCCGCCTGCACCAAGACGCTGACAGAGTGTCGCGTTACCCTGCTGACGACTCTGACTCCTCTAATATTGCCAGTGCTTCTTGTGTATTCTCTGTATCACAGCTGCTTCATTTCGCCGACGAGCAACGCCGTGACGCCTACTTCAGAGCGCTCATCGACCGTTTTGCGCATTCTCCGGCCGATGCTACTCTACGCCTCTTCATGCTCCGCGATGGTACTCTGTACCGTCGTAACCTTCATCCGGACAGCTCTCAGTTCCTACTTGTAATACCTAAACACCTGCGCTCCACCGTTATATAAGAGCTCCACGAGGCACCAACAACAGGACATCTCGGCGTATCTCGACCCTATGACCGTGTACGTCGCCGTGTTTTCTGGCCGTGTCTTGCCCGTTCCGTACGACGTTACGTCGCCGCTTGTGAAGTTTGCCAACGCAAGAAGCCTTCCCAGCTCCCCGCTGGTTACATGCAGCCGCTCGACATTCCTGCCGAGCCGTTTCATCGTGTCGGCTTAGACCTTCTCGGCCCATTTCCGGAATCTACATCAGGGAACAAGTGGGTTGCAGTCGCGGTGGACTACGCGACCCGCTACGCCGTAACCCGTGCTCTTCCGACCAGTTGCGCAACTAATGTTGCGGACTTCCTCCTACGTGATATTATTTTGATGCATGGTGCTACGCGTCAATTGCTAACAGACCGTGGCCATACGTTTTTGGCCAAAGTGATCGACGACATCATGTGTTCCTGCTCAATACGGCATAAATTTAGCGCCTTCTACCATCCCCGAACGAACGGCCTCACTGAGCGCTTGAACCGCACCCGTACAGACATGCCATTCAAATACGTTTCCGACGACCACCGTGACTGGGACCTGGCTCTACCTTACATTACCTTTACATACAACTCTTCCCGTCTCAAAACTGCTGGCTTTTCCCCGTTTTACCTCATGTATGGCCGTGAACCAACGCTACTACTGGACACTGTGCTTCCGTCCGCCACAGCTTCAACTAGCGATTATGCCCGTGATGCAATCGCCCATGCTGACCACGCTCGCCAACTCGCGCGCGCTCGTCTACAAGTGTCTCAAGGCAAGCAGAAGCAACGCTACAACCTGCGTCACCGTGATGTCCATTTTGTGCCCGGCAGCCTCGTGTTGCTTTGGTCACCTTCGCGTAAAGTTGGCCTATGTTAAAAACTCCTTTCTTGTTACACAGGTGCATATCGCGTGCTCCGCAAAGTGACCGATGTAACCTATGAAATCGTTCTTACCACGCCCACTACGTCCTCCGCTGTGACAACCAGTGACATTCACCACGCGCCTTGGATATTTAACAGCACCGTGACGGTGCATTTGCCGCAGGCGGGGGGGGGGGGGGGCAAAATTCTGTCAACCAAAGGACCAGGCAGGATTCCGTAAAGGCTACTCAACGATAAACCATATTCACACTATAAATGAGGCGATAGAGTAATGTGCTGATTATAACCAACCCTTATATATAGCTTTCATTGATTACGAGAGAGCATTTGATTCAGTCGAAACCTCAGCAGTCATGCAGGCATTACGCAATCAGGTGTAGACGAACGGTATGTAAAAATACTGAAAGATATTTACAGCAGCTCAACAGCCACCGTAGTCCTCCATCAAGAAAGCAACAAAATCCCAATAAGGAAGGGCGCAAGGCCGGGAGATACGATCTCTCCAATGCTATTTACAGAGTGTTTTCGGGAGGTATTCACAAACCTGCATTGGAAAGAATTGGGGATAAGAGTTAATTTAGAATATCTTAGTAACTTGCGATTCGCTCATGATATCGCCTTGCTTAGTAACTCAGGGGATAAACTGCTATGCATGCTCACTGACCTGGAGAAGCAATGCAGAAGGGTGAATCTAAACATTAATCTGCAGAAAACTAAAATAGTGCTTAGCAGTCACGGAAGAAAACAGCAGTTTACGATAGGTAGCAAGGCAATGGAAGTGGTAAGGGAATCCATATCCTTAGGGCAGGTATTGACCGTGGATCTGGATCATAAGACTGAAATAATTAGGAGAATGGGCTGGGGTGCATTTGGCAGGCATTCTCAGATCATGAACAGCATGTTGCCATTATCCCTCAAGAGAAAAGTTTCTAAAAGTTGTGTCTACCAGTACTCATCTACGGGGCAGAAACCTGGAGGCTTACGAAAAGGGTTCTGCTCAAATTGAGGACGCCGCAATGAGCTATGGAAAGAAGAATGATTGGTGTAACGTTAAGGGATAAGAAAATAGCAGATTGAGTGAAGGAACAAACGCGAGTTAATGACATCTTAGTTGAAATTAAGAAAAAGAAATGAACATGGGCAGGATATGTAATTAGGAGGGAAGATCACCGATGGTCATTAAGGATTACGGACGGGATTCTAAGAGAAGGGAAGCGTAGCAGGGGGCGGCAGAAAGTTATGTGGGTGGATGATAATTAGAAGTTTGCAGGGACAACATGGCCACAGATAGCACATGAATGGCGTAGTTCGAGAAGTATGGGAGAGGCCATTGCCCTTCAGCGAGCGTAACCAGGCTGATGATGAAGACGATTATGGTGATGATGATGAAGTGTGCGAAACGCAGTTGTCCTCCGCTAGCCTCAGTGCGCTCAGTCAGCGGACCTGTCGCGGCACCTAGCGGCGGTCGCGGTATCTAGTCAACGCAGGAGGCCCCAGCTACATGAAATTGTATTGCGTAAGCGCAGCATTTCCTTTGTGTACGACAAGGCCTGAGCGTCCGCTCGCGTTCATATTGGAGGCGAGTAGTTAAGGAGTCACCAACTGTCGGAAGCGCCTCCCTTGGGTAGTATGAGCGATCGCGTGGCGCGCTCCTCGTAGGTTTCACTTATGGCGCTCAATAAACACGCCACGCGGCAGCCCTCCTGAACGTTTATGTATGTACTCTCAAAACGAGGGAAGTTTTTGACTGTATATATAGTAACTTTGTATATAGTATATATAACTGTGTATATAGTATATATAGTAACTGAAAGCACAGGGTCATTTACAGTCGTTATCTCTTTACCGAATACGTACAGTGAACGCCACTGCGCGCGGTCGCCGCGATGGAGTCTCCCGAACCGGCTTCTTGCGTGAAAGGTAGGCAAACGCTGAGAGTAAACTAAGTAAAATATGTTCTTATAGTGGCTGTCTCCATAACCAAATGGGGCATACCAGAATTCTTAGCGAACGACTGCCCGTCTGCATGCATGTCCGCGTACAATGTTTTGCTTTCGCTATGAGCGCTTTTTCGCACCGTGCAGTGAGCTTTAGGCCGCAGCATATAAACATTTGACAGCACACCCGCAACCATGGTTGCGGGCACGCTATCAGAACTGTTTAAAAATAATTTCGTTATAGAGACTTCGATGCCTACGGCGACTCTCATGTGAAATCATGACGATTCAATCTTTTTTGTCTTCTAAGTTCTTGAATATTTCAATATTATTTATCAAGTTGCGTCGCACTGTATGTTTATCAGTCTTCTCAGAGCGCGATTTTCCTCTGATTTTTTTTCGTAATTGAGTGCACTAATTTATAACAATCACATGACCTTATGCCACGGCCTTTCTTAATGTGCGCCTTACCACTCCCTTTCCGTTTCAGTGAACTTGCCAGTATCTAGCATCAACACGTTCGTAGACCAAACCGCCATGAAATTAGCCGGGCAACTGGGCGCGGGCGAGCGTCTCAGTGCGCGTTTTCTGGTACTCACCGAACATCGCGCAGTCTCGGCGCCGTAGCAGAAATCTTCCTCGCGACTGTGCTTGCTGCACACCCGAGTTGTAGCCGATGGCTGTGTGCCGATTCTAAGTTTCGCCAGCCAGGCTTCACGCAGCTCCTTTCCCAGCGGCTACGTGGGGATAAGGCTGACACCAGGCTCCGTTGCGTATGTCCGCCACCCTACCATACTGCACGCCTCTAAAGGCAGCCATTACCTGTTACAGCACTTTCAATTGTTGTCCAGCACACACCCAAGGCGGTAAAGGCTCACCACTTCATCAGAACCGCGGCGCCGGTGGGACTTTAAACTTTCGTTTACAGTTCGCTTCGGCTCTTCCGAAGCAGCCGACGCGGCCGCTGTGTCCATGTGATCCCTCATGCCACTTCACGCCGACGGTGGCGCCATGTTTCCCAGTGGTGACGAAAGGCTACACCAGCAGTGGGTGCTTATCGAACCGTATTTGGCAAAATGTATGGTTTATATAGCTAGTATGTAGGGTGTCGATCCCGGCTTTGTAGCCAATCTTGGCAATGAAAATACAGGATTTACAAAGAACATGGTGCAAGATATACTAATATAAAAAGACGTACATGTCAGATCTCTGACGGCAGGACACCATAAGTCTTAAATTCGGATCTTGCTGCACCATCTTCTTTGACATTATTTTTGTTGAACAGCTTCACGAATTTATGTTAGCTCGGACAGCCTCTATTGACAATAATCCACAAATATTGCAAGGCAAAAATCTATGGATCAGCTATAGACTGATCTGCAGGAATTGTTTACAAAAAGTCTATGGACTTATGACCTTACACTTTTTGTACAATAGTCTAAAAAATGTGTGAGTCTATAGACACTCTACAAACTGTCTATAGATTAATGAAAATTAATGTTTGTAGACACATTTCTGCAGAACGTCTAGAGAAAAGTGTAAAGGAATATGCAGTTCTACTTTTGTAGACTGAAGTCTATAAAACGTCAATAGACAAATGTCTATTGATATTCTATAGGCATTTGCTTATAGACATTTTTGTAGATTGAAATCCATAAAATTTTCATAAGCAAATGTCTTTAGACTATTTAGAGAATATTGTTGTGGTCGGCAGCGGCAGGCAAGCGGGGGCCCGCGCCCAGCGAACGCGCGGCGAGCGCCGACGCAGAGAGGGAGACGCGGAGCCAGCTGCTCCTGATGAAAACTGGAACAAAGACTGGGCTGGCTCGCGGTCGTTTATTACCAAAAAGGACTTCACACGCCAGATGGCACCTTCTGATTGGTCCAAGCTCGTCACATGACAGAAGGGGGGTGCCCATCTAGCTAGACTACTACGAAACATAAATGTATGATAACACGGAGATCTGGCAGGGGGAGACACTATACCACATCATCCCCCCCTGGAAACAAAGTAAGCACACAATGAAACGCGCACACAAGACGCGCACTTAAGTCCAAAGACAAACTCAGTTCGTTCCCCCCACGTTCACACACCCGCGCACCATTCGCACACAAGGCACGCACTTAAGTCCACAACAAATTCAGTTCGTCCCCGCCCAAGTTCACACACACGCGCACCAGACTTGGGGCACCAAAACACAGGCAGTCATTCAAGACAAAATTCGACAACGAACACGGCTCAACACTCGCTGCACCGCAACAAGGAACACATTTTATACCTGTGTTAACGAAACATGTGAACTGTCTCCTAAATGTCACAGCGAGGCCCCTAGCCGTGGCATTTCGAGGACGGGAATACGCTCTACACTCAAGAAACAATCATCGAGCCACGGAGGCCGTTTTCTGGAAAGGGTTGCCCAGGAAGTTCCTCTCGACGTCCCAACAAGTCCTGGGAGGCTACCGATTCCCCCACGGAATCAGAGACGACTGCTGACTGTGTAGACTCGGAAGTGATACAGTCAGACGAACTACTTAGCTGATACTTATAACTATGAGAAGACGATGTCACTACAGACGAGTCATTGGAATGACTATACAAGTTTGAATATGAGTACAAAAAGTCTCTATCACTTGTACACAATGTACTATCTGCTGATTCCTTTATCACTAGGGTTAACTTAGATACATGCCACGTCTTCCCATAACTGAGTAGAAAAGTAGACGGTCCTATCTGGACCTTAACTGTACGAGGTTTACTGTACTTAAATAGTCCTTTCCTGTTAAATCTTATTCTGACGGTGTCTCCCACCTTGATACGAGTTACCTGAGCACCTCTACGTTTGTCTACGTACTGTTTAGTCTGCCACTGTTTCTGCAAGACCCTTTCTCTAACTTGAGGCACAAGACTGTCCTGTTCCCGTAGATCTACACAGAGCCGCATGATTCCATCCTTCTTGCGCACCACCACGAGTGGAGACACCAACTCAGAAGCCTCGACGCGCTCGATGACGTCGCAGTCCTCGAGACGTCGCAATTCATTTGTGACCTGGTGATGGAGAGCCAGGGGTAGTCGGCGCAACGTTGAAGATACTGGTTTCGCATCTTGCTGCCGATTAATTCGGTGCACAAAGTTGTTGACGAGACCCAACTCGTCACTAAAGAGGTGATCAAAACCCGGAGGCACACCTCTGGGGCTCTGTACTGAAGGAGGCGATGGTAGACGACATGTCAGCGACGTACCGTCGATCTGTATGCCCAAGCGTTGGATGGCGTCTAAACCCAGCTGTGATCTTCCTGTAGTTGTTACGTGGAACGTGACGGAGCATGAACTTTGGAAAAACAGAACAGTGGCTTGAAACAGGCCTTGAATGTCGATGCGTTGCTTGGAAAAATTTCTCAAGTCCACTGTTGTTTGTCACAGCCTGTGCTGTCGACCAAAGTGATTTCTAAAATCTTCGGCCGTCATGAATGACACAGACGCTCCCGTATCCCCGAGCAGTCGCATGAAGACGCCGTTAACTACGACCGGAACTTCCAAATTTTTTTTAGTTTCAAAAGCGCTTACCGTCAAGACAGACGCGGACGGCTGCCCTGCGGAAGTTGACGAAGACAGCGTCTCTGCGGAAGAGACGTGTTGCACCGCTGTTCGGGTCTTTCGACATACCGAAGCGAAATGGCCCAACGTGTGGCAGGCATTGCATCGCCGATTTCTTGCTGGACAATTCCTGTAAGACGCGATATGGTTCCTGCTGCCACACCGATCGCATGCACCACGGTTCCCGGAGGAGCCATGTGCGAAATGTCGACCATCTTGGCAGTTTCTCCGAAGAAGTCGGCCCACTTGGGAGCTTCTCGGAAGAAGTCGGCCCACTTGGCGGCTTCTCGGAAGAAGTCGGCCCTCTTGGCGGCTTCTCGGAAGAAGTCGGCCATCTTGGCGGCTTCTCGGAAGAAGTCGGCCATCTTGGCGGCTTCTCGGAAGAAGTCGGCCATCTTGGCGGGTTCTCGGAAGAAGTCAGCCATCTTGGAGGCTTCTGGGAAGAAGTCGGCCATCTTTATGGCCTGCCGGACTAAGTCGGCCATCTTGGCAGCTTCCCGGAAGAAGTCTGTCATCTTTGCCCGTCGACGGAACGCCAAGTTCAGATGCCTCGATTCTTCGTACATTTTCGGAGCCGAACGCGCGCTTCGCTCGATGCAAGGCTTCGAAAGAGCGTCCAATTTCTTCTGCCTTGTCCACGGACAGGGTTTCGCCTTGAGCTAATAACTTTTCGCGAACGCTGACGTTCGCTACCCCAAGTATTATTTCGTCTCGGATGCGCTCATTGTAGCTTGTGCCGAAGTTGCACTGTACCGCCTTCTCCTTTAGTGCGGTCACGAATTCCAGGAATCCTTCTCCCTCGAACTGCCTTCGACTGGTGAATTCGTGCCTCTCCGCCAGAACATTTGTTGACGCGGCGAACATCTGGTCAAGACATTGGAATAGTTTCTGGAACTCTAACGCTGGCGGGACCGCATCACTTGACGTTGACGCTGCGCCGGTCGACTGCCTTGCTGCTTCGCTTGACGCTGATGCTGCGCGGGTAATTGCCTTGCTGCTTCCTACTCCTCGTCTGCAAAGTACTTTCGTTGTCCCTGACGCCCGAGAGCGCTGACGAGCGCGGACGCTCGTCGCCCGTCCGTCCAGTCGCCACCGCCGGCCGCTTGGAGATGGGCCTGAAAAATTTTTTCTCCGTCGATACCATGGAATTAACGGTGGCCCGGGCAATTCAAGAAAAACGGGAAGGTTCGCCGTAAAAGAAGCCATGCCCGGTAGCGTGCAGGAGACAGTGCAGAAGACAAGCCCGAGGTCGCAGCAGGAATGGGGCAAGGAAGAACAAGGGGGCGAGAAGGCCTAGGCTCGGAAGCCTCGCGACGCCAAGTGCGTTGGCGGCGTTTGCTTGCCGTGCAGACACAGGAAGGGACGCTTCACTTACGAAGCTCGTTGGTTTCCCGGGGCTTCGGTCGGAACCGCTGTGGGAATCCCATCTTCGTCGCCATAAGATGTTGTGTCGGCAGCGGCAGGCAAGAGCGGGCCCGCGCCCAGCGAACGCGCGGCGAGCGCCGACGCAGAGAGGGAGACGCGGAGCCAACTGCTCCTGATGAAAACCGGACCAAAGACTGGGCCGGCTCGCGGCCGTTTATTACCAAAAAGGACTTCACTAGCCAGATGGTACGTCCTGATTAGTCCAAGCTCGTCACATGACAGAAGGAGGGTGTGCCATCTAGCTAGACTACTACGAAACATAAATGTATGATAACACGGAGATCTGGCAGGGAGAGACACTATACCACAAATATTTTTATACGCATTCCATAGACTTCAGTCTAAAAACGTAGAACTGTACGCCCCACACACTTTTGTCTATACACATTCTGCCGGCATTTGTCTGCAAAAGTGAGTTTTCATTAGTCTATGGAGAGTCTATAGAGTGTCTGCCGACTAAGACATTTTATAGACAAGAATATAAAAAATATGGGGCCCTAATTCTATACACTGTCTATCATCGTCATCTTCATCGTCAGGCTCGTTACGCCCACTGCATGGCAAAGGCCTCTCCCGTAGTTCTCCAACAACCTCGGTCATGTACTAATTGTGGGCATGTTGTCCCTGCAAACTTCCTAATCTCATCCGCCCACCTAACTTTCTGCCATTCCCTGCTACGCTTGCCTTCCCTTGGAACCCAGTCCATAACGCTTAATGACCATCGGTTATCTTCCCTCCTCATTACATGTTTGGCCCATGCCCATTTCTTTTTGCTGATTTCCACTAAGATGTCATTAACTCGCGTTTGCTCCCTCACCCAAACTGCTCTTTTTTATCCTTTAACGGTACACCTATCATTCTTCTTTCCATAGCTCGTTGCATCGTCCTTGATTTAAATAGAACCCTTTTCGTAAGCCTCTAGGTATTTGTCCCGTACGTGAGTAGTGCTAAGGCACAGCTGTTATACACTTTTCTCTTGAGGGACAATGGCAACCTGCTGTTCATGATCTGAGAATGCTTGCCAAACGCACCCCAGGCCATTCTTATTCTTCAGATTATTTGTGTCTCATGATCCGGTTCTGCGATCGCCACCTGTCCTAAGTAGATGTATTCCCTTACCACTGCCAGTGCCTCGCTACCTATTGTAAATTGCTGTTCTCTTCCGAGATTGTTAAACGTTACTTTAGTTTTCTGCAGAATAATTTTTAGACGCACCCTTCTGCTTTGCCGCTCCAGGTCAATGAGGATGCATTGCAATTGGCCCCCTCTGTTACTAAGCAAGGCAATATCATCAGCAAATCGCAAGTTACTAAGGTATTCTCCATTTACTTTTATCCCCAATTCTTCACAATCCAAGTCTATGAATACCTCCTGTAAACACGCTGTGAATAGCATTGGAGAGATCGTATCTGCCGGCCTGACGCCTTTCTTTATTGGGATTTTGTTACTTCTTTATGAAGGACTACGGTGGCTGTGGAGCCGCTATAGATATCTTTCTGTATTTTTACGTACGGCTCCTCTACAGCCCGATTCCGTAATGCCTCCATGACTGCTGAGCTTTCGACTGAATCAAACGCATTTTAGTAATCAATGAAAGCTATATATAAGGGTTGGTTATATTCCGCACATTTCTCTATCACCTGATTGATAGTGTGAATATGGTCTATCGTTGAGTAGCCTTTACGCAATCCTGCCTGGTCCTTTGGTTGACAGAAGTTTAAGGTGTTCCTGATTGTATTTGCAATTACCTTAGTAAATACTTTGTAGGCAACGGACAGTAAGCTGATCGGTCTACAATTTTTCAAGTCTTTGGCGTCCCCTTTCTAATGGATTAGGATTATGTTAGCGTTCTTCCAAGGTTCCAGTACGCTCGAATCCACGAGGCATTGCGCATACAGGGCGGCCAGTTTTTCTAGAACAATCTGCGCACCATCCTTTAACAATGTTGCTGTTACTTGAACCTCCCCAGCTGCCTTTCCCCTTTGCATTGCTCCAAGGCTTTCTTTACTTCTTCCTACGTTACCTGTGGTATTTAAAATTCCTGTAGACTTCCATTATCGTCGGGGGTGCCACTGGTACTGTATAAATCTCTATAGAACTCCTCAGCCACTTGAACGATCTCATCCATAATAGTAATGATATTGCCTGCTTTGTCTCTTAACGCATTCATGTGATTCTTGCCAATTCCTAGTTTCTTCAGTTCTGTTAGTCTGCCTCCGTTCCAGCGAGCATGTTAAATTCGATCAATTTTATACTTCCTTATCTCAGCTGCCTTACGCTTGTTGATTAACTTTGAAAGTTCTGCCAGTTCTATTCTAGCTGTAGGGTTAGAGGGTTTCATACATTGACGTTTCTTGACCAGACTTTTCGTCCCTTGTGATAGCCTAATGGCATCCTGTCTGACGGAGTTACCGCCGACGTCTATTGCACACTCCTTAATGACGTCCATAAGATTGTTCACATCTTCAACACTAAGGCCCTCTTCCTGAGTTAAAGCCGAATACCTTTTCTGTAGCTCGATCCGGAATTCCTCTATTTTCCCTCTTACCGCTAACTCATTGATCGGCTTCTTATGTACCAGTTCCTTCCGTTCCCTCCTCAAGTCTAGGTTAATTCGAGTTCTTATCATCCTATGGTCACTGCAGCGCACATTGCTGAGCACGTCACCATCTGCGTCCCCATTTCGCGTGTCCAAACCACTCTCTGATTATGAGGCACGGGGTAGTGGGGAACTCCGGATTAATTTTGGTCACATCATTTCTTTGCACCTAACGCATGGCAGACGTGCATAATTGCATTTAACTCTTACCGATCCGGCTGCGAACCAAACACATCAAGTCCACCCAGACTGTTTTATTACGAATCATTCGTCTCGTCCCCACGCGGTGCGCTCCAAAGTAATCATCTGCATCCGCACGGACTTAACATATGGCGCTAATGCGGTAGAGCCTCATGACAACAACCAATGGAATTTTAAGTCACCGGCTTGCTTGTCCTTATCAAAGAAAGGTATGATGTGAGAACGACCAAAAACGAAATGACGGGAGTGCCTGTCGGTAATTGTTTCATTTCGTGTTGTGTTCCGCAAGATGTACTAACGGCAATATGCTCAAGTTTTCTTTTTCTTGACTCGATCGTATAATCTAGGGCAATGAATGATCCATATCAACGTTACTAGATGCGATCAAGTAACGTTGATATGGATGGCTACAACCTGTCGCAACCCCGAGGGTGTCGCTACCATCGACAGTCGACCAGGTGACGTGGCATCGACCTTGCAGCAGACGACGGAGCGTGGTTACCGTGTGCCTTCAGACAAGCTCATTCGGGTGCAAATAGAGGCCTCTGCTCTTTATAACCGAACAATTCTGCATTGAAGAAGAAGTTGAAGAAAATCTGTGGCGCGATGCTTCCAAACGCGTTCAACCCTTTCACACCCGACAGAGGTAGAGAAGATGACTTTTTGGTTCGGTTTTACTTTTTTGGTCAGACACAGACGATGTGCAAATGCGAGTGGATAGCGCTGCTCGTGGATCACGTTGAACAAAAAAGCTGTAATGTTGAGGTGCACCGTGCCAGGCGGGGGGCAGCGTCATAAACAAAAACAAAAAAAAACTTTTGTGAGAAGGCAAATATATTCGCGTGTTCATTCGAACACATTCGTACGCACCTTCCACATTTTTCTGCCTTAGTATTGCTTGCTCATGCTATACCTCTCAAAGTTCCTTAAGACTTGTTTTCGCAAACAGAATGTTTACAGTTAATAAATACACGACAAAAATACGATATGGTGCGGGCCGGGCGTTTCAAAACTACAGGTGGCGAAACCTTTATGTTGGTGCCAATATGTCAGCACTAAACTAGTTGCGTCACTTGTAATGCTCTTACATTTCAAATTGGGTTTATGTAAATGCACAATTTATTTATTCTTTAATCTGAAAAGTGGGGCATGCGAGCACGCAATTTTAGTAGTAACATAAGAAGTTCAAAAGAAAATTTACAAGTATTGCGTTCACGTGCACTTATTAAACGTAAATACCATACATACACAGCACTGGGATCGCTCAGATCTTTGTAAAGCCATAACCCACAGATCGAGAGCTCCTCTTGCCCTAAATCATCTCAGACGTCTTATACTTGAGCTAGAAAGTTACTGTGCGCGTGACAAGGCGACACATTCCTCTCCCAATAAGGCCCGCTAATCAAATTCGGAGAGCTGGAGGAGTTCCGTAAAGGCTGCGGCTCTTAACGCGAGTTGAATGCTGGCAACCACAGAGAAGCAGACGACACGTTTTCTGCCAGTCATGTCAACAGGGCACATCTCGATCACAGCACCGCCACTATTTGTGAGAGAGCCAGGGGCAACCTCTCTACTGTGGCAAGACCGCGAAGTCTCCTGACTCACATTATCTAGCAACGTTGATCAATATAGAGAAGGAGGAGGAAAATGCCGAGATCAAAAATCATGAAAAATATGCGCTACTTTTATTAAGATAGTAGAGGGACCCACCTCCCCCCCAACACTTCTTTGAGTACGCCCATTCCTTTTTAAAATTTATTTGATAGCGTATTGTCTCCTTCGCGAATATTCAGTAGGCAATGTAGTGGGTGCACCTCAAGCAAGAGGCGCCAGCCTCCAGACGGCACGATCAGTAATGACAATGAAGAAGAAGAAGCAAGTGCTATGGCGACCGTATCAGAAATGTTCTTCTCTGCTCTCAAAACTCGCGGGGTGAAGCAGCATCACTGCTTCCCACAGTTTGTGGCGGCCTCGATCTGCGCGCTGTTGGTCGTTGCAGGAATTGGTGTATGGTTACTTGCTACACCGCAGCGGCGAAAGGAGCAGCCGACACCTGGGCCAGCGCAGAAGTCCGTTAAGTGCCTCACGGCCGCCTTGAGGGAGCTGGCGAACTGCATCGACACCGACAGCAACCCGTGCACCGACTTCCACGAGTATGTCTGCAACAAGAGCTGCTACCCCGATGCCCGCAGTGCCGTCCGCCAGAAGTTCTCAAATGACATCATCAGTCCCACCTTGCAGGTACTCTCGAAGGGTGTTAGCCTGGGAAAAGATTAGATAGCTTTAGCTAAGCTGAGAGAGTTATATAGGATTAGGAACTTCCAGTTTTCCATGCACGCGTTGTAGCGTCATTTGTTTGCAAGTATATTGATTCTGCCACAAACAATATATTGTTGAAACAGGATAGCCATCGAATGTTAGATTTACCGGACCTACAATGGACGCGGCTGAGAAACTCCCAAAAGCAATCGGATAGCATTTTAACCTGACAGGTCACAATTTCGATTACCTTCATACCTGCAGTCACACTTTCGTTCGCCCAGGGAACAGTAAATACAGAATATCATATCTCGTTCACAAGTTCAATACGCTGCCATCAACTGGCTAGAATGTTCTAAAATGAGCTCTTGAATCTATTTGTTGCACCAACGGCATGTATATAACCAGGCCCACCTAATTATTTGCGTTCTTACGCTTGATCAGACCACAGCTGGCGAATCCCCATTCCCAATTTATTACTTATATGGATTATTTTCGTACAACTCATCTTCTGGAAGCCGTGTCTTGGAAATCTATTAGGTAATCTTGTTTAAGTTTATAGTTTTATTTGCTAAATATTGCCGTACAACAACTAAGCCTTCTCCCCTCTAACTCCTAGTTTTTCTTTTCTCATCTCTGGCCTTTTTTGAAAAAACTCGACTTCCGCTAACCAGGCGCACCAGCCTATTTGTGTAATTATATATCTTCCTTCTTCCCCATTAAGGGCGGGGGAGAGATAGCTACACGTACATAAAACCCTACTAAGTATTTGCTGCGTTCACAAAGACAACTCCTTTTGTTGAACCGTTTGCTTCAGCGACATTCGCAAACAAATGCCTACTGAATCGCTATATTGACGAAAGAAAAAAGAAGTCGTTTATTGAGTAATAAGCTATTTGCATCACTTAAGTTCACATTAGAAAAGTTACATCTAACGACTGGCAACACGAATAGTCGCTTAAACTGAAAGGATGGAGCTTGGCCCTAATCGCGCGGCATGGCGCAGCTTCATTTATGTTACCGTTCTACATCACACAGGTGTTAAACCATGCGTTACGCTGCGCGTTTCCACGGCCGTATTCATACTAGTGTACAATTAGTTTGCAAGTAGTATGATAAGTCCAATTGAGCTTGTGGTAGCTGTCGGCGTCACCGTCGCCGTGAGGTTTCGTATGTAGTGGAAGGGCACTAAGATCAGAAATTAACCCACGCGTCGTATTCTGTGGGTGTGGTGGACAGCTTGCGAGAGTGGGCGGAGAAACGCGGTGGCTTGATGCTGGCCCAACGTTTTAGGTCACGTGACAAAGCACTTGCCAAATGACGGGAGGGGGTGGAGGTGATTGTGCATTACTATGAGCGAGCAAGCTCCTCGGGCTGTAGAAGATGGCTCCACACTTTCGCTGGTTCAGCCGGGGCTGCACATTCCTATCCGCTCCCTATCTTGAATGTCATCTGAGGCCGCTGCAAATTTTGGGCGAGCTGGGAGGGCTGCTGGCGCTAGAGCCTATTTGTCGCGTTTGCCCGACACTTACGCGCCGCATGAGTCTGCACGAGTTGCGAGAGGGAAATGTGGGAACTTTTGCTTCTTGAGTTCTGCCGTAACCTAGGTACAGCGGAGGAGGAGGCGGTTTTATCCGTGTTTTTTGCTACATGGCCAAGCAGCGGATATTGCTCGTAACGGCGCCAATCTCACTGGAGCGGACATGATTTGGCTCTTCGGGGTGCACCTCCGGTTCGTTTACTATTTAGACAGAGCCCTACTGCCAATGTAAGGGTGGTCATCACCTACGCTTTTGAAAACGTAATTACGCCGTCAACGACTTAAAAAGGTGCAAACAGAGGCAAAATTAGGGTGTGGGATTATATATAAGAACAAAATTGGCTGACGATTACCGCAGTCCCTAATGCGAAAATTGAGCGCAGCTCTATATGTGTTTTAATTTCGCCATATATTGGCTAGGCCGGACAGTCTGTCGTGTGCGGCACGTTGCAAACTGAGCGAAGCATTGTAAAACAAGTAAAAATCAAGCACAATGATATCGACGCGAAGACTCAGCGATCATCAAAAATCTGATCTGTAGGTCGAGCGTGCCGGCTTTTATACATGACTCGATGAAAGTTTCAGTGTAATCGCTGGTGCCTTCGCGGGGTCCAGAAAGTTCTACGCAACTCGCGTCGCACATACAATCAGATTACAACTACTATGCCACCATCTCGTAGTCTCATGCAGTACTCTGCTTTCCTTCGCACTCTTTCGACATACTCTCCTCCTCCGCCTTCCATCTTATGCGGTACGTGTCGGCTCCTCCTCCAATTTCCTCCTCGTTCCCCCTTCTTTCATCTCCGACTGCTCTCCACGTTCGCTTTCATCGTTCGCTGTCTTCGTTCACTAGGTTATGAGGGACAATGACGACTGTCGGCGCAGCAACGAGCGCGGAAGAGCGGCGCTCTGAAATAGAAAGCATGTCCAACACGTTAACTTAACCGAGGGCAATGCTATTGCGATGCGGCGCGAGACACGTACGCAGAAGTGCGTTTTGCAATGTCGCCTTGAGCGAAGAACCACTTTCCATTGCAGCGCACCGCGCATTGCATACATGGTCATCTTAAGATGCTTTCTATAATGCTATAATGCTGTGAGGATCATCATTCTATGGCCGCGCATGCTGTGCTCGGCGCCAGTTCAAATATAGGGACAAACCGGCAAAGCGTATCCTACTGCCTATAATACCTAGGCAAAGGTATGTTTGGAGAAGCAACATTCCCCACATTTCTCGCTCACACCTCACGCATGGGCACAAGAATCAGGTAACTGCGGGATACAGGTTCTCGTGCTGGTGGGTGCACGTGCTCTATCTTCCCGTGCGCAGCCTATTGAATGTCACGCTATTTGATGTTTCGGAGATGTCTTGAAGGAACAGGCAGCAGGAGCGTTCGCTCCCTTTAATTTGCGCTCTTCCTGGAGCCAGAATTGTAGCAGCTAGTGTTACGCTCATCGTGCGAGGTTTTTTCACGTCTATTTGTGCGCGCGTAACACCACGCTTGTTTGATGAATCATTAAGCGAGTAGTTACAGCCGACAGAAACCACAGCCGATAGAAACCACACAGCCGATAGAAACCACCTACATTATTTCGTATAGATGTCGAAAACTTTCCTATCTCTATCAACGATTCGCCTTTCGGTTGAAATTGCGACTTTTCTTGCTGTGTCTGGCCATGTTCAAATGAAGCAACACGGAACTTAGATTTTATGACAATTTCTTTCAACTTGGCAACATCAACATGTGCCGTAAATTTCCCAACCACGATAGAATTGATGTATACAATTAGTTTTTTACTATGAAATCACCACTTTCCCAAATGATGCCCGCATGGGCAGTTTACTTGTCTACAGCGATGCAACTCAAGTAAACTTCGTAGGCTCAGAAAAATATTCAAAAGACGATTTCACTGTATGTTTGTGTATTTTTCTTGTACATTGCACACCAGAGGCAGAAGTGACCGTTGACGCTTGGTGATATTTTTATGTTAGAGCAACTGTAGACTCTAATGCTACGCCTTCTCGCAGCTGCGCAGCGAAGACATGACTCAGTCGTTTCGTGGAGAAAGGTCGGAAACAAAATGCGAAATATAGATTCAATAGATGCAAATACATATTCGGAACTCTAACTCGTGCATAGGTACATAATTTACACACCCACTGCATTGCCAAATTGACCTCCATGCTAAATCTAAACACTTTACAGAATTATGAGCATCTATTAGTTGAGATCCTTGTTCAAATGAACACTAAGTGCAACTTAAGAGCTACTACCAACCCTTTATTTGCAGGGTCGCCTTAAGGATGAAAGGAGTCAGCTTCTCAGTGCTTACTACTTGAGCTGCGTAGAGAAAGCTGCGACTGGCAAAACGAAGGTCGAAGAAGCCACTCAGAATATGTTTCAAGTGTTTCACTCAGAATACGATCTAAATACAGAGAGTGACGTCATAAAGCTGATCGGTATGGTTTGTATTCAGCTCGGACTCCACATGCCTATTTACGTGTATGCCGGAGTGGATGAAGAAGACGGTTATGCGTATGTGGGCCTCGCGCCTGCTGAACCACGATCAACACCTGGGTTCTTCTTTCCAAGTAGCCATAGACGAATTGTAGAAGACATCGTCACGGTTGTGCAGACAAAAATACAAGCGAACTTCACTCTCTCAAGATTGCGTAAGTTTCACTACCACGCGATGAACATGGTAGATGAAGACAGCGAGGGCTCCCTAAAGGGAAACTTGTCAGTTTTGGATGCACTCAGCGTCAATGTTAGTTTTCACCAATGGCAGGCCTACCTGCTCGACATTTCCGTTTCGTGGGCTGGAAAAATCCAGGCTGCCACAAAGGACTTACGCGTCAAATTAAAGGGCCCCGCGAAGATGGACAAGCTCCTCCAGCTCTACGCACGCCCGCAACAACGCGTCGAGGCATTGGCCCACCTGGCGCTTTTGAGCGTCGATACGTTCTTTATGGATGAGATTAACCTTGCGACAAAGAAGAGTGCGGCGGAGTACGCTACCACGTGCCAGAGGAACATTCTCCACTACCGATTCCTGTGGGACAGTGTTGCAGTGGACAAGCTGCGACAGCCGCAGCACGACGCCCTTTTAGCGGACCTCTACAAGATCGTTATCAGTTCCGTGTCGACAGAGATGGAGGATATCTTCGAGGAAGTACGTTCACGAAACCTGACTACGCTCGATTTCAAGGGCAACATCTCCAGTTTCCAGCTCGTGCTGCCGAGTGACTTGACAAGCGCGTATTCGAAGCAGCTACCCCGTCTCACCAGGGACTACTGGAAAAACGCGTTCCTGATGAGGCGACTGCAGTGGAAGGCCGAACTGGTGGACGACGTACGCGGGTTCTCTCGAGTGAATGATTTCCGCTGGGACGCTTACGCGGACCCGCTTATAATCGACGGAAGCAACATAGTGTTTTTGCCCACTATCTACTCGTTGCTCAACAGCCAGTGCCAAGACGAGAACGAGCGGAGGCTACTTGACGCGCTGACCGCGGGCGTGACCATAGCCGACCACTTGTTCGAGTGGCTGTACAACTTGGTCTCTCGCAAGAATGACCGAGGTAACCGACTGGTAAAGAACTGGTTGGTGTGCCATCGTCCATCTGTCTACACAGCGCGTACAAAAGGTCGGATGATCAGTTACCCGTGGCTTTCGTTGCGCGTAGTGCAGCGGGTGGCCGAACTCGATTGGTGGGATGGCGTCGTCGTGTACTGGAGTGCGTGGACAGTGCGGCCCGCGCAGATATTCTACGCCCTCTTTTACTCGCGCAACATGTGTGGCCGCGTGGCTTCCACCGATGCGTTGAACACGACATCCCTGATGATGGACGCGCTTCCCGGCTCCAGCGCCGCATTTCAGTGTCCGGCGTTGCCCACAGTGCCACGTGATTTATGTATCGTAACCGCCACTGTGACCAGCAACTAAAGGCAATTCGTAGGCAGAAATTTTTGAATTCAATCTATGGGCACGCCAGGTATGCTGGCCGCGTTGCGGTGCTCTTCTTTTTGTTTCATGCTGACGGCCAGGAAATAGCAGAAGATGGTTCCATGTTAGAGAATAATTCCACGTCGGTTACTAATATATTCCATTTTATAGCGTATCTTTCATTGTGCTAGTAAAACCATTCATTCGCGATGCGTCCCTGCGTAGTATTGTCTATTCATCCATTTGTCTTTCTCGTTTCGACGAGTCAGCTGTACAAAGTTACCAAAACTACAGTTTACTAAAAGTATCCCTGAGATATGTTTTATTGTACTATTTATGACGGCGCCACGTTAAAAACTCATATATAGCGTGAATAATATCATCGACATGATTCGATAAGATGACAGGAATTGTGGCAGAACACCCTCAATCCAAATAACATGGTGCTTATAGGAGCTATAGGCAGGCAGGAGCTTGATATGCAGGTATCCTTGTAGTATAATGCTCATTTCTAAAACTAAGGGTGCTGGTGTCATCATTTTCGGCGCCTCAGAAACAAAAATACCAAAGCCGCCTGAATATAATTGTTTTCAAAAGAAGAGTACCACGGCTTCGAAGCGGGTGCCGTGCCATTGCACCAGAATTACATTTCTTTAAAGATGATGTATTTCTCAACGAATTACCACTACTTTTCGGTATAATGTATGTTTTTTGCATTTTATCATGGTATTATCCTGGAGAATGTACAGCCTAAATATCGCAACTCATATGTGCTATTGGGATCACTGTAACCACCGTGATGTTGTGAATATACAGGGTGTCCCAACCGACATGCACCAAGAGTTAGAGATACGCAAATGCCACGTGGCTGCACAAAATCAAGGTAGTATTGTTTACCGTCGCTTGGAGACGATCGCAATATTTTTTGCATTGCGCCTAATCGCATTATTAATCGTAATTATTCAATTTCTCATTTCTAAAATTCGATCAAAAGTGTCAATGGGAAATGTGTAGAGCGACATGAAACACTTCCTATACAGCTTTCCGTTGCTCAACACGCGTGACACATAAAAGTGTTTTTGCGCGCATGAGAGGAGCCCGCTAATGCACACACAGTTTCTCGAGCGGCGAGTCGTGTGGCAAATTTTGCGTGTGCTCGCGGGCTACTTTCACGCTCAGAAAAAAAAATATTTTATGTAGCAAGCATTGAGCAAGACAATACTGTATCGGGAATTTTTCATGTTGCCCTGCAATTTTCTCATTGACCCTTTTCATCTGGTTATAATATTTGAAAAGCTGATTAATGAATTGGGATTATATATGTAGTCAGGCGGAATGCAAAGAGTAATCTGAGTATCTCTAAGTTACGGGATAAAAACATTACCTCAGTCTGTTCATCTACGTGGCATTTGCATATCTTCAAGTGTTTCTCTATCATAAACGGGCAGCCCTATGTATATATATATATATATATATATATATATATATATATATATATATATATATATATATATATATATATATATATATATATATATTATATATATATATATATATATATATATATATATAAATATATATATATATATATATATATATATATATATATATGATGCCTGCAGGATTCAAACAGAGGACCCATAGACACAGCAGCCTGCTGTTCTAGCTATTTCACGACGGGCGCATGCCCCAACAGGTGTAATAGAATATCGTTACGCATTTCTTACGTGTAAGCCAGCGCGTTGAGGTGCTACGCGCAATTTACTGCAATATCAATTATATGAACACTCCATGCTATCTTTCGCCGTCCTCGATGATTACACATCATATTACAGATTTTTTTAGCATTAAAAGGGCCGTGAACCACTTCTTATCGAAGTCGAGAGATGCATTTTAAGTTAAAATAGACTATTTCACAAATACTCTGCCGCAAAACGTACCTCAATGTGTTCACAATAACGGGACTTATTGGCAATCAAACATCCCTCCACGGCGCGTCCGCTCACTCGACTGCGAAGGCTACGCCGTAGCGGGCCGTGCCCACAACGATTCGCCCACTTAACGTCCCCGTGGCGCACAGTACACATTTGATTTTGGATGTCCGCGTTGACACCAATACTCATTTCGGCGCCTACCACGTGCGAAACTGGTACATAGGAAGCCGAACAATGAGTCAGCTGTAAGACGAAAAATAGAGAATTGCGGATCAAGCTACAGAACTCGAATTCGGCTTTAACTCCGGAGGAGGACCTTAGTGTTGACGCAATGAACGACAATCTCATGGACATCATTAAATGGTGTGCAATACGAGTCGGTGGTGACTTCGCTACGCAGGATACCAGTAAGCTATCGCAGGAGACGAAAGGTCTGATTAAGAAAAGGCAATGTATGAAACCCTCTAACCCTACAGCTAGAACAGAACTGGCAGAACATTACAAGTTAATCACAAAGTGTAAGACAGCTGACTTAGGGGAGTAAAATGTGGATAGAAATGAAAATGCTCTCAGGAACGGAGGAAGCCTAAAAGCAGTGAAGAAGAAACTAGGAATAGGCAAGAATCAGATGCGTTAAGAGACAAAGCCGGCAATACGATTACTAATATGGATGAGATAGTTCAAGTGGCTGAGGGCTTCAAAAGAGATTTATACAGTACCAGTGGCATCCACGAAGATAATGTACGAGAAAATAGTCTAGAGCAATTTGACATCCCACAAGTAACACCGGAAGAATTAAAGAAAGCCTTCAGAGCTATGCAAAGGGGGAAGCCAGGCGCGGAGGATCAGGTAACAGCAGATTTGTTGAAGGATGGTGGGCAGATTGTTCTAGGAAAACTGGCCACCCTGCATACGCAATACCTCATAAACTCGAGCGTACCGAAATCTTGGAAGAACGCAAACATAATCTTAATACATAAGAAAGGGGACGCCAAAGACTTGAAAAGTTATAGACCGATCAGCTTACTGTCCGTAGCCTAGAAAGTATTCTCTAAGGTAATCGCAAATTGAATCAGGCACACCTGAGATTGTGTGAAGCAAAAGATCAGGCAGGCAGGATATCTTAAGGACTACTCAACAATGGACCATATTCACATCATCAATCAGGAGATAGAGAAATGTGCTGAATATAACCAA